>NC_071120.1:5055000-5362500 GCF_024256425.1 Clarias gariepinus | reverse complement strand
ACACACACACACACACACACCCACACACAAACACCCACACACAAACACCCACACACAAACACCCACATACCCGTTTGTCGGGCTAGAGGGACAATTTGTGATATTTTTCAGAAATCAGACTGGGCATAGGGTTGTGGGGACACTGGGTTCCAGTGGTGCTAGAGCTACAAAAAACATATAAAAAATCATGAAAAAAATCTGAGAACCTATACACAACTTAAAATTAAAAGATTTTCTTTGCATAACTAAAATATAAAAAAAGGCTTTTTTCCAAACTTTTCTGTAACACGGCCTATAAGGACAGTGTGGTGTACAAGGTCAGTGATGTCACCATACACACACACAAAGTATAACCTGCTTTGAAAGGACACAAGTTCTATAAGGCCAGTTCACCATACACACAAAGTATAACCTGCTTTAAAAGGACACATGGATAAGACTAAAGTGGCTGAGACACACCATAATAATAATAAGTAATATATTAAGGGGTCATTTTTGTTTTCTCTGTTAACCTTTGTTGTGCATTATAATTTATCGCATAAGTTCATACCATTGGGACATACTTTGCAGTTAAATGTACAATGGAGGACAATCGCTCCATTCTACACTTCTTCCTCCAATGAAGTTCTGTCGAGCTACAAAAGTTTACAGAAAACACCACAGCCCTTATCTGAAGGTATCTGCTAAAAAGGTGGGCCAAGTTTCAATAAAACTAGAAGAAGAAAACAAAAACAGTGCTTGCATCCACTAGGACAAACTTAACCCCGTCAGCACACGTATTATGGAGTTCTGTTTTGCTTACCAAGTCCTGACTGTAGAAGAGGAGGAGCTGGAGGAGGGTACATGAGCGCAGGAGAACAGTAGCAGCTGATAATACTGAGGAGCTAAACACGAGTTCGCTGTGATAGATGTGGTATTCCTGTAGGTAGCCGTGATCAGCAAACAGTCAGCTGATGCACGCTTGACTAGCATTACCTGCCAGATCTGATGCTATACGCTTGATTGATGCTCTTTTGTTGTTTTGTGGAGATTGTGAATAGGATCTAGTATATTTAGCTCATTAGTTGATTTCATTATGTTTGACTACTACACTTAACCCATCTGCATTTAAGCTAGAAATGTTGAAAAGAATCCAGGTGTCATTATTAACACACAACACAACATTTGTTGGATCACTGAAGTATATTTGTTTTACCACAAGAATCAATTCCTTATAGGACAGCATTGTAAACATTAATAAAAAATAAATAAAAGTGGATCCTGGCCCAGGCTAACCACATAGCAAAACAAACAACAAAACACTGCCTGTGAGCAAGATAAATAAAGTTATCTATAATATGTCTAAACACATGACAGGAACCTTTAAAACATGCCTAGAAAAGTTAGGGGGCTCAGGCTGTCCAAAAGTGCGTTTAATATTTAGTATTTAAATGCTTTTTAAAGGCCAAGCCTCTGTTGCGTACAAAATCCCAAATGTTTTGAATGGATCTCGTCTCCAAGACAGGTTGTTCCTTCTCTTTGCATTTCAGACACTGCTCATTGGTGACAGTGACACTGTTTTCAATAAAAGGCCTCATGTGTTTCATCACAGCTCCTATCTCCTCCTCAGACCATGGTCTCTTCACACACCACCTTGATGAAACACGGGAACCTGAACAAAAAAAAACAAAAAAAGACAAAAAGTGATTCATAATTGACTTTTGATCTTCTAAAAATCAAGTTTAATTATTTTTATTACCATGACATTTTATTACACTGTTAAAAACAAAATTCATCCAGCTTCTTTATATGCTTTATATTATTAATGTGTTGACTGCACATTAGCAAGTGTGCCTAGTGATGGACATGGCACCGCAATTTAAAAATACCTTGAGTAAACGAGTCAGGGAGTTGAGGTGAACCAGATGTTGCACAAGCAGCGTTCCTCTGGTCATCTAAAAGAATATTGCACAGTGTAAGTGTATGGGCTTAAAGAGCCTGTATGCCTACCAATCAAACACCATGGGCATGGAGGGGATTCATGTAAAACTGCAGACAGCCAGTTCCATTAATCCTATACTAACTACACTCATGGCAAAGTTGTTAAACCGGATAAAGTGAGAAGTGCATGAATATGTACAACAATACCTTGAGTGATAATTTTACTAGGTAATGATGTAGATTTTACACAGGCCAATCTTCACTGTTGTTTTAAAACAATCATGCGAACTAATGAACTCATAAATACTATCCACAAAGCATATGCATCACAATTAGGGATGGAACGATTACTGGTTTCATGATAAACCACTGTAAAACGTACTGAAGGTTAGTAATATTGTTTAAAATATAATTATCATTAAAACAGTGTTTGATTATCACAATAAAAAAAAAAGTACAGTAAATCCAATCCAGCTAGCATCAGTCTGATGCAAACGCAACGCGGTTTATTGAATGAGAAGAAATGGCAGAAGGCAGTGACAGTGCAGAGAGATTTCAGCCTTCTAAAATGACCAGATCTGAGGTGTGGTCATATTTTGGCTTTTACAAAAGTCCTGAGGGGAACTTAATAGAGTATGATCACCCTGTCTGCAGAACATACAAGAAAAAAAGTTGCTACGATATAGGCAGACACTTTAAATTTGCAAACGCAAGGCAAGTGGACTTTGACCTCAATACTAAAACTACATCCGTGAAATAATAACGTGAAGCTTTCATGAATAAAATGTTTTTTTTTTATCCGAACTAACAAGCTTAGACAAGACTGGGGTGACATTTAAGAGATAATGTATATTTATTTTGCACTTATTATACAGATTTTCTTTACCACATAAATAATTACGAGGACATATTGAATTGACATTAATGTGTTAAAACTATCCTGCTTAGAAAGCCATTTTGTAAAGTGTACAAAATAATCGTCCAGACAAGATGATCACAAAAAGTTATAGTAATAATTATAGTAGCATTAATAGTAAAGTCTGATTTAATTTCCTATACAATAGAAAAACAGAAAAATTGGCATTAATTAAACAAGAGAGCATGTCCATTGTGATACATGGTTGACTGCTGTTATAATGCGTTATTGTGCATTTCACTAGATATAATTTTTTTTTTTTAGCTGCCTGCATTGACACCATTGAATGCAAACAGGACAATGACATCACCGTTTTTATTTTTACAGTGCTAACATATAGATAAATTAATTATTTATATATATATATATATATATTTTTTTTTTACAATCTGCATTGTAAAAAGCGTTATATAAATAAAGGTGGCTTGACTTGACTATTGACGATGGTCATTATGAGAAAAGATTATCACTTGCAGCTCAATCTGGCTAAGACTGAGTTTCTAGTCTTTTCTGCCACTCCAACTCTACAGCACGACCTCTCCATTCAGCTTGGCTCGTCCACGATTACCCCATCAACTTCGGTCAGAAATCTTGGTTTAATCTTTGACAACCAGCTGTCCTTCAAAAACACATTGCAAAGACTTTTCGATCCTGCAGATTTGCATTGTACAACATCAGAAAGATCAGACCCTTTCTAACGCAGCATGCTGCTCTATTTCTTGTCCAGGCCCTGGTCATTTCTAGGCTGGACTACTGCAATGTTCTTCTGGCTAGACTTCCTGCAAACACAATCAAACCTCTACAAATGACTCAGAATGCAGCAGCACAACCGGTCTTCAAAGAACCCAAAAGAGCCCATATCACTCCTTTCTTTATCTCACTACATCGGCTCCCGGTTGCAGCTCGCATCAAAGTCAAGACACTTATGCTCGCTTATAGAACAGCCACAGGCTCTGCTCCTGCCTACTTCAACTCATTGCTACAAATCTACACCCCCTCCAGAAGCCTGAGATCCTCTATTGAGCAAGGGTTTGTGGTAAAATTACAGAGAGGCTCAAAATCTCCCTCCAGATCTCTCATTCACAATTCCTGGCTGTTGGAATGATCTTCCCACGCCTATCCAGAACGCTGGTTCCTGATCCATCTTCAAAAAACAGCTAAAAACCCCCATCTCTTTCGATGCTACCTGACTTAATAATATATATATATATATATATATATACAGTGGTTAATCAATCGGACTGTAGGTCCTACCGTCGCCGCGCTCGGCGGTACCGTTTGGCTTTGTGCGTTTGCTGGCTTTTACCGTTGAGTGGCGCTATATAACTACAGGCTGACGCCTCATGCCTTAGTTCATTCTCTGCTGGATTAATGAGAGACAGAGTTTTAGAACAGCACGTAGTAGCGGATAAAATCAAGTAAAACATTGTAGTTAAACAAATTTATAATCACAGAACTAAAATGACGATACAAATGTAGAATTTAAATTAAATCTTATTAGGATCAAATTTAAACTAAATAAATGTTAACACAGTGAGCCTTTAAATTTTATCACGTGTAATTAGAAAAGACGCGTGTAGGGTTTTGTGTCGTCTTATATCTTGTGTTCTTTAAATTTATAGTAGATTTATTAACTAAAATAAATGACCATAAAAATTATAAGATTGTCAGGACGTTCTACTGCGTCAGCTGATGTTGGTCATTCAGCCCCGCTTGTGTTTGTGCATTATTATAAGAATGAAATGCAGTAGACTGTTATGATCTGTAACGGATTCGACCCATGTTGCACGGGCGGCACCATAAAGCACGGACACGAGGCGAGGTCTTACGGGAAAAGGGTAATTTATTTAGGTAAAATGGGAAAGGAAAGTGTTGAAGGAGGGAGAAAGGAAAGAAAGGGATAAAGATTGTGGATGTGCAGTTCCGGGGGCTGTGCCACACTGGCATGCGGGCACACAGCTGACGATAAGTGTTGGTGCACGGAGTGGCAGAACTGAGCACACGGAGGCAGCGCTCCTGCACGCTCCCTCGTGACGGCGCTTCTCCCGCTGTTGATGGCCGGCGCGAGTTCTCGCTGACGCAAAAACCTAACCACACTTTTCCTCTTCGGCAGCAGGGCTGCGAGGGCGGGCACGGTGCGGGAGTGTAGATGCCGCGGGAGCTCGCGCAGCTCTTTCTCGCGCTGTCCTCAGCGCGGAGATCAAAGGGCGGAATTCTAGTGTCCTTGTTTAAAGCGCCTGGGCCGCGTCACATCTCCCCACTGACATGCTTCTTTTATATTCTCCATTACATCACGTACTTCCCAGACCTCAGACAAACCTCCGCGCCTTGCTTTTATAATGCGGAGCAAGCCCGAGATCATATTAACGTTAATTATCGCCAGCCGGCACAAATAGGCGGCTCCCGTCCCTTTGCCGCCTATTCAGGGAGCCTACGGAGTGAGGGAGTAGTTATAGTAGATTTGGGCGTACACCCATCACACGCGCACGCCGTGGCAGATCATCATAATTGTCCTAAACTTGTATTTCATAAGGTTTTCCGAGCGGTGGTACAGCGCAACGGGGGTCATTATTTACTATTAAACATTAAACGAATTTACAAAACTTAATGCGTGCGATTAAGCGCTGATTCTACGTAGGAAAGTAAAGAAGAGGATCCTGATGCTCAACATTCCGGAGACCAAACCCCATTTAAATTAAATTAACAAATATTGCATGTAAATAACAATAGCCCACGTTTAAAACAGCATTTTATTTAGATTATAAAAAAATAATCCTGCATCTGTTTTAGGTGTTCCAGCTGCCACTGTTCTAGAATTTAAATTAAATCAAATCTTATTAGGATCAAATTTAAGCACAATAAATGTTAACACAGTGAGCCTTTTGATTCTATCACTTGTAATTAGAAAAAAAGCGTGTATGGATTTGTGTCATCTTATTTCTTGTGTTCTTTAAATTTATAGTAGATTTATTAACTGAAATAAATGACCATAAAATTAAAACAGTGTTAGGACGTTCTACTGCGTCAGCTGATGCCGGTCATTCCGCCCCGCTTGTGTTTTTGCGTTATTATAAGAATGAAATGCAGTAGGCTGTTATGATTTGTAACGGGTTCGACCCATGTTACTCAAACAACTCAGTTCAGGTGTAAGTAAATGTCTGTGCTGTTTGGGGGAGGGACGTGCTAATGATTTGGTCGGCTCTGTGTGTGTGTGTGTGAGAGAGAGAGGGGGGTGTCGCGGTCGTTTTCAGTGAAACAAAGGCTCAGCTGAAAAATGTTAGGCACATCAGTCACTTAACCCCCAATAAAAGGTATTTGAGTGTTATGATAGTTGTAATATAACAGATGCGCACTGAATACTAAACCTAAACCAGGCACGGAGATTAATGAACCAAGATAGCCCCCATACCCGTTTAAAAAATAATAATTAATTATTATAATAATTTTATTGTGTATAGACTGATTTAAAACAATGCAATTTATGCTATCATAAGGAAAATAACAAGTTCTTCCATTCCAATGATTAAAAAAGGTAACAATGTCAACTTTAGAATCTAGAATCCAGGAGATTAAAATTACACAAATTGAAATCACTGAAAGTCAGCCTCAGATTCAAGAGGTTTTTAAAGTGGGGAGAAGTGCATTTCAGTTCCTCTGAATGTATAGGTGAGAACAGCCGATTCACACCTGGGGAGGGTGAATAATTTGTATTTGAATGTTGTCTGGCATTGTAAAGCACTATAGTGACACTAAAAGAACAACCCAGGATTAATAGGAATTCTTATACTGCATAAACATTATTTAGCACAAAAAAATTCCTCGCGCTCGGGAAAACTATGCGTGCGGTTGAGCGCTTTTTAGACTATAGGAAATTCAATCGGAGCGTTTTTATTTAGACTATTAAAAAAATAACCTGCGTCTATTTTTAGGCGTGCCAGCTGCCACTTTTTAGTTAGAAGTTTTCAATACAAAGCTTATAATGCCCACATGACATGACGGAATAAGGCACGGCTGGTGATGATTGGGGTTTGTTGGGTTACAGTGGATTTTACTACGCGGTGTGAGTGCAATGGCCATCCGTCTGCTCGCGCTGACTCTGCTCTCCGCGGATGGCCAGACCGCCCCCCTCCCTCCTCTCGCTCCTTTGAAGTCCGTGGGGCGCGTTCCATTTGCCCTGCTTGCATGCCGCACTTCCGCGTTGTTGCACGCGCGCTGCATACACAGCGCGTAGTAAAATCCACTTTAACCCAACAAACCCCAAGTATTTTATAGCGCGGGGTGCAAGCCCGGGCAACGATAGCAACGATAGCTCACCAGTCATGTGTAATTCTGCGGTCCCGCTACTTCGCATGTCTGAAGGGAAGGCCGCCTAACTAGTGAGCGAGGAGCGATATTGATTTGGGCGCACGCCGTGACAGGCTGAAAAAACTATGTCAGATTAATGTGCAAAAACTATATAATAAAACTATATAAGACTACATGCCTTTATAAGACTCAACTTTTATTTAAGCGCACTCACAATAACGAAAAAACGTTGTGATTTTGTAAGTGTTGTGATTTTGTAAGTGTTGTAAGCTGCGCTGCTCTGTATTGTTTTTGGTGAACTTGAGCGCGTCAGAAAATGAACGCAAACGTTTTTTTTAAATGGTCAGAGTCAGTCTGCTTGCTGTTTTCCCGACGCGTTCATAATCATTAGTCTACTCTTGCCGGTGCGCTCTGGAAAACTCCCTGCATGCGGCTTAGCGCTGATTAAAACTATGGAGTAAATTAAAGAGGAGAATCACGATGCCGAGTCGAAGTCCTGAGCCCAAACCTCATTTAAATTAAATTAACAAATATTATAAGTAAAAAAACAATAGCCCATGTTTAGGAACCGTTTATAAATTCTTTCCGACATGAGTTGGCCCGGTGTTATGAGCAGAGCGCCGGGAGATTTCCTGAAGCTCCGAAATCACTGGGCATGTTTTCTAAATAGCCGCTATCTTTAATAACTGATGGAGGTTTTGAGCTGTATACACACGCATTCCTGCTTAAACAACTCTAAAAACTACACCTGTAACACAATAAACAGTAATATTTCAAACATTCTTCAGGCTGATATTTGGAGAAAGGAAAGAATAATGAATAAACCAGTTGTTGGGTCAAAATAACCCAACCAGGTGTTCATTTGTAAACTACATCTCATATGATCCAACATGAGCAACCCAACAATGTGTTTAAAGTACCTGAAATAATCCAGAACTTAAATAACAATAAACCGATACAGAGATACGCTGTATAACGGTCACTGTTGTATTTACGGCAACGAGCGAAAATGTCACTTTGCGCCACCTGGCGGCCATTTTACGAATTACTTTGAAATGCAACTGATTTATTTTGGCCGCTGACGTTTTTACGCGGCGGTGAGCGCGACGGTAATAACCATTCCAATTGATCAACTACTGTATATATATTATTTTTTTCTCTCCCTCTTTTTCCTTCCACCCAGCATAAGATAAATCGTTTGTACAATTATATTCCCCAACTGTAAGTCACTTTGGATAAAAGTGTCTGCCAAATGACTAAATGTAAATGTAAAATAAGGAAATGCAACAATAGAATCTTGCTTAAAGAAAAAAAAGTGCATAGAGATGCTTGATTTATTTGTTGATCAACAACCCAAATGTGCCTTTGGCTTGTTTAGTTGGGGACACTTAATTTCTAGCAATCATCAGTGATTTGATTACACCAATCATATTTAAACTGAGCTGACCTAGACAACCACACTTTTGCATTCAGAAATAAAATGCCTTAAGCTGAAAATTGAGCATTTATCTCATCACTATACATTACTGACATTGTATTCTACTATTAGATTCTGTTCAGTAACTTGACAATTTGTATTGTTAAAAGCACTATATAAATAAAGGTGATTGTTTTCAGTATGTGCATCTGTTCTTTTTGAACACTTTCATCTCATTTTAACAAAACCGTGATAATATTGATAATCATGATTTGAAATTTTTATACTGTTCCATCCCTAGTCACAATGAATAGAGGTGACAAAGTTAAGCTTCTAACCATCGACTACTGGAAAATTCCTGACTAAAATAGTTTTAATATACTGTAATAAACCCACAGATCTCAGCTCATTACATGAGATATGTTGGGCAAACTTTGGGTCCATCATTGAGATTATACCTTGAGCTGAAGTCTCGGAGAGGTGAGGCGATGCAGAAGTCAAAGAAGGCAACATTTCATTGTCTAAAAGCAAAACAAGACAAAATCTCCAATGGCATCAACTACACAGCAAAGAGGGTAGGCAATAAAAAGTTCATTCATGTTTGAAATAACAGTAGGCTGTTATCTAAATGTATTTTTTTTAAAAGCCTGTTTTAAATATTTCACCAATATAACTGAAAAATACACAACACAATACAACAATTTCAGTAGCCAATTTTTACAGTACCTTGCAATGTGCAAACATTAGGGAGTTGCTGTGATCCGGTATCCATGTTGTCTATGTCATCTATTAAATGACATTGTAAAAATGTTATTAATCCAACCATATCCACATACACCAAGTAGATTTAACAAGATGGAAATAATGCATACCGCCAATTTCGTCCAGAGATTTTCCTTGTATATTCTTCACACTTCCCTTCTCCATAGCTATAAGCAGCTTTGATATCTTAGCCAGCTGAATTGTTGATTGGGGCAGTCGATAGTACTCCCTATGAACCCTAATGTCATGGCCGAGAAAATCGGCCAGCTGGTCCAGTTTATTATCTTTTAAGTTCATGACTTGGCTTATTGTGGCAATCTGTTTGCGAAGGTTAGTTGATCTAAGGTTTTGAGCTCCACAAACATCTGCAAATTGACCAAACTGCCCTCTGTAGTGACCATCACCACAAGGAACAGCAAAGAGGTAATTGTTGTTTTCAGTTACTCCATACTCTTTCCTCTTACTGATGAGGAGTGACAGGTTAGCAGTCATATCAGAAGTCAGGATCACAGCAACCTTTCGTCCTTTTTTTCCCCTTCAGTTCCACTCTGACAAATTGTTTGCAGAGTCTCTTCTCAACTTCTGTAAGCCCAGAGCTTATGTCATCGTTTAGTTGTGACATGTCACGATCTTCAAAATTTTTTACAGTCATCCGTGCCACCTCACCTTCCCTCCTCCTATTAAACAAAATGACTTGACAGAGGGTCACCTTCGCTAGTGCTGCATAAGTGCCTGCTGTTGGGTTATCAGCTAGCTTCTTCTTAGTCATTTCCACTTGCTGACCAAGATATAACTGTAGCTTCTGAACATCTTTGGCCAGTGGAAGCCTTGTGCTCTTGTTGTATTTTGCCTCACTCAGGTTTGATAAGGCAGAATGGGAAACTAATTCAGACCATTTTGTTTCATGAAGTGTATGAAACCTCCTGATGGAATCGATCACCTCTTGGTCTTCTTCCATAAGAGCACGACACATGATGTCACTTATCTTTCTGAGAGAATGCCCAATTTTCAGAGCCAAACTCGGTGCTTTGAATGTGCTGTTTTCATAATCAAAACCTGAAACTCTCTTGACAGCACTAGTAAGAATAAAGAAGTTGCCTGGTTTTATTGCCTCTTCCAGGTTATGGATACTTGTTGTGTGGCGCAGAGTCACAAGTAATTTCCCAACCTCCCTTACTTTCTGTCTTTTATACTCATGCTTCGATCTTTCACTCCCATGCTTATTAAAGAGGGACTGGGCAAACTGCATGAGATAATGATCATTCCTTATTGCAGTGGACACATCATCCTTGTGCATTTTGCCCAACACTGACCAAAGTTCACTTAAAATTGGCTGGGACATTGTAGATTGAGCAGATGCTATACCAAAGACTCTGTCTCTCAACTCGGGTCCCTCTTCAACATTATTCTCCAGTCTTAGAGCACATCTTTTCATATGTCGAGAAAGTTATTTTCTGGATAACATACCCTTACAGTACAAGCAGTAATCGTATGTCTCAGAGCTGCTGCTCTGTTTGGAACTCCTTTTTACTTTAAGACAGCCTGATCCTGTGGTTTTAACAACAGAATTGTGCTTGAAGTTGCCAAGGTTTCAGAATTTCTCAAGAAGAACCTTTCTGTCCTTTGATGATTTGGGGAACTGAAGTGCCTGTGCGACTTCAGCATTTTCATTTATACACATGGCAAAGATGTCAAAAACTGCAAACTCTAAGAGCCATTATATTGATATTACGCATGTTATAGTTTAATGTACACTTACATCTGATATATCCCAGTCTTCTGAGGGTTTCTGGAGGCAGGTTTTATGCCATACACCACAGCATTCTTCACAGACAAAATTAAGCAAACCACAGTGTTAGACAACAATTGATCAGTTTCCCGTGCCGATCAATTACATACTAATTTCCTTATTAAAATGCAAAGAGCTTTACACTTATGAAATAAAATCAAGAAATGCAACAGTTCAGTACAAATGCACAGTTTGAGTGATGGCTTACACATTCCATTTAGACAAATGTACACAGGTTTCAACCATTAATGTAGAATTCACTGGAGTGGCAGAGCATTTACATTACCCATTCAAAAGCAAAGTTAAAAAAAATTAAGATTTGATATTCTGATTATAAAACATTGTTATTGTAACACATTCTTTTTTTAATGTGTAATATGCAAGGTGTGAGGCCATATAGGCTGTTTCAGAATGCATCCTTGGCCCAAAGACTTCTGGCAGAATGGTCTAATGTGGAACAGAAATGCTGAAATGTTTAGCCTACATTAAGACACCTTCAAGCATTTGGACTGGCAATTGTTATTGAATTAGGTCTGGATTTTAAACCAAGAACTGTGTTTTTGCATTGGTAAGATCAAAAATAAGTTTGTTGAAATTTGTCTGTACAATTCAAACAGTGGCGTTTTGCTTATTGTGCAATTGGGTTAACATCGCAAATGAATAAAGTGAATGAAAGATGAATTTAGACGAGCTGCAGCGAACCAAATTTTAGCAAAGGAAATAAGGACTTGTCCAACATCCAAAGGCAAATGTCTCCAGAGATGAGAAAACCTTTGGATAGATGTGTGATGCGGCATATCCGACCCCTTATTCCCACTCCAAAATAAATTTAAAAAGTCCTTTGTATTACATCAGTGGCCTATTTTGATGCATGTTTTCTGCCATATGCCTTAGCTTGTAAACTCACTTGAGTGGTATGTCATAGTATCTGCCACTACAGTGATTTTTTCGTAATGGTTTGAACTGATAAAACATTCAAGCAACATGTTTTTATACTTTTATACATGAAATTTAACTTATGGTATACTAAGAAATGCATTTAAAGATAATGAATAACGCACTTACGTTTGCATCTTAGACCATGCCATCTGACAGATGTCAAAGGTGAATGGCATATCCTGCATTTGTCAATTCTCACCAATTCATAAACCAGTTTATGAATTGTACACTTTAAAAAAAATAAATCATGAAATAAAACACCTTTACACATAAAATTACCATGAATAAAAAAAAAAAAAAAAACATTTTTTCTAAAAATCCTTCATGAGAGCTGAAAAGGGGAAAAAAAGTTATTTTTGAGATAATAGCGAAGCATATCTATTTAATTCCAGTGACTTATTTTAAGATTGGCTATCTGCTAGAGCATCACTCATGACACACACACATACAAGAGAAAGATAGACTTCTACTTGGAACTCTTGTGACAATGGCGAAGAAGACAATTCCTCTAAATAATGAAGTAAACTGGCATTTAAAAAACACAACACATCTAGTTTCTGAACCTGTGTCCAAAGATAAATTTAGATGTACCCTGCCTAACTTCTATTACGCAGAAAAAAAAAGAAAAAAAATGGCAACAGGGTTCTCTACCAATCAAAGGCATGGCTTTACACAAAGTTAAACTCCAAGACCAGGGTAAATCAACCTATATCCCTGTTGTTTAAAGACAGCGAGTGCTGTAAGTAGGAAGAAGAATGAGACAATTTTCTGCAATACAGACCACTAGTGAAACAGCGAGTAACTAACTGATAGGGAAGGAAACTGATCAGTCTCTTCTTCCTAGCCACAGCACTTGCAGTTATAGGTTATGTAGGAAATAGGTTGATTTACCCTGATCTATTTAAGTAAAGCAAAAACAATTAGAAATTAAAGTAATTTTGTGAAAAAAGTTAAAGATCTGTCCATGTGTGTGAGACAGACAAACTCAAACATTCGAAACATTCACACATCCCGTAATAAACAGCTGAATTTAAACGGACCTCTTGCTCAGGGCCATCTGGTGTGGGACTGGATGACTGAGACTCTGCTCTCAATTCAGTGTCTGTTGAAGAGAAGACAGGACATGAAGGCACAGTGCTTTGCAAGACCCCAGGGTTTACCAGGCATTGCTAATTCATGCAGGACTCACCTCCGAACAAGTCTGTAGAAATAACATTGCGTTTTAAGTCATGGGCTTGGTCACCAAGCTCTGCAATGGAGTGTTGGCCAGAAGAGAAGTTTCCACCACTGCGCTGTGTCTAAAGAAGTTGAACAGATACAGTAAACATCTTGCAGCTGTGGTGGCCATGTCCTCTATTCAGCATAGATGGTCTTTTCTAACCACAGTGTCCTCCCAACACGTGTGTTTTTCTGTGTGTGCCACACACTGGGACTTCAACAGTGGAAGACTCAGGGTTTGAGCATGGATGTCATTACATGTCCAGAGGACCGTGTCCTTGCATACCATGAGTTTGTCTGTGTCACACACACACACAGACAGATCAATTTTTACTTTTTTACCTTTACTTTATACAAAATTACTTTATTTTCTTACAATTATTTTTACATTTCTTGCTTTACTTCGATAGTCCAGGGTTAATAAACCCTTTCCTTGCTGTTAGGTGTGGCAGTGCTGTGGCTAGGAAGAAGGAGAATAGTCTGTACAGCACTGACCAAAGTTGTAGGCTAAAGCTAACTGAACCGGGCAGATATATGACACTGAAATGAAGTTTCCTCCCCCCATCAGATTGTGTTTCCTGTCGTTTTGCTTTTAATCTCTGGTGTAAAAAATATTGTAGTTCTTCCTATTGACAGCACTCGGTAACCTTAAACCTTTTAGTGTTACGCAAAGTCCTTGGTAGGTAGAGATTCCTGTTGGCATTTTTATTTTTATAGCAATGGTGTGCCTTAAACATCACTTAATTCCTCTGCACCTGTAGAGAAGTTTTGTTCCAATAAAAGACAGCAGGGGTAGTGAGGAATGATTTTTCTCACACTGGACTTTGAATTAGCTTTATGCAAAAGTTTTAGGTTAGTCTTTTTTAATCATCAATTCAAAGAGGAGCTATGTGAATTACCATTATGTTGACATTAGAAACCTCATAATTTGCAGTGGTTTATGATATAAGCTCCTTTACTTGGACAATCTGGTTATTATTTACCAAGTAGTTAGCATAGTAGAAATTATTTGTGTTGGTACTTTTTTTTTCTTTTTCTTGTCATCCTACATAGTTCTGAAAAAAAATAGAACATGTAGCTGTAAACTCTGTCTTAGTACAGCTTTACAATAGATATAGGTGATCTCCAAGTTCTCATCTGCAATCTGATAGGGGAAGGAAACTTCACATGAGTGTGATTTCTCTGGCCCGGTTCAGTTAGCTTTAGCCTACAACTTTGGTCAGTGCTGTACAGATTATTCTCCTTCTTCCTAGCCGCAGCACTGCCACCCCTAACAGCAAGGAAAGGGTTTATTAAGCCTGGACTAAGTAAACAAGAAATGTAAAAACAACTGTAAGAAAAGTAATTTTGTATAAAGTAAAGGTAAAAAAGTAAAAATTGATCTGTCTGTGTGTGTGTGTGACACAGACAAACTCATGGTATGTAAGGACATGGTCCTCTGGACATGTAATGACCTCCATGCTCAAACCCTGAGTCTTCCACTGTTGAAGTCCCAGTGTGTGGCACACACAGAAAAACACACGTGTTGGGGGGACACTGTGGTTAGAAAAGACCATCTATGCTGAATAGAGGACATGGCCACCACAGCTGCAAGATGTTTACTGAAACACTGAAAATCACAGTACTTCTAACCATTGGTCCATTTCAAAGGTCAATTCAAACTCACCTCACAAGCAGAGTTGTTTGGTGCGGCTCTGGATGACTGACAGGCTGATCTCGGGTCGGTCTCTGTACAAGGAAACAAAGAGAGATTTAGTGCTTGGCTTTCCTCGAGTCATAAAAACACATATAGCCATAACATGCTGAACTCACATCCCTGACAGACAAAAATCTACTTAAAAATATCCTTAAAGACACAAAATAATCATCTAAAAATGGCCTAATATTAACACACACTTTTTTTTTCATGCTGCAAACCTTTAGGTATGCCATGCATTGTCAGAAGTTACCAAACTTTTACCCAAAACTTTAACTGACTACTGGTAAGGTCTGTTGAGAACACAGCAGGTGACACCTCCTGGTGCTGGACACCAACTTCTCCAAACCCCTCTTTCGCAGAAGAAGTGCCACAATGACCTCCAACACAATGCACCTAAAAAAAGAACAGCAATATGCAAAGATGAACAGGCATCAACTGGTACTGTGTCCGTTTCACCTAAGAGGGACACCCTCAACCAAACCTGATGTAGACAAAGAAACAATGTTAAAGGATGACTATTTGTACCGACAAAGATTTTTAGACTGTACCTGCAGTATAACTATAATTAACTGACAAATATGTCCCTTACAAAACGAAACATTCACACATCCCATAATAAATAACCCCAGGGTTTACCAGGCATTGCTAATCAGCGGTGTCTAAACAAGTTAAAGAGAAAATGCATGTGTGAACTTGGACATAATCTACACAATTGTGCTATTGTACAGTTGAACTGACTAAAGTCCCAATGAAACAATGGGACTGCTTTAAGACAGTCATATTCAACCTTACCTCAGAAGCAGAACTGCCTGATGTTATATTGCAGGACTGGACTTCTGGTCTCTCTCTGGTCTCTGTAGAATATAGGAAAGAATATGAGAAAGGCCATGGAGGGTGGGGTTGTGCATCACTCTAGAAGAAGCCACACTATCATTGGTTCGCATGCTTTATAAACACAATGTGTTGATATGTCCACCATAACTAATGTAAAACATTAATTCAAACAGTCACTGACCTTCAATAGAGACTGTGGATGACATGGTTTGGTCTTAGAAACATTCTTTGATGGACGCTTGGGCAGCAGTGCTTGTAACTGTCGGGGGAATCTACAAAACATACAGATAAGACTGCTGGCATCAGCTGGGAGAGTCATGCATGTTCAAGATTAACCTGACAAGATTCACTGAAAACCGGATTGAATACCACCAAGAAGTGACTTCTGTTTTTTGGTTATAATTGTTGGCACTAACGAGCGATAGGTATTGTTTAATCTCTGAGGCATCATAAAACTCGCACGTTTTAACACACAGTAGCTTTTAAGACAGAGATGATTTCATTGTTACGAGATCTAGATGTAGTCTAGATGTATAGGCTTTAAACCTTGACACAAATTCATAGAAGAAGAAAAAAAAAAATCAATATTACCCACCTCTTTACACCAGGGCCATTCTTTCCCACCATAGTCATAAGTAATTTCAGTTCCTGCCATAATTTTCATCAGGGCAAAAAGGCAGAGATGTGGCTTCCCATCTGCTTCGATCAACTTCATTCTGCAATTTGGTGCCTTATGGTCATCGTTTACCAGTCGCCCAAATGACCCATCTTCAAGTGCTCCATCAATACTGCAAATTTACAAACATCATGCACTAAACAGACGCTTATAGTGACACGCTTTTGAATTGTACTTCAATTTGTAAGCAACTACACTAATGCCAACATCCAGTACAAGTATAGTTGTTTAATGCATAGTTACGTTAAAGAGCAACATGGAATCTTTACTTCAAAAATTCTACTATAAAACTCATCACTGTAGAAATCTAAACATATTAGTCATTCTGAACCTACCACCATGTTTTCTGTTTCCATATGAAGTCAAACATGAAGACCGAACATGCATCGTCGTAGAGTTTACATCTGCGTTCAGCTTCAGCTGCATCAATGAGCTCTCCTCTATACTCCACCACAAACTCTCCTTGATTAAAAGCAGCCAAAGTAAAGATACCACGACCTGCAGACACAACCTTATTAGAGTCACAGGGCTAGCAGACTATCCACTGGATACAACTCAGCCTCGCAAATAATCATAATCAGTTATTCCTATAAATCGCTGCTATGCAACCTTGTGTTTTTTTCCTCCTTTCAATTCTACATGTAAAATAATGAATACATGTCCAAGTGTAGAATAACAACAGAGAAACGCACTATTAACTAAAATATTATACAAATACTATTAAATTTTTTTAATTTATATTGATGTTTGTACAATCAATAGTCATGGACTGAAATCTACTGGTCATAATATCCATTCAAGAACCGGTGACATGTGAGCCCTCAGTCTAACCTGCAGTGTGTCAAAGTCACTCACCTTTAACTGGATTAATATATTTGACTTCTAACATCGAAGTTTTGTCTCTTCCTGCAAGGATGTGATTAATGGCATCCTGAAGGGGAGTAGTTCTCCGTGGCATGACAGAATTTGCTAAGAAAATTAACAAAAATGTAAACAACACATTCACTACTTTTCATCTCAATAATAGCATGAATATTAACATAACATTTCCCTGCTGTCAGTATACCAGTATATTTTAAGTTCTGTGAGGGGACATACACAGACAAACAGATGCACAAGGGTCTAATTTCAATACCCTAAAACATTAGCTCCCGGTTTCAAAGACAAGGCTTAAGCTACACAGACACAGACAAACTCAAGGTATGCAAGGACACGGTCCTCTGGACATGTAATGACATCCAGGCTCAAACCCTGAGTCTTCCACAAGTCCCAGTGTGTGGCACACACAGAAAAACACACGTGTTGGGGGGACACCGTGGTTAGAAAAGGCCATCTATGCTGAATAGAGGACATGGCCACCACAGCTGCAAGATGTTTACTGCATCACCAAAACACTAAAAATCACAGGACTTCTAACCATTGGTCCATTTCAAAAGAAAGGTCAATTCAAACTTAATCTAGTCCCAGACTAAAATGCATGTCTGAGCTGTTTTTACTGAAAGCAACTTGCACTGACAGATCATAAAATATGCCAATGTCATCGTTTTGTCTCAAGATGCACACCAGTAATGCATTTTTCTAAGGCACATTTATAAAAGCTACTTAGATGTCCTAACTGAACTAAGGCTTACCCTGATGTAGTCTAAACCATGTCTGTGAAACCCGGCTTTGGATCTCTTAGAAATGTATTACAACTATAAGAGTGCAAAACAATATATATTATATAGGGCTTGTATTCGTTGTAGCCCTATCTATACTGTATTTTTGACAAAGCTCTTCTTAATATAAATTATATATATATTTACCTAATTGATATGTGATCACCCTCCAAAATTTATCTGTTCTTGGTCATTCGAATAACAAATGTAAGATGGAAAAAAAAAATCTAAAATTTGAAACAATCCCAGTGTAAAGAGGGACTACAATACTGCTCATATGAGTGAAAACTATAACATAGTTCTAATTGAAACTATTGTATAATGACGTGTCTGTAACAAGCATGACAAAAATATCAAGATAGATAAAGTACTCATAAAAAAATCATAGCGTGAGATGAAAATACAAGTTATTGTCCTTTCAAACTGTCTTCATTTCATTGACATTGTCACGGCGCGCGCCTGTGAGGGACGCAGCCCAAATTTACTACAGTATCGCTCCTCGCTCACTAGTTAGGCGGCCTCCCCCTCCCTTTAGGTAAGTGATGGAGCGGGGCCGCCGCTGTGCTCGGCCGGTGAACTACGGCCGCTAATGATCCCGGGCTTCTCCCTGCGCTATGAAACACAGCGGGGAGTGAGTGGAGCTCGTGCTCTGTCTGTTGGGAAGCTGGATTGCTACGCGGTGGATGTTTTAAAAGACAGTGGCGCGCGAGCGGGGCGATGTGATGCGCCCCAGAGACTTTAAAAAGGGGGAACGCCGCCCCTTCTCTCTCCGCGAGAGGACCGCGCGTGAACAAGCTGCGCGAGCTGCATCTAGCGCTACCTCCGCGTGCTCTGCCCACCGTCACCACTCACCAGCCGTGTGCCCGCATGCCAGCGGGGAAACTGCCAACCAGACCTGCACGTGCATCACCCTCCCTCCCTCTCCATCCTCCCTCCTTTAAACCTTTCCTTCGCCATTTTTTCTAAATAAATGACATTTTTTCCTGTAAGACCTCATCAGGTGTCCGTGCCTCATGGTGCCGCGCGTGCACTTAGGGCCAAACCCGTTACAATATTTAAAACAAATCGATTAAACTTATTTTTTTTTGTTTAATTTGCTTAAATTAAAAAGGCCCTGATTTCATGGAATTACCCGTGACTGCAAAGTTCAACTTTGTATGTCACTTTGGACAAAATCATCTGCTAAATACCAACTTTAATAACTTTAAACCTATTAAAACGTTTTGTAATTAATTTCTTACCTGTTACAGCGCAGGTTCTCCACAGCGTGCACGTCCAGATCTCCCGGGAAAATAAATCTGTCGTCAGACGACACGCTCTTCCATCCAGCCAATCAGAATGAGTAATGCTAATTGTGAGCATGCGCATTGTTAAATTAGCGTCTAATCTCGCGCGTTGTGTATAATCTCCCGCGCTTGTGTATAATTTCCCGCGCCTGCGTGTCGCTGCATGCAGGGACCACGACAACCGATATGGGTCATTGTCAGACACAAAAATATACAACATATGTCAGGTTTTTGGTATACAAAGCCTTTTCAGAAAACCACTTTTTAGGTAATAAAACATGCTGAGAAAAGGTTTTATAAGGTTTCTTTTTATGAGGACAGCCAACTGTCCTCCTATACCGGAGGGTCCTCATTGCTCTGTGAAATGTCTTGAAATCTGTCCTTCTAAACCGAAAAACAAACACACAAACACACACACACACACACACACACACACACACACACACACACCAGTACGTTACTGTACATAGTAATCACATTCTTGGTACCCTACAGCACACACATGCACACACTGGGGTTATTTTCCACAGTACATTAATAATACTGACAGTGTTAAAATATTTCTGTCTCTGTGTGTCTCTGCAGTTGTTCCCGAGGTGTCACTGTTCCAGAAACACTCTCCTTCTCCAGAGGTGGTGTGTCACGCTACAGGTTTCTTCCCCAAAGCACTAAACATCACCTGGCAGAAGGACGGAGAGGACGTGCATGAGGACGTGGAGCTCAGCGAGACGTTACCCAACCAGGATGGAAGCTTCCAGAGGAGAAGCATTCTGAAAGTCTCAAGAATGAAGCTGCAAAAACACACCTACACCTGCGTGGTTCAGCACAGCAGCTTGGAGAAGGAGTTAGTGCGAGAAGTACCAAAAGGTCCTGATAAACTAGAGCTGTAGAGAGTGAAAGCTGATTTCTTGCTGCAGCAGATAATGAAGACTCTGTGCTGATTTAACAGGTAGAGGAACAGCTGGAGGAACAGGTGGACCACCGATTGCTATCATCACTGCTGTAGTGGCTCTCATCGTTCTTGTCGCTCTCGTCGCCGTTGTTGCTGGAATTGTGATCTGGAAGAAGAGGAAATCTGGTTGGAGGACGACAGGAACAGGTATATTTTATTTACAGAAGAGACCCCACTGTCCAGTTAATGACCGTAAATGAGCTTTTGATTCTCTAATGATATTTAAAATGAACACAGTGTTGTAGTTGTAATCAGGGAGTAAAGTTCTCCATACCTACAACACATTTTTGTCAAATAGATTCCAGAAAGACCAAGAGAGAGAGCAGATCTTAAGCGGAGAAAAGCGAGCTGCTTATTAAAGAGGGATGATGATGATGATTATGATGATGTCAGTTTAGTGTCCAGTCAATTGATCATCATTAAATATATATTTTTTTTATAATGTCTTCAGTTGAAATCATCTTTATGGTTTCATGTGTATTTTAAGCATTCTGCAGTCGTGTATTTAGGTTGTGTTGTAGTTCTGCTGCTCTATCTTCCAAAATAAATAGTCATGAATTTAAAAAGTGTTTAAAGGTAGATTTGGGCTGTGATGAGGTTTCCAGGGTAAAAATCAGTTCCTGTGCCTCTGTTTATAGCGCTGTCAGGTAAAATAAGCTAAAAACACATCATTATACTAACAACACACTGTTCAGCTGATCAGAATCCCTGTCACTCTAATGACCTGACTTTATTCAACCCCACGTCACCTTAAACACACACTGTGTATACACATTAATGTGAGGTTAACCTGAGGGCTTCTACTATCAGCTGGACTGATTTGTTTCTTCTTTGCTTTTAATTCCTGTGTAAATTTAAACTTAAACTAATAATGATTTGTCTGTTTTGTTTCCTCTAAAGGAGATTCTCCAACCCCAAGCTTACAAAGTGTGACCGTGTGACCTCCCGCTGAACTGAGAGAGTAAGACATGATGTAGTTTACAGTGTAATATGGAATAAACATCTGTGTGTGGAGAGAAAATCCAGCAGAAAAGTAACATTCGGTCTCAGAGCTCATCCTGTTTCTGTTTTAAGGTCACAAGGAGAGCGAGATGAGGATGGAGTTTAGGACCACGCATGAGAGACTACAGAATTAAAAGTGTTTTAATTATAAAAATGATGACCAAAGAAACTGAATGGTTGGACGTCTGCGAGACAAACTTTTGTAAAGCTGCTGCACTGCTGTCTATTCAGAATGTACAGATCAGTCTGACTACACCTCACAATACTGTTTACACTTTCCTGTTATTCCCTGTTACCTTTTATAGTGCCTCAACCAGCATTCCGTTCCCTTTCTTATTAATGGAGAAAAATAATTTTTGCTTCTAATGGATTTAAGGTGCACTAATTTCAGTGTTTTTATGTTGAATGTTCTTCTAGTTTATTTGGATATGAACAGTAGGTACTCAATCGGAATTGTTTTTGGCCATTTACCGCTGAGTGGCTATATAACTACAGACTGACACCTCAGGCCTACAGTACGTTCTCTCAAGGATTAATGAGCCGCAGCTCCTTTAGAGCTGCACGTAATAGTGGATAAAATCAAGTAAAACATTGTAGTTCATTGTAGTAATTCACAATCACAGTACTAAAATTCCAGTACAAATTTAGAATTTAAATTAGATTAAATCTTATTATTATTAAATTTAAGCGAGGTAAATGTTAACACTAAGCCTTTAGATTTTATCATGTGTAATTAGAAAAGTTATAACATTAAAACATTGTCAGGACGTTCTACTGCGTCAGGAGATGTCGATGTCATTTAGCCCTGCTTGTGTTTTTGCGTTATTATAAGAATGAAATGCAGTAGGCTGTTATAATTATTAACAGCCCCCGTTGTGCTGTACCACCGCTGGCAAAGCCTTATGAAATACAAGTGACACTATAATGAATTTACAATCACAGTACTAAAAATATAGTAATAAATATAGGCGTTTTTTTATTTGCATCGAATTTACGCAAAGTAAATGTATACCTTTTATATCTAGCCTTTAGAACATATGTGTAACACTAGTGTATAGCCAGAAAACAGACTCGGGGTGTGCATCAAACAAAGTTTGCCAGATTAATGTGCAAAAACTATATAGTAAAACTCTATAAACTACATAGCCTTTTTAAGACTCTACTTTAGTTTAATGACACAAAAACGTTATGATACTTTGTAAAATAATGAAAGTAAACAGGGTGCGCTGTTCTGTATTGTTTTCACTCAGACACTCCGTGTATACTCGCCTCACAGACGTGAAAAATATATACTTATAGAAAGCGAAATTTCTGCTTTTATATAAACTAATGGAAAAAAATTTTTAATTTGTATGAAAAGTGGAGACGACGAGATGACATGATCACCTTCATCACTACAGCCGTAACCAAAGACATCACTAATTTATCAATGACTTATTAACATGATCAGAGTCAGTCCGTTTGCTGTTTTTCCGGACGCATTCATAATCATTAGTCTACAGTACTTCTGCCGGTGCACTCTGGAAAACTTTGTGTGCGGTTGAGCACAGATTAGACTACGTAGGGAATTAAAGAGGAGAATCACGCTGCCGAATCGAAGTCCTGAGCCCAAACCTCATTTAAATTAAATTAACAAATATTAAACCCATGTTATTTTGGACATGATTTGGCCCGGTGTTATGAGCAGAGCGCCGGGAGATGTCCTGAAGCTCAAATCTATGAAATTGCTGGGGCATTTTTTCTAAATAGATGCTATCTTTAATAACTGATGGAGATTTTGAGCTGTATACAAACATACCTATACCTATACACTTTTTCACCTAAACAACTTGTGAAAAACTACACTTGTGACACAATAACAGTAATATTTCTAACATTTTGCAGGCTGCTTTTTGGAGAAACGAGAGAATAAAGAATAAACCAGGTGTTCATTTGTGAATGACTCATCACATCTCATGTGACCAAACACGAGCAACACGTGTTTAAACTACCTGAAATAACCTGAGAAACCTGAATAAACCTGAAATTGTCAGCTAGTGAACTTGATCTAAACAACATTTAACCAGCGTTTTTTTTTTTTTTTTTTTTTACTCATTATTGTATTGTACATATCAATTGCTCTGGTTCAGATTTATTTTTGTTGTATATAGTACTCATGTGGAAATTACCATCACTATTGTATTTCTTTGATACAACATTTTTTTATGACCTAATTATATTTTAAAACTGCGGCGAGTGAAAGTGTCATTTTGCGCCATTTGGTGGTAATTTTTACGAATAACTTTGAAATGCAACTGATTTATTTTGGCCGCTGTCATTTTGCTGCTGCAGTGAGCGCGATGGTAATAAACATTTCGATTGAGTACCTACTGTAGTGAGCTGTTACCAAAGGAAATCTGCCTAAATACAATTTGTTTAAAGTGTTACCCAGTTTTATAATGATAATGTATTTATTGTGATAATGTTGGTACTACTATTTTGATATAAATGTACATGCAAAACTTTGTACATCCTGTGATAGGAAAAAGCTTAATGATTTTATACTTGAAATCAAGGTCTCTCCCATATTCAGTGTCCCAAGGAAACATTTTGGTTTCAGATTGTTTACAAACCTGTCACTATTAGAAAATAATCAACACTTTTTTATTTAATTTTTTGGTATGTTGTTTTGTTTTCTACCTGTAGTATTTTACTTTACTGTAGATAGTATTTTGTCCCAGTGTTTGTGTGTAAATGTGATTATGCTGTACAGGTCACCACACTTTTAATGAAATGACTCTTGAGTTGTGCGACTTCCCTGAAGATTCCACTAATCACCAGATTGTATGCAGTAGAAAACATCTCTCAATAGTTCACAAAATGAATAGTGGACAATAAAAAAGAACTGTTTTACATCTTTGGCAATATTTTCTAATTTCTGGAGAACTCTTGTCATTTCTCGTTTAAATTTCTTGATTGATTCATTAAAGATACACACAGACTGACCCTCTAATAACTTATCTACAGAATGCAAATATTTACAATGGTAAATAAGAAAAAATTACAAGATTTTTAAAAGAAAGTTACTTATAGGCCTGAAAAATCATGGAAGAAATCTAAAGAACCCAAATTGTTTCCTTGATGAAGAAACAACATCTAGCCAAGTTGAGAATACACTGTAGGAGGTAGGAGTATCAGTGTCGAAGACTACAGTCAAGTGACGCCATCATATGTGTAAATGCAGAGATTTATATACTGCAAGGTGCATATCATTATCAACTCTCAGGAATGTTGGGGTCAGATTAGAGCTCATCTAGTTCTGGGATATGATTAACTTCTTCCAGAAGGAAAAGATTATCAACTCATAATCCAAATCATACCAGAAACATGGTGGATGCAGTGCTATGGCTCTCTCTCACTCATTCTCTATAGTGCTGATCCTGAACAGGGTCACAGAAAGGGAGATGTACAGTACTAAATAGGGACAATCTAATTTTGATTTCACATTTCATACAAATTTTCCACAATGTTTTAATTCTGTAAAGCTGCTTTGTGACAATGACGATTGTTAAAAGTGCTTTACAAATAAAGGTTTTAATTGAATTTCTCCTGAAATGAATTAACATACACACTATTAGCATTTGATTAAACACAGTATGCATAACGTGAGTGTTCCAAGTGTGTACACAGTTTTTCAACCCAGATTCCCAGAACAAAGTTTGCTGCAGACTCGTGCAAAAAGGAGACGATTTGCCTGTGTAATGCAGACACAGTTCTTGGCGGATCTTCACAGTTGAACACACTCTTAACATTTCCCACAAAAAGGCATCGAGTAAGATTTGGGTAATGGGGCGGGTACGGGAAGGAATATGTTCTGCCACCTGTTTTAAACTCGGTCCCCTTTCACGACCACCAACATATGAGCAGAAATAAAACTCAACTATGAATACTTTTTCCTCTGTTGAGTGATCCATTTCCAACCACATTTGTACAAAACAACTTCCTTCACACTACTAGGAACATGTGCGGCTCAAGCCATGTCATGTCGACAAATAAATATGCGTCTCCAAGATGCGTGAGTTTCAGTACTGTGTATTTTGGTGCATACTGTACTTTACATATTAATGTTTTTTCACCTTCTACTCTTAAGGGTTCACCACAGCAGACTATCTGATATGCACATATATACACTTACTTGCCACTTCATTAGGGAAAACCCAGGGAGTACTGGGTTGGACCCACTTTTGCTTTTAGACCCGCCTAAATTATATGTGGCATAAATTCAACAAGGTGTTGAGAACATTTCTTATGGATTTTGATCCATATTAACATGATATCATCATGCAGTTTGTAAGGTATTAAAATATTGTGTTGTTCTTTTGGCTGCTCTCGTTGAGGGTCATCAGGGTTAGCGGATCGTCCAGTCTGCACATACAAGGGCCAGAAGTTTACTTAAAAGTTAGTTTTACTTTGAAAGTGTGTACTTTATACAGGGTTTTTTTTCACTTAAAGTAATAGGTCTAGTATCTAAGTAAAATAATTTCAGAGATATTCTCCTAATGGTATACTAAAAGCAAGAAATAATTCTATTTATCTCATCAGGTGTAGCTCTGCCATACTGCAGGAGACTATGTACAGTAAACTAGCAAGATTAACAGTAGCCTATATACTCTGATACCTCAGGTAATTCTAGTACTCTTAACTTCTTATCTAATTAGTGGATGGTCGGGAAAAGAAAAGATAAAGTGATTACCTGTTGTTGTTGTTGTACTAGTATGTGTTTGGAAAAATTGACAACAAAAAAAAACACAAAAATGTTACTAACAAAATCTACAAAACAGATTTTTTAATAAGTATACACAACCATTAACTAAAACATTTGCTTGTAATACAGTGTTTAACATTAATTTGCTTAGTTTTAGGCTCTGCCTGGGCCGATCCAAAACATTCAGCTTTCCTCCTCTAAAGCCATTTCTAACTCTAACAAAGGCTACAGGTTTTCTTTCCAAATAGTTTGTTATGCAGAGCTAATCATTATTCCGACTCTCACAAACTTCCAGATGATCGCCGTGGGATTTTCTACAATCTCAAGCTTAGGATCAAATTCACAGATGTAGAAAAGTTAAAATGTCCAAATGTCCAATTTTTAGGACATTTAATAAGTAACGATTCCTTTAAAATAATTAAAGCTGTTTCTGATCAGTAATAAAATGAAATTAGCTTTTGTTAAATGCTATTTTATTTACTTTTGTATTTCTAGGTCTTTTCCCAAATGGATAATGACACAATATTTAGGAGCCTGAGAGAAAGTAATGCCCAGGATCTGCAAAAAAATTCTATTTGTAAATATCCTTCCTGAGACAAGGCTTGATTTATTATATTTTTGCCTTGGTGTGAGATGTCAGTAATTGGGCTGATTTGTATTTTTTTTTTTATATTAAAATTATCATGATGTCAGTGCATTCAAATTAAACGACTCTACATTATCTGAAAACAAAAACTGCCTTTCGGATAATCTAATAGGGTTAAAACAATACTTTTTTATTGTTAAATATTAATATTAAAATATGAACTAATTAAACTAGTAAAACAAAATAATTCAGTCTACTTTGTGAAATGTTTCCCCATGAGGAGTTTGGTTTCCCTCTGATGATGTGTAGTGCTCTGTCTCTGTAGTGAAGGAGTGTGTTATTAGAGTGTAGTGTGTTATTCCATAATGTCTCTGAGGCCCTCTGGTGGCCACTTGCAGTACAGTTTTTAACTCTGTCTTTTCCCACCGTAGTGAATAGAGAATGAGAAACATTTTACACCTCATGATTAATTTTATAGTGTTTACTTGTATTTGTAAGCTAATATAGCATGGATGATAAGGTGTTTAACACATTTCCCCAGGACAGTTGACTCTCCAGCTCTTTCCAGCACAGACCTAAAGCTCTTCATACTTAAGCAGTTAATCATCCAGTCAAATCCAGGTCTTGTTCCTGTAACCTGCTCCAGTAAACCCTCAGCAGGAAATTCTTTGCTCATTTTGGGATCTAATCTGTTGTAATAGACCGCGCTATACCACCGGCTGCCAGCAGAGGGAGACAGAGGTGCACAGTGAGAGAGTCACATGGGAGAACTCGGTTACACACTCTTGTAGAGAGTTGGCCAGCACTTAGCACTCAACACTTAAAATATATATACCACCTTTTGTACGTATGTACCAATAATAAAACATTATATTAATTTCTATCTCTGTATTAGTTAAGTTTTTACTGTTGCTTTACATATTTATTTTCCTTTAATATTTAATATTTAAAAGACCCTGTTCTTTGTGTAATCACTGTAATATCCTGTCTGCTCTTCACATGCTGTATGTTACTATATCAAATATCAGTTTATATCAGTTAAAATATGCATAAAGGAACCTTTGATTGCAAGCATAATTTGTTCTGGAATTGGGCATGTACATAAAAACCCTCATAAAGAAAAGAGAATCTCCCCATAAGAAATAATGGAAACTCAAATAACATATGCACACACAAAGGAAACACTGTTTTATCAGGAAAATAAGCAAGAAATCTCCCTATTGACACTCGAGTGAGCAACACACTAACGGATTCACTGCTGTAAAGTAAAAATAAAACTAATTAACCTGCACTTTACCATTGAAAAGAATCATGACAGAGCAGTGTTTCTGTGTAGAGCAGAGTGTGTGTGTGTGAGGCGAGAGGAGGAGGAGGTGTGTGTGTGAGAACAGAGAAAATGGATCTTTAACCTCTCCAAAGAGACTTTCTTTTGCTTTACACGCGCACACAAACATGTGTTATAATAAACAGTACACACGTGCTGTACACACACACATACAGACACAAAATAAAATATGTGTTACGCACACACACCTGGTCATAGTGTTATAGTAAACAGTACACGCATGCATGGATGTTGATTATACCAGTGAGAGACGCAGACTAAGACTGAGCAGGGGAGACGATTACCCACAATTCCTCAGCACAAGAGAGAGAAAAAACGCTGGCTCAGTTGTGATCACGTGATGCTCGGCGTCAAAACAAGAAGCGCATGCGTGATACATGATACTCGGTACTCGTAAACCAAGACTTGATTGTCCAGAATTATACCAAGGGGTGCCAGGCTGAATTTAGCTTCCCATGGTAATAATAAATAATAAAAAAAGGACTAACCAATCAGGTGAACCTGCTGTCACACTACTAACACACTATGAAGCCAAAAACACCTCTACATCACCGTCAACAGACATTAGAAAATGTATATGGAGCAGAGAGCTTTTAGGAAACCTAAAGCTGCACACAGACAGGAAAAAGACTAAATTAAGACTTCAGTGAGGGACATGATGTCCACACACAGTGTCACACTGTTAATGTTAAACCTCGGCTGGAGTTCTGAAGCCTGTGACTGTTCATGGTGCTGTGCTCATGTGGATTATCTGCACAGGTTCATTTAATGTAGCGTCATTTTACTTTACCTGGTTATACATTTGGGAGAGAGGTTGAATAAATGAAATGTTAAGAATTGTTTGAAAGTCTGTGTGTGTGTGTGTGTGTGTGTGTGTGTGTGTGTGTGTGTGTGTGTGTGTGTGTGCACTTGCAAAAATGTTCCCCACACCACACCATGTCAAACATTTACTCACAGATTAATGTCAAAGTGAAGTCCACCCAATTTTTTCTTAGTTTTTTTAAACTGTCAGTTTCTTTTCTTTTAATTTTTTTTATTTAGCTCAGGCAGTACATTCACATGTGCATGGGAAAGACAGGCGAACTGCTATAGATATACAGTATCTCCCTTTAAAACATCTACAGTATATACGACAGCCCAACAGCACCACTCAGAAAAACTCAACCACCTCAAAAATGTGACTAAACTGATAACCACAGACGCAAACACACTGATCAACAACCATCTATCAACTCTACATGAACTCTTTTCTATCTTTGCTGCTACTTATGAGAAATGTTTACTGTTACTCATCACACTACCTCAACCCATTACTGCATTACCACAGAGTATTGGACTGCCTTATCGTGTTGGATTGTGTCATGTTGTTGCATGTTGTCACTCTTGTCTGCACATTTGCACATTTTTACTTAAATATTTTTTGTTAATTTATAGTGTTAATCTGTTTTTGTCTCAGGGTTAGAATTATTTTATATATAAAGGAGTTATTTCTACTCTCTTGCTCTCTTCCTCATAGATTTGATATTAACGTGTTAAATCTTTTCTGCTGCTATCTTCCTGTCTCCTCTTGCATTTGCTCTTAAAGGTGTGAACGCTCCCACGCTCACCTTCCTATACTCTCTCTCCCCCCCTCTCTCTCTCTCCCCCTCTGTCTCCTTCCCCCTCTCCCCCTAACTCGAGTCAACATCTTGTGATCTGTCTCTGGACGGACACCTCTCTATCTTCCTCTCCTTTGATTCTTCAGGATCTCACCAGGACATTTACAATGGTTCATGTTCTTTGTAGTAACATATGTTGATGGCACAGGCGTTTGGTCAAACATATATAAACCCCATCTTTTGCTGTTAATAAACAGAGACCTTTCTGACAGACAACGTGTGTGTGTGTTTGACGGAGTCTCTCCTGGCGCCAGAGCACAGCGGACAGACCGAGCAACTCACCTCTTCTACTGCGCAACTTTAAAAACTTTACACTCAGCCAGTCAGCTAATTAGGTGCCTTAGTTAGCTAGCTATTTCTTTTTTTTTATGTTGTGTCTTAGATATCCTAGATATTTAGGACACCTACTGGATTACTTGTTTTGTTAATTTATGTTGTTAATTTATGTGGTATGTATGTAGCTCATTGGTCCAGCAGGAATGTTGTTTCATTTCACTCAGTACTGAACTGTATATGGTTGAAATGACAATAAAAAGCCTTGACTTGACTTGACTCAAGGAAATTTGGGAAAATGATGTCTGACAATGGCACCACTAGCTGCCGTTAAATGAGGCAGACATTCCCTTTTACATTTCACATCTACAATGTCATAGCAACACAGTTTAACAAAATATCAGGAGTGTGAATGTCACAGGCAGGGCACTGCAGTGTGTGTTTAGGGATTTATTTAAAATTTTCTCTAATATGGATATAGCGCAATCATTAAGATTTAATTCATGTCAGAATGATCTCCGTAAGTGTCCTTGTTTACTCATTTCTCACATGATGTTCATGACCTCGATTGTATTTTTCTCCTATTATTTTTCTTGTCTTTGGTTGATAGTTACATCTCCGTGTAAAATGGATGTTTTGTCATTTATGTTTAGATTCCATTGCCCAGACTGACTGATGTGCACAAAGTAAAAGTCTTCTCCAGCTGTACCCTGGCTCTGAGTCTTCTGATTCTTTTGTCATCTAATGCGCTGGTCAAATCCAAAAAATGTTATAATGATTTACTCTAAACCAACTTTGGCGACGAGGATGAGATAGGGATGGTCTCTGTCTGATGATTGTGACATGACTGATCCAGGTGAGAGCTACATCACCTGCTGAGATCTGACTCTAGTCCCTGAAGGTCCTGTGCATGACATTGGCACAGGAGAGTTCCATTGTGGTAGAAATCTTATTTTCATTTGCAACAGTGTGCAGCAAAATATCGGTTGGTGAAGCCTGATTTGCAGTACATAAAGCAAGAAACAGGACTGAGGCATGACAGCACAACAGGACATGCAGAATAATGCTCAGACAGTAGGAAAAAGTGTGTGAACTCTCTGACTTTAACTGTGGCTTGGTGCAGGCTGGTTTAAGTTTATCAGAAACTTCAGATCTCCTGCGCTTTTCACACGAAAAAGTCTCTAGTGTATATACAGAATGGTGCTAAAAAAAAAGCAGCCTGAAACACCTTATGCATAAACAAGATCAAAGAGCAGACCGGTGTGAGCTGACAGGTGGTCTAAAGTCACTCAATCAACATCAAACACTGAGGTGGCTGGGCTACAAACATCAAAAGCCCACATAAGGTTCCTCAGAAAAGAACATGAATCTGAGGGCCTGTCCACACGGAGACTCGTTTCGCTGTATACGTATACATTTTTTATCGTATTGGCGTTTCGTCCACACGTCCGGCGTTTTAGGAGACTGAAACCGCTATTTTTTGAAACCGGGTCCCAAAGTGGATAAATCTAAAAACGCCACCCTTGTTTCGTGTGTACGGCCAATCCATATATTTTGTGAAACGATAATGTCATCACATCACGTGTCGGCTGCATCACACGTAACAGCAACAACAATAATGGCGGACTACATGATTGTGTTCGTGTTGCTACAAAGCCTACTAGCTTTATTACAGCAAAATCTATTGCTTCTATGCAACTGTTATAAGCAACAAGCGATAATGGACAACACAATCTTGGTTCGTATACAAGTCTTCTTCTCCGTGTATAGTGTATCTCTATGGCAGAATTACAGCGCCCCATACTGGTCTGGCATATATACTACACCGTTTTCAGTGGTTTCGTGTGTACGCAGATATTTCTTGAGACGACGCCGTGTTCACGAAAAAAAAATGATCGAATAGGGAACGCACCGGCTTCGTGTGGACAGGCCTGGGTCTATCATGAGCACAGACTCACTGAAACTGGACAGTTATAGACATTTAAAAGATCGGTGATCATCCCAATCTTCATTTATCCAGTGTCTTAAGTCTGTCGTTATTTTAAATTGCTGACTCAACTTATACAATAATTGTTTGTTTGAAATGTTTTTTTTATTACTAATTTTTATTATTGAGAAACAGAAAATGTACAGGATGGCGGTAGCAGTAACAGTGCACTAAGGAAGGGAAGTCCGCGTCACTCCCAGCCTCATAATGTTACAAAACCTTACAGTTAGTCAGAACATTATACTAAGATCTAAGGACCACTCAATACAAGCAAGAGCTAGAAGTAAAGGTACAGTCATCACAGGGAAAATCATACTGTACTGTAGGTAATGCAGTCAACAGCCTCCAACAGCCAACGATCTCCACATGTAATCACCCCACTCTGTTAACCACATGTTGAAGCTTTTGCTACAGAGGATTAGGTGAAGGCTTTAGATAACTGTAGATATATGCTGTGTGCTCCAGAATACAAATCAAAATTGTATGTTTGTCTCTGCAGATGAGGATAAAAAAGATAATTCTGAGCCATGAGGCTCCAGGTACTGTGTGTGGGCATGAGGAGACCTGTTCCCTATGAACAAAAAGCAGTGCAGGTACACCACGCACAGACAAAACAATTAAGTAATGGTGGGCCAAAAGGTAAACACTCAACCCACTACTGGAAAGATTACCATGTCTATCAGGACAATATATTCCACAGTCAAAAAAAAAAAAAAAAAAAAAAAAACCCTGGCAATCTGCAATCTCATGTCCTAATATAAGAAGACTGAGATCCTCTGGTCGTTTCTTAGCTCAGGCATTACAACATCTTTATTGCTGCCCTGAATGTGAGCAGGCACTCACCTCCACATGTTTTTCTCTGAAGTTTATCCTGCTCATGGATCTTCCTTCACACAGTGATGTTGTTGTTGTAATGCCTGAGCTAAGAAAGGACACAAGAGATTGCAGATTGCCAGTTCAATTTTTTTGTGGAATATATTCTCCTGATAGAATGTCTCGGGTTACTTTGCTGTAACCCTGTTCCCTGAAAAGGCGGGAACGAGATGCTGCGTGAAAACACTATGGGAATATCTTTTCATGTTGCCGGTTGTGAAGCATGTGTGTACCAAACACGCCAAATTTTGGCTTATATAACCTCAGTCAGGTGACGTCATCTAATTAGATGCACCTGCAGGTTATAAATAGGAGTGAGCCTATTGTCTCAGATTGATTGTCTGAACGGACGTCCGGTCACATGGGCAGTGCGGCATTGGGACGCAGCATCTCGTTCCCGCCTTTTCAGGCAACAGGGTTACAGCAAAGTAACCTGAGACGTTCCCTTTCAAAGGCTACACTCGATGCTGCGTGAAAACGCTATGGGAACGAGAGTACCAACGTCGCCGCACTGCGAGTGTCTGGACCCCGCATTGTGTAGCGTGTGCGCACAAGGCTGAGAGGTCTCAGAACTATGTCTGGGAAGCTGACTCGAGGACTCGTGAGCCCGGAGTGACAGGAACTTCCAGACTATAAAATCTAATAAATGTGTGCGGAGAGGACCAGCCCGCCGCGTCACACACTTGTTGCAGGGGAATACCTCTTGCTAGTGCAATAGATGAAGCAATCCCCCTGGTTGAATGAGCCCTGATTCCTTAGAGGCGAAGTGAGCCCACGCGCCTCATAGGAGAGAGCAATAGCATCTCTCACCCAATGTGACATGGTCTGCGTAGTAGCGGCCGCCCCCCTGGTTGCGGCCTCCATAGCAAATAAAGAGCTGCTCTGATCTACGCCACTGGCAGGTGCGGTGGACGTAAATCCGAAGAGCACGTACTGGACATAATAGGTGAAGTTTCTCCTGCTCCGAAGCTGTAAAAGGCGGAGGACAGAAGGCTTCAAGAACAACAGGGTGCATGTTTGAAAATGGAACTTTCGGAAGATAGTTCGGGTGAGGATGCAGAATGGCCTTGACTAGCCCAGGGGCAAAGTCCAGGCACGATGCGGAACGTCCTAAGGGTGCTAGGGCACAAGCCCGAGGACAACTTATCTTGCAGGAACTTCAGCACTGAAATAATTTGGCAGTGGACTGGGTCTACCTGCTTCGTCATGCACCAACTTTCGAAAACATTCCATTTGAGGGCATAAGCTTTCCTAGTGGAGGGAGCTCTAGCGGCTAGAATAGTGTCAATAACGCTGGCTGGGAGACCAGCTTGACTTAGTTGGTCCCGTTCAGGGGCCAAACGTGAAGGTTCCGGTCGGGAATGAAATATTGTCCCTCTGCGCCTGAGACAGAAGATCCCTCCTCACTGGAATCATCCAAGGTGAGCCATCGAGGAGAGATATTAGATCCAAGAACCATACTCTGGCTGGCCAATGGGGCGCTATCAGTAAGAGGCGCAAACCGTGTTGACGGACCCTCGCCAGGACTCCCGGGAGCTGACATATTGGCAGAAACGCATAAAGGCGTAAATTGAGCCACGTATGGGCCATCGCGTCCAGACCCTGGGGAGCTGGATGAGTTAGAAAGTAGTAGAGAGGACATTGTGCTGTCTCTTGGGAGGCAAAGAGGTCCACCTCTGCTGTAAAGAATCTTTCCCAGATTTGGCTGACTATGTCGGGGTGGAGTTTCCATTCCCCGTGTGTCACAGCTTGTCTGGACAGTAAATCTGCTCCCACATTCATGTGCCCTGGAATGTAAATTGCCCTGAGGGACAGGAACTTGTCCTGTGCCCAGAGCAGAACCTGATGCGCTAGCTCGTTCAAGCGGCGCGAGTGCAGTCCGCCCTGGTGATTTATGTAGGAGACTACCGATGTATTGTCCACCCACACTAGAACATGGTAGCCTCTTGCTGTAGGGCCAAAAATAGAGCCATCATTTCAAGGCAATTGATGTGCCATGCGAGAAGATGACCTCTCCAGCGCCCTTGAGCTGGACGGCCATCCAAGACCGCACCCCAGCCGGTAAGGGAAGCGTCTGTCGTTAGCATTTTGCGACGACAAGACGGACCTAGAGTGGGACCCAAGGTGAGAAACTGGGGTCTGAACCACATAGAAAGGGTATGATGTCCTTCGAGCGTAACCCTTATTCGCCTTCGGGGATTGGCCCTTGTATGAAATCCCCTGGCTCTTATCCACAACTGAAAAGCTTTCATGTGCAGAAGGCCCAAAGGTATCACCGTGGATGCAGCTGCCATGAGGCCTAAACATTTTTGAAAGTGATAAATAGTCACTTCCTGGTCTAGTCTGATTTCCTTGAGGGCGCTGAGGCGACACGAGCGGGAGACAATTGTGCCCGCATAGTGATCGAATCCCATCTGACACCCAAGTATGTTGTCCTCTGAGCCGGAACGAGAACGCTTTTGGTAGCGTTGAGTCTCAATCCCAGCGAATGGAGATGAGCTAGGACGACATCGCGATGTCGGAGCGCTAGCTGCTGAGACTGGGCCAGGATTAGCCAGTCATCTATGTAATTGAGAATACGGATGCCCTGGAGTCGCAAGGGAGCCAGGACAGCATCCATACATTTTGTATATGTGCGGGGTGACAGAGCTAGACCGAATGGAAGGACCTGATACTGGTAAGCTTCTCCCCCGAAAGCGAACCTCAGGAACTTCCTGTGTTGTGGCAAAACTTTTATGTGGAAGTATGCGTCCTTTAAATCTATTGTCACAAACCAATCTTCTGGTTGGATTTGCGAGAGAATCATATTGATGGTTAACATCTTGAATCTGTACTTTTTGAGATAGCGGTTCAACCCGCGAAGATCCAAAATCGGACGCAGCCCCCCGCCTTCCTTGGGAACCAGAAAGTAGCGACTGTAGTAGCCTGAATACCTGTCTGGAGGAGGAACCTGTTCTATGGCTCTCTTCTCCAGCAACGCCTGGAGTTCGGAGTTTAGCAGATGCGCTCTCTCCGGTATCACGGAAGTGTAGACCATGCCGTTGAAACGCGGAGGGCGATGAGCAAACTGAATCCTGTAGCCTTTCTCTACAGTCTTTAGCACCCAGGGAGATATGCCTGGCAGTAGCTTCCACGCTGCCAGTTTCTCCGAAAGGGGTACAAGTTTTAGTGCGCGGCGGGGTGTTAGTGGTTCGGCATCCTGGAATATAGCAGGATAAAACCGAGGCACTAACATATCTCTGGAGGTATGGGGGTGTCCGGGGGGGCATGCTCTTATAGGAAAGAGCGTTGAGTGCCGTTCCCCGGGGGGGATCACCCCCACAGTCCTGGGCACGTAGGCTTTCAGGACTTAGTCTTTGAAAAGAAGACAGTGCGGCGATCTGATCTTTTGGAGGCAGCCTGTGAGGGGTGACGAGCCGTACCCCAGTCCTTACTGGGGGGTGCCCGGCTGCTGACGCTCTCTTTCTGTGCCTCTCGCCTGGTAAGATTCAGATCTGGTCGAGGCTGGGTGGCCGAGGGCCTCGACTCTTGAGCACGGCGTGGGAGAAATTTCCCAAAAGCCTGTTCATACAGTTTAGCTTCTCGGAACCTAGTGGCGACGGAATTCACAGCGTCGCCAAATAGGCCGGAAGGTGAGACAGGGGCATCAAGGAGGAATCTTCGATCCTTGTCCTTGATGCCTGTCAGGTTTAACCACAGGTGCCTTTCAGCGGTCACCAAGGAGGCCATGGAACGGCCGATTGCACGGGCTGTCTGTTTAGTCGCACGCAGGGATAAATCAGTAGCCCGGCGTAATTCATTGAATGCGTCATGATTCAGTGTGCCGCTCGTGCTCAAATCTTTCAGCAGATCAGCCTGATAAGCCTGCAAAACCGCCATGGTGTGCAAGGAAGCGCCGGCCTGACCTGCTGCTTGGAACGCTTTCCCTACCAGGGTAGAAGAAGTTCTACACGGCTTGGAAGGAAGTGTTGGTTTCTTTAATGAGGATGATGTTCCAGGAGAGAGATAGCCCGCAAGCGTTTCTTCTATCTGGGGCATCACCACATAACCTCGTGCTTTTGCATCAACGATGTTCGAATAAAACAAAGTCGATGGTACAAAAATACGGGAAGAAAAAGGATTTCTCCAAGAACGAGAAACTCGTTGTGGAGGTCATCAAAAAATGAGAGAGAGCAGTGTTTTGGCTCCGTCTCCTGGCCACCCGACAGAAATCTGTCATCTAATTTAGATTGTTTTTGGTGAGCCTGCTCCTGTGGCCAGTCAATATGCAGTCGTTCGACTGCACGCGTTATAACTTCAAGCAATTCCTCATATTCTCTCTCATCTTTTGAGGAGCGTTCTGAGGAAGCAACTTCCATTTCCACAGAAGCAGGAGAACGAGTCTCCTTAACACACCCGCGAGAAGCACCGAGCACCGGAGTGCACTCGTGAAGTGGAAGGAGAGACATCGGGATCGGGGGAGAGGGCGAGAGAAAGGAGGGACTCCGTCTCTCGCGCCTCGGCCTGATCTGCTTGTGATCCCCATGAGTGCAGCGCGGCTCATGGTTCCCTAAAGAACACGAGACGCGCGCGAAGCAGCTTCATGGGGAGAAGATCACAGTGCTCACACTCTCCATTAAGCCCTTCGAGAGCGTGCTTTTCACAGCAGAATGTGTGCATATCGCCCTCCGAAAGGAAATTTTCACAAGGAGGGGGACATCTAGTTCTAAACTCCGCCATACTATCTGGTGAGTTTTATGAGATTTAATTCTGCTTATTTTGTATTTTTGTTATGCTTGCTGACACACACACGCGCACAATGCGGTGAAGAAAAAGATCTGAGGAATGTTGCCGGCTCACTCCTATTTATAACCTGCAGGTGCATCTAATCAGATGACGTCACCTGACCAAGGTTATATAAGCCAAAATTTGGCGTGTTTGGTACACACATGCTTCACAACCGGCAACATGAAAAGATATTCCCATAGCGTTTTCACGCAGCATTGAGTGTAGCCTTTGAAATGGAACTGGTGTGTCTTCCCACACAAGAAACCTTTAATGATTTTGAGTGATTTGTTTAATCGGTTTACCTTTAGGCCAGTCTTTAAAGTGTTTCATACCTAAAACAAAATTGAAGCAACAGTTAAGAAACTTAAAGTGTGCCCAAGTCATATGCTCCAAGCAAATAAATCATAAATGAATCACTTAAGAATCTCCTTGATTATCTATCAAAATAAAACATGTTCCTGCAGGCCTCTGTCACAAGGAGAACTACAGACTACCTGCAAAATTTACACACTACTTTTCTGCAGTCTGCATCAAGGAGCTACGTTTTTGTACCAAAGGAATGTTTTAGCACAAATAAATCTCTCTCTATTATATGTTTACTTACAAGTCCATTGCTGTAAGCTTTAGCTTTTTGGTATTCTATTACTTCTTTGTTAACATTTTGTTGGCCTCTTCAACAGCAATGAATGTTCTGTGCTACACCTTGGCCAGTGTCACATGTTGACATTAATTTGTAAATGTTTTAGCAAGTCAACTAAGATATATCTTTCACATCAAATGTAATTAGAAAATAGTAGATTAGAAACAAGTTTATTTCTGTTTACATTACTTTATCAGAAAATCAGTGGGGCAAATGATACATACACCAAATTGACTGCATCTTAGCAGTCCAAAAAAACACCGGAAATTGGTTTAATTTGTCACAAGGTTTTACCAGTGGTATAAAGAGTTAACCAGAGGGGCTCTGTGGCTAATTCTGTAGAAGATCAAACTCGTAAAGTACTGCTTTCTAGTTGGTTTAGACAGAAGCCGTAACCTGCCTAACTGAGTGCTCCAGAGTTTATGTTTCTATGTTCAGACCTGCCCAAACACACCAAGCCAAGAGGTAAAACTACCCAGAATTTCAGTTAACTCGGCTTAGCAACACATTGGTTTTAAATAACTCTAAGGCAACAGCAAAGGAAGTGATGGAGTCAGAGGTTGCAGATACCAAGAAAGTACTGTTAAGAAAGTCAGGAATGTAAAGAATTGTGTGTCTACACCAATCAGTCATATCATTGAAACCACCTCTATAATATCATGTATGTCCCTGAGACTAAATCAGCTCTGACACATTGAGACCTAGACTGCACAAGACCTCTCAATGTGTGCTGTCGTATGTGATGCCAAGACTTTAGCAGTAGATCCTTTAAGTCCTTTATTATCCCTTTTCCACCAAAGTGAACCAGGTGCTGGTGCCGTGTAATAGATGTGTTAAATGAGTTTCACAATCATGCATACATGGAGCCCTTTTATTTGGGTGAGTCAAACTTGTTAATGAATTTTTAAACACATAATTTAAATTTGATGTTGGGTCACGACATTAAAAGCATGAGATATTCCTAGAAGCACAGTGACCTACATGATTGTGAAATTTAAAGAGCATACAGTAGGCGTACCAGGATTTTTCCAAGTCCTATCTAACCAAAGTCAATTACCTGGCTAGAAGGGCTCAAGTCAGGGTGGTGACCAAGAGCCCAATGGCCACCCTAACAGAGCTTCACAGGTCCTCCATGGAGATAGGAGAACCTAAAGACGAAAAACCACCTTATCACTGTAAAAAATAAAATGTTGACTTAACTCAAAATTTCAACCCAAGTTGTTGACATAATTTAAAAAAGTAAAAATTTTAATTTAAGTCAACTTTTAACCCAAATTGTTGATTTAACTTAATTTTCTGAGTAACGTCGCATGCCTCCCAACTTATATTATTTTGTTAAGTTTAAAGTGTTTTGATAGTTTCAAAGACTTACTAATTTAATAAATGTCAACTTAAAATACGTGTTTAAATTTACTGAAGCAGTTTTTTTTATTAACATTTAACACAATGTAATAATTTTACATCCCAAAAAATTAAAATTTTATTTTAAACCAAAAGTAACACATTGCATCCACATTCCTTGACCTTCAAATAAAATTAAACTAAAAGAAACATGGCAAAAAGACTTTTGCAGTCTAAACTTCACAAAACAAGGAAAAGAGTACATAATAATAATAAGAATAAGAATAATAAAACAGCTCGAGAGCACCTTCTCAGAACCAGGGAATCATGTAATGTAGAATTTGTGCTGAAAGATGGCAAAATGCCCATCACAGTCTAAACTGCACAGAACAAGGGAAAAAAAGTACATAATAATAATAATAATAATAATAATAATAATAATAAACATCAATAATAAACACTGGAAGACCTTTCAGGGCAGGGGTCCATTCTTTGTACGTCGCTTGACACATCCGAGATGAACTGACACATCTAAGATGAGATCATCGTGCTAATTACGATCCGGCTAAGTCGGTTCTTCGAGCTCACCTGTTGTTGATGATTAGTAGAGCTGGATTGAGTTGTCTAGGATTATTGCGCGCTCGTGCGTTGGTTTAAAAGGCGATATGTATCGACAGTAGAAACACTGATCACAAGCCCTTTGATTAGTTGACGAAATGGTAAAAGAGCGGCTCAACTTTATTTGTAACACGTGTTATGCGCTGAAATGCTCCCCTGCCATGGAATTGCCCCCCCTCCATAATCGCTATCAAATATTATATTAGAACATAAATTCATAGGTTAATAGTTTACAAATTACATGAGACAATAAAATAAAATAAGCAATATTATTTTTCAAATACAACATGTATGCTTTTATATTGTTAAAATTTGTTTCGTTCAATTTACCATTATAAAAAATATTTATTTTTATTATATATAAATATTTATTTGCATATTTATGACAAACCCCTGAAAAATAAATGTGTTACAAAATAAACATTATACAAGAATTTGTATTAATGGTCTTGACGGCTGTCTCGTACCTGGGGTTTATTATAATAGGAACCTCATATTTGATAATAATAAACCTATGAATTTATCTTCTAATATAATATTTAATAGCAATTATATATATATTGGTATATATGCAAGATACTTCTCTTTTCCCATGCGAGTCAGTCCGTGTCAGTCGTGCTCTTTAACCAATCAGATGTGACCTCGTCGTTTCAACCAATCATAACCCGCCAGGAGCCTAAATCCTGTTTACATGAAATAAACCTGCTTCCGAGCAGGATCAAGCTCACGGATCTGTTGCTATGAAATCAAATGCGAGAAGCGCATCGAAGAACGAAACAATCCAAGATCAGGACAAATCCACAACAATCAAATCCAGCTAACTGAGTTAGCGACGTACGAAGAACGGACCCCAGGTTTCATTCAGTGAGCCACAACATTTGTGGCTTTTCAGACTTCAACATTTGAAGTCTGAAAACAGCTCACAAAAGCTAAGTCATAGCAGAAGTTAAGTCTTAAGGGAATATACTCTTGCAGAGCAGTGAGTGCCCAGTTTCATGAACACCTTCTCAATAACCTCAAAAGTGTACTTCAGATTTTTTTTGGACTGAAAATCCAAGGCAAACAGGTCAAAGGCCAAACTGTTAAGCAACAGCAGAATGCAGATCTGGAGCATCTTGCAAAACTATCTCTTCCTCCAACACAACAGCAACGTTTATGACACTGGTCAAAGTGGTAGGGGAGTCATCATCTTCAATCACAATAGGAAAGCCCAGTTTCATCCCTCTGGTCTCTGTTGTCAGGAGTACAGCTCTAATGTAATAAAGAGTACAAAAAAATCACTTTTGAGATCCATCTTTTTTATATCATTATATTTCTTTTTGTTCCATGAAAGTCTTGGATCCTACTAGATTAATGTAGACCAAATGTACAGAAAGAAACACCTTATAAATCCCTTAAATCTGTTGTCTCTGAGCTATATAAGTTTGAGATGATCAGCTAAAGTAAAATAAGAGTCCGAATTCAAATGAATAAGAATAAAAATATCTTAAGGTCAACACAAACATTAAAAGTGTTACATTTTTGTGAAAGTGCCTGCAGATCAATGCAACATACTCACCCGACATGTTCTGAATAGTGCAGATAAATCATTACAGATAAACACAGGTAGACCTTCCAGGGCAGTTTTCATTCAGTGAGCCACAATATTTGAAGTCTGAAAAAAGGGCGCTGATGTTATGCATTGTCACTTTTGTTAAACTTGCAGGAATTTATAACATTTAACGTTAGGGAGACTAATTATGAGAGAAAGATTTTGAAATATGCAATACTGTTTGCATAGAAAAAAAGATGTGCAAGTTTGTGCTCAAGTGTCTCAGTATCAAATCTTTCTGTCCTGTTCTCTCAATTTTACATGTGCACAAGGTGATGATTCATTCAAGATATTAAATAACTGTTTTCTACTGGAATGTTCTGTGCTTAAACCTGTAATTTATTGCTGTGCCATTAAGCTGAATTTTCAGCATTATTACTTAAGTCTTTAGTGTCACATGGTCTTCAGAAATCCCTCTAATATGAAGATCTGATAGTGGAAAAAAGTACAGTATTGATAGTTTTGTATAGAGAGTTATAACTTTTTTGCCAATTTTAATAATAATAATAATAATAATAATAATAATAATAATAATAAATAAATAAATAAATAAAGAATTGTAACATTATTACACATTATTTCAGTTTTACTATATTAAATAAATGTAGTATTTTACTTTTGGTCAAATAAATGTAGCATTGATGAACATAAAACTCTTTAAATAATAATAATAATAATGATGATGATCTAAAACCTTTGAACATTATTGCACACTGTTTTAAGAGCTAATCTGACCAAGTATAGGTTTGCAAGGAAATATTCAATAGTCATTTTACTTAATTGTATCCCATGAGAACCATCTATACTTAATGAACATTTAATGAAATGGGGGAAAAGGTTATGAATAGTCTTACATAAAAAAGTAAACTAGTAAGGTTATACCAAGCTTTTTTTTTTGCCATAACTTCATACTTTGTTCTTAAAAATCGTAAAAAAAATACTGCATTGTAAATGTTTACTTACATGAAATGGCAAAGTTTGAGGTCCTGCGAAGAAATCTGGAAATGCGTTTATCCGGGAGGATATTGAGAGAATGTGTTCTGAAAGATAAAATGAAAAGATTACAGACACATTTTTGGCACAAATACTGCATACTAGAAAGCCTTCCAGCTTTTTCACTGTCTAAGGTTTAAACAATTGCACCAAGCTCTATGTACTTCCCAAAGAGCGCCATATACAGTAATAACGCTCATTTATGTTAAGACAATTTCTACAAAGGACTTCGATATAAATATATGCACTTACCAAAGTTTAAAAGAAGAAATTGTCTGTTGTTAGGTGGAAAACGCGCTGATAATCCACATGATGTTCAAAACACACCCACCAATTCAGAAACGTAACAGCGTACAAAAGCTAAAACTGTTTCTAATTCTGCTTCTATATAGTACTGAATCAAAATATCAACAAACAAAAAAATTTAAAATGTTTTACCTTGTCATTATGGAATATTTTGGGAATATTATGGGGTATTTTCTAGGCCAATAATAAAATGATGTTATAGCCACCTAAATTTCTTTATCCTCTCAACTATCTTGTAGTTTTTTTAAGGCCATGTTTTAAACCACACATTTTACCTTGAACACTGCAGCCATGTTTATTTTTATCATATGACTGTTTTCTGACCACAGACCTCACACATGGTACGTTTGCACGCATGATGCTGCATCTGAACTGTGAGAATTGACACCCTCATCTGCGGTTCATCTGGTTTTACCCACCAACTGCTTTGCTACCGTCCACACTATTTCCATTATTTGTTTTGCAAAAAGAAGAAGAGGAAAAAAAGAAGATTTTTTTTTTTATTATTTTCTAATACCTGTTGTTTATAGTTTATACCTTTTTTTATAGACCAGTTCACACTACTGATAATTATATTTAAAATATATATTATATATTTTTAAAATAGTTGGAAATATATCCAACACATTTAGATTCCCAAGATGATGCATTATAAAATGGCTTAATTAATATAATTAGTTTGCATAATTAAATTGAGGTCACTCTGCAATAAAAACTGAGTAAAGGTCTTTTCCTCTGTAATACATCACTGTGGGAGCACGACACTGCAACCCAATGAAATATTCAGGTCATCTTAACTTTGATACAGACAGATATTAAACTGGTGTATAGGTTATTGGAAAAATTTATTATCTGTAAATTGATCTTCAGTAAACACTTTATAATGGATGAAACACAGGAGGATCTGGGGCTGTGAGCCCATTTCAGCACATTCTGCTCTACACTTACTGTACAACTGACATATTATCTGAAGTACAGAATGCATAGCGCCAGGGTACTACAGGGTATACATACATATAAATAAACATATTAATAAACTTGAGTAATTTCTCAAACATATATCAAACATCTAATATATAAATTCATTATAACATTTTCACGATAAACTCTACATCTTATACATTTTCATGTTTGTAGTAAACTTGACATTGTATCTGAATGAACATGTATATGTCAAATAATTTTTTACAGAAATAATGATGAGGAAAAACATCTATTTTAGGTAGGTTAGGTTTTGTATCTTCTGTTTTTCCTAGGTGTTGTAAGCTGCACAATCTCCACACCCCTTACACACAGATAAACCAGTGTTAGTTTAACCCATCAGACCGTTTCTTCTTTGTCTCTCGGCTGATACACAATGGTCCAGGTTAAAACTCTGCCTGTGTTTCTCTGTGTCATGGGTAAGTCTTAATCATCTTAATGATGGATTTAATAAATTATTTTCAAGTTGATACAATACAGTAGTACAATACTCATGACATGAATGTATAATTAACAATTTGATTATTCAGAAAAGTGCAAGTTCCGAAAATAGAAAGAAAAAGATTTTGTCTAAGATGTAACGTTACTGAGAATATGCCATTTAAAAAAAAAATTGCATTTATTAATATTGCTTAATAAATTATAATATTCCTTGTATGAAAATAAAATATGTGCTATGTTATAAATGAGGTGTGTGTGTGTGTGTGTGTGTGTGTGTGTGTGTGTGTGTGTTTTGCAGGTTTGCTCTCAGAGATTCTGTGCTTTTTAACTTTAGAAGCAGAAGTTGGAGATAAAGTCACTATTTGGTGCCAACATGATCTGAGTGTTACAGGACACATCTTCTGGTTTAAACACACGAGTGATTCAGTTCCACTTCCTATTGGGTGTAAAAAATTTATAATCCCAGATTCATTAACAGCGTGTTACTTCTTTACTGAGAGTGAGAGAATAGTGATGTCTGTTCATGATAAGAACACGTCTCTCACCATCACTGCAGTAAATGTCTCTGATACAGGACTCTATTACTGCAGCTACATGGAACAGGTCAAGATGTTCTTTAGTAACTCGACCTCTTTACATGTGAAGGGTAAATTTATACAGTAGTCAGTAGGTTTTGTAAAAGTTGATTAAGATAAATGAGGTTATAAATGTTAAATCTTTCTTTGTTCAGTTGTAAATATTCTGTTTTCCAAGGACAAAGCAACAGGCTGGTTGTTTCTTTTTCTAACATAAATTTCTGTACATGTTTAAATTCCAATACTGTATAATGCAGGTTTAATGATCGAAATGTTTTCTTTAATGTTTCTCTCCAAGGTTCAGACTCTCCTGCTGTGTTCTTCATGCTGACTGTGGCGTTTGGTGCAATGAGTGTGATTCTTTTCAGCGTCCTGGTCTTCATCATACTGAAACACAGAAAAACTCACACAGGTCAAATATTACTTCTATAATAATAATAATAATAATAATAATAATAATATAATAATAATAATAATAATAATAATAATAATAATAATAATAATAATTCATTGCATTAGGTGCTGTAGCTGAAGATAACAAGGTAAGTCTGAGTAATATAGAATGATTAAATTGATTTATTCTGTAACAGAAATCAATATCTTGATATCATAATTTTTTTTTTATTGGGTAAAGCTGCTTTGGGACAATGCCATTTGTTAAAAGCGCTATACAAATAAAATTGAATTGAATAACTTAAAAATTTAACCATTCAGTGAAAACTTTTAAGTTGAAGACAAATGGCAAAATATTATAGCAAATGGGCTTTTTGTATTTTCAATGCTGTTAATAATAAAATATAGGAATAAAGCTCATGGTTTGATTTATTTTTTATTTATTTTCATGTCTCTTATTAGATTATTTGTGAAACTAATGGAAATGGATTTTAATTCTTGATATTTTTTAAAGAAATGAAATACCCAAACTGTTAAATTATGCAAAAACATTAGGTAAAAGTATAGTTTGTACATGATATTTAAAAGAAACAGTTCACTCTTATTTAATTACATATAAGCATGGGTTCTTAAACTGTAAAAATGATTTATTTAAGTAATTAATATTATCTGGCCACTAAAGTATTAGCTTTATTACATACATAAAAGTATACTTATTCTTTGTTTATTAATTATTGTTTATCATTAATACCACCATTTACCATATTCAGGTAGTATTACATTGATATTATTTATAGACTGCTTGGTTTTGTGTTTTATAGGTTTGTATTAAATGTTTTCATTTAAGTGACTAATTGCATGGATTACAATTAATAACTATAATTTGAATTAATATAATAACAATACAAGTAAGAAACGTTATACTTGATAAATACATGAAGAATGAAAGAACATGTTCTTTAACGTTATCTATAATCTCTATTAATCTTTACGTTATAATCTAACTTTACATCTCTATTAATCTTTACCTTAGCTCAATAAAAACATCTAGAGAAAATATGCTAGATTTGTTATTTGCCTGATTTATTATTTATTTATATTTATATTTTATTATCTTTGTGCATCTTCTTTGTTCCCGCAGGCTGGTGAATCTGACGCTGTGACTTACGCTGCACTACAGTTTTCTAAAATGAAAACCAGACGGACCAAAAGACACGATGAAAAGGTGGATCCACGTGCTGTCTATTCTTCAGTTGCCCAAAGCAAAGTGCATAGATAATATTACATATCATGCATGTACATGCATTATATATTTCTTCCAAATTCTGTAGTTGTAAGAAATATATACTTTGTTTTATCTCAGGTACACTATAATATAATATAATATAATATAATATAATATAATATAATATAATATAATATATATTATATATTATAGTGGAACCTCTGATTGCGAGTAACCTTAAGTACGTTCAATGAGCATGTCTTGATATATGAGTGCCAAGGATCATCGAGTATCATGTGACATGCATGCGCTCCTTGTCACATGATCACAACTGAGCCAATGGTTCTTCTCTCTCTTGTGCGCTGCTGAATAGGTAATCATCTCCGATGCTCTGTCTCAGTGCGCATGTGCCACTCGTATAGTCAACTTCAGTGCGCGCGTGTACTGCTTACTATAACACTGTGACCATGTATGTGTGCATAAAGCATTTTTTATTTTCTGTTTGTATGTGTGTGTGAAAGTTGTCCTTTCAGGCGTGAGCGTGCTGTTTATTATAACACACCTGCCTACGTGTGTAAAGCAAAAGCAAGTGTAATTAGAGAAAGTGTGAGATGGAATCAGTGTGTGCGCTCCTTCTCTCTTCCTTTCTCTTTCACACACACACTGCTCCATCTCTGTAATTTGTGTTGTTTTTACTTTACAGCAGTGATTATGGTAGTATGTGTGCGCTCATGTGTTATTAGTTTATTGTTTCCTCTAAAAACTAACTCAGAGGACCTTTTACCACGACTTGATTTAATACATGGATGCAAGTTAAACATTCTAATTAATTGATTTAGATGAACTTTCTAAGTTGCAAACTTTATTTTTATAAGTTGTGATCAAATAATAATGCTGGTAATTATATTAACTTAATTTTGCATGTAATTTAAACTCAAATTTAATTGTTAATGGGTTGAAAACAAAATTTAAGTTGTCTTAACTTTAAAAAGTTGGCATAATAAGTTAATTTTTTTAAGTTATATCCTACCCCCTATGCCTGGATGTGTTCCAGTGGTAAGATTGTGTGTTAGCAGACTTATAGGCTAACCAAACTCAATATAAGCAAAATTTCATGGTGAGTAAAACTTCAATTTACATCTAATAGTTCTACTAAAGTAATGAATTTGCACTTGTTTCATTGAGATATCTGCTGAGCAAGAAAGCTGTTTGGAAAAACATTATTCAAGTTTTGCTAATTTGACCATTTGACTGTAAGCTACATAATGTTAACTAATTTCAGTCACAGCCACGTTTTTAAAAGTCTTTTGTTCATTCACATAGATGGCTGTGTGCTTCCACTGTAGGCAAATTGTAGTAGCAAAGAAGTAAAAGCAGAGTGTTTCTTTTATTTTAGTTTGCCTTTTAGTTACTTTTGTAATACAATTCAAAGTTAATATTTGTCTGGGGTTTGTGGTATTTTTCATAACATTAAAGGGTATGTTAAATGTTGGCATTGTGATTCTGACAGTATCACTGAGGTGTATGTGTCCACCTGAAATTAATATTTTGCATCAATAGTTATTCAATAGACATTATCAATCTAATTAGATTAGTGTGTTGTTAAGTTTGTTAATATTGTTTTAAAAAATGGGCTGTGAGTGCAAACTGTAAATTTATCTCTCTCATTGGAAATGACTGGTGTCATTCAGAGCTTAGTCTCTTGGAATGTTCTATGACCTGCTACTTGGCTTTTGACTGTTATATTTATAGAGATTTGCCTAACTTTTTTGTGATAGCATAATTTATTATGCTTAGTTATTCTTAAAGAGGACCAGTTGAATTTTGAGTTTTTTTATTTGCATTTTGTGCAAGATTTATATATAATTTGTTCACATACTCAACTGCAGTTAAAAATAAAAGCTATTTGCACAAAAATAATGGTTGAACTAATGTCTTTTTTTTATCTACTACATTAACAAAAACCAAAAAAACCCTACATAAAAAGAAACCTGAAAAAAAAAAAATCTATTTGGAGTCACTTAATTTTTTAAATGGATGCTATTTGAAATTTTGTATAAATTATTATAGTAATTAAACGACATATCAAATTGCTTTAAAACAATATGGTAAAGCCATTTGGAGCAACATAATTTATACGAGTTATCAACTTAAAAACTTGCCTTTTGTCTAACAGTTAATAAGTAAGGGGTAATTAAAATAATCTTTGACTGAAGAGGAAAAGCTAATTCCCCCAACGCAAAGAAGCTTGTTGGTTCAAAATAATTTCAAATGAAGTTGTCATAACTCAAAAAGACTAATGCAAAACGTTGCGTTAATTTTTTTTGTTAAGTCTAAACATTTCTTTTTAGAGTGTAGAGCAGTGTTTCCTTTAGTGTGCATGTGTGTGTGTGTGTGCGTGTGTGTGTGTGTGTAAAAGTCGTCCCACTCAGCCCCCTCAAATAAGAGAAGGGGGAGGGCTAATGTATAAGATGAGAGGGAGGGAGGGAAGGAGGGAGGGAAAAGGGGGGGATGTCATTCCTTCTCATCTTACTTTAGCTTCATACACACGCACAAACACACACTAACAGAAACACTGGTATGTCGGCAAGTGCAGGTTAATTTGTGTTGTTTTTACATTTTATATTAATTATTTTATATGAATATTTGGGCTGTGGAAAGAATTGTCAGAGTTTCCATTATTTCTTATGGGGAAAATTTGCTTTGACTTTGTCAGTGTAATATAAAACAAGTATTCCACCATAATATAAAACAATTTTTACTCGTAACATTGTAACAAGTTTTGTAAAGAATTTAAAAATAAAAACTACACTTTGTACCAAACAATACTTTACTGTGTGTAGAAATACATCTTTATGTCAAATAATGTTTATTAAGTTGTTTTGTCATGCATATATGTGACCTTCTTGATTTTTCTTTCTCTGACCCGGTTTGTCCCACCCGTCATCAGCACACACACTCAGAACTTGGATGATGTCGCAATTTATTTGATTCCCACAACAGTTCTCCATAGCTCTGCACACAAAGCAGTAGGAGACAAAATGGCAAGCTCGAAAATGTTATAACTCCACCCACAGCAGTTCTCCAAAGCTCTGCTGCAGACCGTTCAACACAGTGGGAAACAGCGCCCCCGGCGTAACCAATAGGAAGCGCATTCACATTAACACAGGATTTACTTACAGAACTTCAGAACTCATTTATATTTGTGTAACATTTATCTCGTTACATACACCCCCCTTAAATCCTGCTTAATGTGGACATACCATAATAAGAAAAATGTAACAGTAGAGAGAGGGGAAAAAAAGAAAAAAAAATACATAGAACCGCAACCTCATGTCCTCGATCAATAAAAAAACAGAGAGAGAGAGAGAAAAAATTGCACTTGCAGTACAATCTAGCTGTCAATCATAGATTCTCCCATGAGGAGTACCTAAAGATTTAGAGAGGCGCCAACTTCAATCTCGTGGTAGACTAAAGAGATGCCCGTTACACCTCAAAAAGATTTCTATTATGTACTAACTCCATATTTGATTTATAATCTCTACATCAGACTATTTCCCTAGTGTTCTCAACCTGAAGCATGAAATAAAATGTAACCTTTTTTTTTATGTGAAAATGCTTTTAACTAAATAAACTAAAGAACTTACTGTAGAGTCTGAACTGTCCATGTGTTGTTTGTTCATGTCATAAATCAGTCTTTTGGGAGGCTTAATGACTCCGCCAAGCTTAGTTTGAGTTACTGCGGCCTCAACATGCCTCGGCTGTGTGCACACCACATTCTCCTGTGTGACATTATCACTAACTCGTTCTCCTTGAATCGAGTTAGAATCCTGACCTCCTATTTCAGGCGAGTCAGCATCACTTGTCACATTTACATCTCTTCTCTCAACATCACAAATCTTTTCGACACCACTTCTTTCCTGCAGGTCCCCAGCATCAGAACGTGCAGAATCCAAGATCCCTGACACACAATTAGACACATCAGGTAAGTCCGTACAGTTTGTACGTTCATCCTCATCAAAGCCATCAAGATTACGTAATATCTAGTTTGCAGTTCTGGCATCATGGTCAACTTTGTTTTCCTAAAGGTCAATTTCATTATTCACAACATCGTCCTTTCCATCCTGTTCCTGAGGGTCATCAATGGGTAGGAAGTTCACAGGCAACAAGAAATTTCTATGGACCACTCTCACTTTGTTCGGGTTAACTTCCTGGATTCTGTAAACATTGATGTCCGGATACACAGCCATGACTACATATGGGGATGACTCCCATTTGTCAGCAACTTTTCTTCTTCCTTTTTCACCTCTGTTCGCGACCAGTACTCTATCACCAACAGTCAGTGGGCTGCCTTTCACCTTTCTGTTATAGAGTCTGCCATGTTGTTCCTGTTCTTTCAGAGTGTGTATCTGTGCAATGTGAGCTGCTTCCCGCAAATCTCTTCTCAACCTGGAGACAAAATCTTTGTAATCTACCACATCCTCATTGGGAAGCACATTTTGAAACAGGACGTCAATGGGGAGACGAGGCACTCTGCCAAACATAAGAAAGAATGGCGCAAAACCTGTTGTCTCATGCTCTGTGCAGTTGTAACAGAAGGTAAGCTGATGCAACATCTGAGGCCATTTTGACTTTGCTTTAGAAGGCAATGTCCTGATCATGCTTCCAAGAGTTCTGTTGAATCTCTCGGCAATGCCGTTACCCATCGGACGGTATGGTGTTGTGTGCGACTTGTCCACACCCGCCATGGTCAACAGTTCTTTGATTAGCTTGCTCTCGAAATTAGCCCCTTGGTCAGAATGAATTCTTTTAGGAAATCCATAGACTAAAAAAAAAACATTCCAGAGCCTTTTCGCAACTTGCTTGGCTGACTGATTCTGGCACGGAAATGCATGGGCCATTTTCGTAAAATCATTTCCGTCACAATCAGCACATCCACAGATTTTCCATCCCTGACCTTTGCTGACCAAAAATTGATACAGACCAATTCTAGGGGTTCCGATGTTTGAATACTTTCTAATGGAGCACAAGCATTGGGTTCTAAGGTTTTTCCGACCACACATCGTCGACAATTCTTCACATAAATATTAATATAATTTTTCATTCCAATCCAGAAGAATCGTTGTCCTGCAAGTGACAGTGTTCTACTACGCCCTTGATGTCCCGTTGCATCATGAATTCCATGGAGAACTTTCAAAAAAGCAGGTACAACAAACAGATACATTTTTTTGTTTAGCTTCGGGTCCCTCTTCACCTTATATAGAACTCCATTAGAGATGACAAGTTTGTCATAGTGCTTAAAGAATTTCCATACACCTGTGGATTCCTTTGATTGTTCTTTCTTAGATGGTTTCCGACATCTTTTAATGTAATACAAAATCCGACACAAAGTACTATCCTGTCCCTGTGCCGTTACGATGTTGCTGTGATACAAAGGAGGGTCAACCTGTTCTGGCTGCGGGATGACTGGCACTGTCCCCAGCACTTCGCTTAAACCACCCGTAGCGTGTGCTACCAACAGCGCAGAAACTTCCTGGCTTCCAGAAGAACCTGGAGGTGTCGTGTCATGAGGACATTCGGTAACTCCCTGCACCACCTGATGATTACTTGCGTACATAAAGGCATTTTGAACAGAATTGTCAACAATACCACTGACTTCCTTTAACAGAGACAGGTATGGTTCAGTGATAAGACGCTTCCCTATGCATGACTGAACAAATGGCTCCTGGCTCAGAGCATCCGCGACAACATTTTTTGTTCCCGGGACATGTTTCAAATCAAAACTGTAAGAAGCAAGCTTTGCCACCCATCGCTGCTCACATGCATCAAGTCGAGGTTTAGTCAGAATATATGTGAGAGGATTATTGTCTGTCCATGCCGTAAAGTGGTGTCCTCTAAGCCAATGGCTAAACTTCTCACAGATAGCCCACTTTAAGGCAAAGAACTCTAATCTGTGAGCTGGATAGTTCATTTGTGAGCGAGAGAGAGTTCTGCTTGCAAAGGCTACAGGTCTGGCAATCTCTCCACCTGGCAGAACTTGCGACAATACAGCTCCAACTCCATCGAACGATGCATCAATGGTCAAAACGAAATGTTGGCTAAAGTCTGGGTGAGCCAGAGTTACATTCTTTGTCAATTCCTGTTTTAAGGTGTGCAGAGCTTCTTCACAATCCGTTGTCCAGTCAGCTGGAGATAGCTTGGGGTAGCTAACTTTCTTTCTTGGTTTCCGTCCTTTCGAGACAGGAGTCTGTTTTATTGCACCTGATGTCAGCTTAAATAGAGGTTTAGCTTTTGCTGAACATCCTTAAATAAAATGTTGATAATATAGAACCATTCCCAGAAATGACCTGACCTTTTTCTGACATGGTGTTTTTCCATCAGGTTCCACCAGATCAGAAGCTTGGATCTTGCTAATTGCCTCAACTTTTCCAGGGTCAGTCTTCATTCCTTCCTCGCTTATTATGTGTCCAAGAAATTTCACTGATCGCCTCAGGAAACAACATTTCTTTGGAGCCAGCTTCAGATTATGATACAACAACCGTGAGAACCATTTCAAGACGTTGAAGGGCTATGGATTCCGAAGGAGCGAACACCATCAAATCGTCAAGGTAACAGAGGACACTACTGAAATTCTCATCTCCAAAGACAGACATCATCATTCTCATGAAAATGGCTGGGCTATTGGAGAGACCTTGAGGAAGCCTATTATACTCATGTAGGCCAAATGGGGAAGTGAAGGCAGTATACTTTTTGTGCTTTTCTTCCAGAGGGACATTATAATACCCTGAGGTAAGATCCATGGTTGAAAAGAACGCATTGCCACCCAAAGCAGCTTACACATCTGACTGGTATGGTAAGGGGTAGGCGTCTCTGACAGTTCTTGCATTCAACCACCTAAAGTCAGTGCAAATTCTGAGATCACCACTTTTCTTCCAAACTAGAACGAGAGGGGACGCACTACGTGACTTGCGGATGACACCTTTTTCCTCCATCTCATTAAGCACTGTTCTCAGTTTGGCATACTGGTTTGGAGGTATACGCCTGTATGGGAAACGGAAAGGTTGGTCATCAGTGAGGTTAATTCGATGGACAAAGCCTTTAGCCTCTCCACAATCCATTTTGTCTCTTGAGAAAACTTACTCATACTTCTCAATCATGTGTAACAACCTGTCTTTCCAGAGGGCTGACACTTCACATGACTCCAAATCAAGATCGCCAAGGTTCAAGTCACTCAAGACCTGCGTCATTTCATCACTTGATCTAAGAGGTGACGGTTCCCCTGTACACTGCAGATTTGACTGATTCTTAACTGGTAGCGGTAAATCTTGAACAGTAATACATGGTGACACATCGGCTATTTTTGCATTTCTCTTCAACACAACTCTGTGATTAGTGGGATTGATGACTTTCAAAGGGATAGAACCATCTCCTCATAGTAGTGTTATGACTCTTACAACCAGTATTTGTCTTGGTCTCGCTTTGGACTCTGTTGGTTCCACAATCACGGTGCTGCCTACTGACAAGACAGAAGACTGTGGTAGCTTACCCCAAACCAGATGTTCAGTTTGTGGCTCTAAAGTCACACTCCTTCGCAATTTTACAGTACCGACTTTATCAGGTATGGATTCACCTCTCAATCGTTCTGTATTAGAGAAAAGTGATAGAAACATAGAGCAATCATAATTCTCGTTGTTACTTGACTTAAGCATGAGCCTCCAGTAACCATCGGTTTCTCTCAATTGCATCAGAAGTCGTTTTATGACGTTTGTGCCTAAAATCATCTCTTTGGTCTGCCCAGGCACAACCAAAACAGGAATTGTCATGGAGCAGCCGTACACTGTGGCTTTAAGATCATAGATTGCGGTAGGGGTAACTTGGTGACCACCACAACCAACAATGACAATATCTTGTGCAGACTGACTTGTCATATCTGGGTTACTCGTCAGCAGACTTTCTTCAGCAGACTTGCTGATAGTACACGCCATTGATCCACTGTCGATTAAAGCTTTAAAGATAATATTCTTCTCAACTGAGACAGAAGTGTAAAACAAGCTATCAGCTTTTGAAACTCTTTGTACAACCTGAAGGATGACTGTTTTGTCAAAAGATACATCACTAAACATTTGACTTAAAGACTCACAATCCATCACATCATCAGGGGTCAGGGGTAGCTCAGTGGTTAAGGCATTGGACTACGGTTCGGAAGATCCCAGGTTCAAACCCCACAACCACCAAGTTGCCACTGTTGGGCCCTTGAGCAAGGCCCTTAACCCTCAACTGCTCAGATGTGTAATAAGATAAAAATGTAAGTCGCTCTGGATAAGAGCGTCTGCCAAATGCCTAAATGTAAATCATCGAAACAGGATATGGGAGATTCGTTCCCAAGATCTACGTGATCCTCCCTCGCACGTAGATTACTCAGTTCGAATGCTGGTTGGGTGAGCAAGCATCCTTCATTTCCTTTGGACAGCGATTTCTTGGATGATCAGGCGAGAAACACTGGAAACAGAGCCTATGATTTTTGCAGTGAGTAAACGCTGAATGTGAGGTGTCCTTGCACACTAAGCATGGTGTATCACTCAGGCTTACAATTCTAGGCAAGTTGCTCTTCCTCCTGTTCTCTTTAGTTGCCTGTGCATTACTACTGTGCTTTATTAAAAAGCTGTCATGATTTCAGCTGTCATGATTTATGTCCGGTCTGCCTTGTGCTCTCTTTTTTCCCACGCTGTCACTTTCTCCATGTGCTCATGTTTACCCTAGTCTGTCTGTATCCTTTTCCACGCCCCCGTTTCCGCCCCGTCTGCACACCTGTCTCTAATCCCCGTCTGATTACTTCAGCATTTAACCACGCGCTGCACGCTGCTTAAATCGCTGGATTATCTTGTGTATTTTTGCCTCGATTCTCTCGCATTTATTTTTCCTGCTTTCACGTTGCCAAGTCCGCTTTGTTTCTCGTTTTTGCTTTCGGTTTCTTGTCTCGGTTTTGTTGCCTCGCTCTTTGATCTCCCGGCTTTGACCTCGCGCTTCCTTGCTTTGACCACGGGTTTTGTTTCTCGTTTTTTGGATTGTTGCTTCGCTGATTGATTTCCCGGTTACCGATTAAACGCCTCCCCTTCTGACTACTGCTCTCGTTTAACGATTTGGCTTAAACGCTGCACTGATTTATCTCCCGGTATTGACCTCCGCTTCCGCATTCCGACCGCGCTCTTGTTTTCATGTTGCTGTCACTCATCTGCGCCTGGATTCACCTCGTTCCTGAGACGCTCCAGGATACGTTGATCTCCCAAGAACTTCCCTCGTCGCTTTAAGATCTCATGGATCTAGCCGGCGAGTAGATTCGCGCCTCCACCTTTGAAAGCCAACTAGACTCTCGCCACCCAGAGACCTCTCAAACTAATCCTCAGGAGAGACCCATGTGACTGGACAGGACCCGCGTTTCCCCTGAAGAACGATGACGACGCAGAGAAGATGGTGCGTGCTTCTACTGTGGGAGATCTTGTCATCAGCTCAAGAACTGTCCTGTAAAAAAGGAGCATCTTCTAGTCCAGCTGGGAGAATTGGAGGGTGTGACACCAGGAAGATTCCCAGATCAACGCCGCCTGTTTCCAGTCTTCCTCATCCACGAGCAACAGACCCACCTGGTGCAGGCACTGATTGATTCAGGTTCAGACTGCAACCTGATCAATGCGACTTCTGCCAAGACCCTAGGAATCCCTGCTCTACCCTTGGAGATCCACCTCAAAGTTCAGGCACTCGACAGGAGCCCGCTCCCATCTATCACACACAGAACACCCCTCATCGGGCTAAAGGTCTCGGGCAACCATTTAAAACAAACTTCACTATTTATCATGGAGGGATCACATGCTACTGTCGTCCTGGGCCTGCCCTGGCTAACCTGTCACAATCCTCAACTCGATTGGGTCAGAAACACAATCGTAGCTTGGAACCCGTCATGCGCCACTACCTGCCTGCAAGCTGCAGCCATGTCTTGCTTCAGCCCTGCATCTGTGGAGGAACCGCCGGATCTCACAGCCGTCCCTTCAGAGTACCATGATCTCAAGGAAGTCTTCAGTAAATCTCGTGCTGTCTCCCTGCCCCCCCACCGACCATATGACTGCGCTATCGACCTGTTCCCAGGCACCACGCCCCCCAAGGGCCGACCTATATTCTCTGTCACCCAGGGAACGTGAAGCTATGAACCATTACATCTCGGAGTCCCTCGCGGCGGGGATCATTCGTCCCTCCTCCTCCCCGGCAGGAGCCGGCTTCTTCTTCGTGGGCAAAAAAAATGGGTCCCTTCGTCCATACATCGATTATAGGGGCCTAAACCAGATCACAGTAAAGAACCGCTATCCCCTTCCGTTAATGAAGACCGCCTTTGAACTTCTCCAGGAAGCAAAGATTTTTTCAAAACTGGACCTAAGCAATGCATACCACCCCGTCCGAATCCGAGAGGGTGACGAATGGAAGACTGCTTTTAATACCCCAATAGGACACTATGAGTACCTGGTGGTCCCGTTTGGCCTGACCAACGCCCCGGCCGTCTTTCAGGCTCTCATCAATGATGTCCTCAGAGATTTTCTGAATTTATTTGTATTTGTGTATTTAGATGATATTTTAATCTTCTCCCGAGACCTAGGGGACCAACACCATGTTCGACGGGTGCTGTTAGAAAACAATCTCTTCGTCAAAGCAGAAAAGTGCGAATTTCACACAACAACCACCACCTGCCTGGGATTCGTTATTGGCCCCTCAGGCATCGAAATGGAGCCTGCCAAGCTCCATGCAGTCAAAAACTGGCCCACGCCCACCACAAGACAGGAACTCCAAAGATTCTTGGGTTTCGCCAACTTTTATCGTCGGTTCTTTCCCAGAGAGCTGCACACGACAACAAGCTACACCCATGCTCTTTCTTCTCTCACCGCTTAACTCCTGCTGAGGCAAATTGCAGCATCGGCAATCGAGAACTGCTGGCCATCATGCTGGCCCTAGAAGAATGAAACCACTGGTTAGAGGGGATGGAGACCAAATTTTTGGTCTGGACCGACCACAAGAACCTCGAATATCTGCAGAACAGCAAGAGGCTAAACTCTCGCCAGGCTCGGTGGTCACTGTTCTTCGCCAGATTCAACTTCGTCCTCTCCTATCGTCCTGGATCCAAGAATTCCAAGCCAACACCACGCCGGCAGGCCTCCTCAGACCATTACCTATCCCATCTCGTCCATGGTCTAACATTGCCCTGGACTTTGTCACAGGGTTACCCTCCTCCGAAGGCCACTCATGCATCATGACCGTGGTGGATCGGTTCTCTAAGGCCGCCCATTTCATTCCGCTGCCCAAGCTCCCATCCGCCAAAGAAACCGCTGATCTCATGATAACGCACGTTTTCAGGTTGCACGGTCTCCCCAATGACATTGTCTCTGACCGTGGGCCCCAATTCACATCACAATTTTGGAAGGCGTTCTGTAGACTCATTGGAGCCACCCCCAGTCTGTCCTCAGGCTTTCACCCCCAATCCAACGGACAGACCGAAAGAACCAGTCCCTCAAGGTAGCCTTGCTACCCGAGGTAGCCGGGTGCATGGCCTCCCGAGATGTCGCCTCCTGGAGCAAGTTCCTGCCTTAGGTGGAATACGCCCACAACAAGAACGCTGTTACGGGTCGGCAGAAGATATAAGACACAGGCCGACCGCAGACGCTCTCAGGCTCCCAAGTACAGGGTGGGGCAGAGAGTCATGCTCGCTGCCAGAGATATTCCCCTAAAGACCACCTGCCGCAGGCTTTCCCCTTGTTACCTCGGCCCCTTCACCATCACCAAGATAGTCAACCCCTGCGCTGTTAAACTCTTGCTCCCCCAACTATGCGACAAATCAATCCTACATTCCACGTGTCCCAGGTGCGCCATCTCGTCTCATGCCCATTAAGATTCACCTCGTTCCGCTCCACATCGTGACACCAGCATGTCGATTACCTTTTCCAGAGCCATATTTTCTGACTGCCTTGTCTGAATTGAATCCTGTTCAACTTTCGCAGAGCATGTCCTAGGACTTACATGCATTTCATTAACAGAAAACCCCTGTCCACAGTCACCTGACCTATGTCCGTTACCAGTGGCTCTAAGATTTTTCTCTGAATGATACTCATTCAGGATCTCTTGCACTTCATAAGCTGTCTATTTGTCAATGGTCTTTGAATGAAATGTCAACGCAAGATCTGAGTTTGGACAATTCCTGATGAACATGCGTGTGACTTCAATCAGTTGATTGTCCAGCATTTTTCCTTGTTGCCTTAGACATTCAGCTGTGATATCTGCAGTATGGTTCAAGCGCAACCAGTACTCAAACGTGTCCTCCTGAGGTTCTGGAAGAGTAGTGTAGAAATCCTGCGGTGGGATGGGAGAATACTGTTGGCAGCTGAAATGCTTGCGTAATAGTGTGTAGATTGTATCAGGATTTGTTCTGATATTTAAACCGCTTGACAGCATCCCCACTTTAACAACATCTTTGGCTCTGCCTCTCAGGTGGATTAAGATCTCTTCACCTTGCTCTTCAGTAGGCAGAAACCCCTTTCTTATAAAGTTTTTCATGAGTTCCACCCACTCATCAAGCGTAACAGTATCTGATGCGTCGCCTCTGAAAATTGGAGGATTTTTGACCTCCCTCTGACGCACAACTTGGATCTGTGAGGTATTTGACACGGAATTCTGGTCAGGTGTGAATCTATCGTTGTGATTATTCTGAGTATGCTTTGATACAGATTCTGTGTGACTGTGCAAATTTAAATGTGCAAGGATACTATCTGCAAGCTGCAGACCTACTTGCTGTACTATGTTACCCATCTGACTCATTATATCACTGGTATAAACTGGCGTAGATGTGTTAATTGGCTGAGCAGTTTCAGAACTGGCATAATTCACATGTGCATTCAGAGCTGGAACTGCATTTGCTTCTATGCCCATGCCATTGTTTACACTACCCAAGTAGAGCTAGGGCTAATGTCTGGGAAAGGAACTGGTGTCACTAACAGACCTCTACCTCGACCAACATTGACAGGAGTGCCCGCATAACGAGATTCGGTCACCCTTGCGTTTTCCATAATCATGTAATAATGGAATACAACTGAGAAAAGGAAAAAGAAAAAAATGTGTACACACAAAGCAGTAGAAGACAAAATGGCAAGCTCGAAAATGTTATAACTCCACCCACAGCAGTTCTCCATAGCTCTGCTGCAGACCGTTCAACACAGTGGGAAACAGCGCCCCCGGCGTTTATCTCGTTACATATAGAATAAACATTTTCTTATCCTCCTGTAACAAATAGAATCTCACCAGTTTAAAATAGATTGAGGTGCAATGTGTAAAGAGCCTAATTATGGTAAGTATTCTTGCAGGAATAGGGTGTTTACTGAACCTTATATTATTTTCCTTTGTTCCAATAAAGAGTCCTTTGTGTACTTGCAAAGGTTATTTTCACTAAACAATCTTTAGAGCATACAAACATTGGTGTGAAAATTAAATAAATATTAAGGGAGCTACAGTTCTGAGAGCGAGTTTGGAATGAGCTGCCAGTACAATACAGTAACTCACAATTACTCCGTACACACAAAAAAATGCTGGGTTTTAACTGCGTCAAGACGTAGTCTAACGTAGTGTAGTGTAGGAGCCACTAGAGTGGAGTAGAGTAAAGTGGATTGGAGAGAAAAGAGCTGTTCATTTACTATTAAAAAAAAAAAAATCCAAAAAAGTAACAAATATATATAAAACATAATATGATCTGTTCTATAGCCCATCTGCTTTAACTTAGTTTTTTTTTTTTTTTTATTCATAAGACAACCTTTCAGTTTTGTAAATATTCTAGTTATAGTGTGTTAAGTCTTACTTTAGGTTAAACGTTTTTGAGAATTAGACCATCCAGCTAAAATAAATGTTATGTCATTGATTGATAAAATCTGGATTAAGGATATTTTATTTAATTTAGTTTAATTTATTTAATTTTAATTTTTTAGTTTCCCCCTGAAGGATTGCCACCTTATTGTGGTCAGGGGGTTTATGTGCCTCAGTCACCTTAAGATCTATACCAGCAGGAGCTTAGCCTTCAAGTGGGACACCCAAGTTGGACAGGTCTGAAGGTAGAGGCCTGACAAAGTGCATTCCACTTCTCCAGGCTTCTGATGCAGCTAACAACACAATTCAGCAAGGACAATACTGTTACTATAAAAACAGTGCTCGAACATGGTGTGTACACATGATGCCCCCTTCACATTTCTCACTTATTTTTTATATTTTGACTAATTACATGTTTATACAAATTTAATGAAGCTATTATAGATGTGTATTTTGTTTCGGTTTTGTTAAATAATAAAATAAACCTAGTTAGAATTAGTCACGTGATTCAGCAAACGCGGTTGTCATTGGTCACGTGACTTTCAGGAAACCAACACACGGCTCGAAGCGAGCTTTCACCATCTGCTCGACTTCGGAGATATTTTAATTTAGTTGTTTGTTTCTTTCTGTCTGCAGGATGAGATGGAGGACTGCAGAGCTGAATTAAAACTTCTGCTTATCATCTTATATGTTGTTCATCTTTCATCATCGGGTGAGTTTAGAGACATAAACTATTAAATCATTATAAAGCTGTATGATTTAAATGTTTGTCCGACAATAGTCTCTAAATTACGTGTCACAATACTAAAATAAATACGTTTGATATTTAAGATGTTTTTTTTAACACATCATTGTGTTATGTATGTTTAATATGAAATATTTAAGCTGATTAATAGGACATTTTGTGAATAGAGTTTAACCAGTACAAAATGGCGGAGAGACAAAGACGAACCCTGTTCTTACTTTCGGTTCCGCATCTCTACACTATGCGCAGAAAGTTTGGGTAGGAAATAAAGAGAAGTAAGATTAATTTATATACAGTAACACCAATCAGTACGGTGTTCAGTCCAGAATATATAAAGATTACTTCTAAATATTTTCACTTTGAGGTCGAAGTGTTTTATAGCAAAGCATCAGACAGACAAATAGTGAAGAGCGGAACTTTACTCATACTCAACCTCCGAGTGGGGGAGGGGAGAGAGGAAGTCAGCGCTGCACTGACTTAGAGAAAAGGTGTTGTGTCCAAGTTAAGACAAATTTTCCCAAAAAATAGCATAATACTCACAAGAAAAACACCATTAAATATTTTGAAATGAGTTTCCTTTGCTTTAGAAGCCACTGTAAAGGCAATATATTGTGTTCGTAATATTTTAACTGTTGGTTTATCATAACCATGTAAAATATTGTTATAATAAAATGATGTTGGCTATAATATAGATTTAAAACAAGAGCGGATGTTTTTCTTGGGAAGCCCCATCGAGATGAGCTATTTAAAAGAAACAATACAACGCATGTTATGATGAGCTTAGTTTTCAGGGCAGGTGAAATTCTCTGTCTCTTACATTCCAAAGATATAAAAAATGGTAAACCTAGCTAAATGCTAAATGGCAGAGTGACAGAAAGTTCCTCATCTCCACATCCTGTGGCATCACTAGAAATGCGCAGGAAACTTGTGTAGGAACTAATGAAACCTAGTTAAGTTAGGTTTCTGTAGGTGTGTTTAAAAAAAAAAAAAACTTGTCCAAATAAAAAAAATATATATATATATATATAAGATAATGACAACAGAAACAAAATGATTAAGATAACAGTTATGACAAATTAAAGCTTTAAAAAATGCCACCCATTTGTTCCTTTTGTTTTAGTTTATACTTCACAAAATTCCAGAATAACCTGGTGAGATTACAGATAAGGCATGTTATTGCGATACTACATACATTTTAATAATTACTATAAGTCCCATGTGAATAAAGTTTATTACTGCCTCATGTTACAACTTCTCACGGGCGAGCTTTTCTCTGAATACAACAGGGTTGTTACTAAATGATTTATCCTGACAAAGAGCCATAAGAGCAGTGGCAGCTGACACACCTAAAAATAAATGCAGAATTATTATTTATAGTCTAAATAAAAATGTTTTTATAAACTTGTGCTACTGTTGTTTACTTACAATATTTGTTAATTTAAAAATGTAATTTAAATGAGGTTTGGGCTCCGAGATGTTTGGGCTGCATCATGATTCTCCTCTTTAATTTCCTACGTAGTCTAATCAGCGCTCTACTGCACGCATAAAGTTCGCCACAGCGCAGCGGCAGGAATAGAGTTATATGAACGCATCATAGGGAAGAAACCGGCAAAGAGACTGACTCTGACCATTTTAATAATCCATTGATAAATTAGTGATCTCTTTACTTTTGGCTGTAGTGCTGAAGGTCGTCATGTCATCTCGTCATCTCCGCCTATATTCCCTTTACATACGAATTACATGATCTTTAATTTGTTTTCCATTAGTTTATATAAAAGCAGACATTTGCTTTCTATGAGTATATATTTTTCACGTCTGTTTCTGACGTGCTCAAGTTCACAGAAACCAATACAGAACAGTGCGCCCTGTTTTCTTTCTTTATTTAACAAAATCATAACGTTTTGTCGTCATTGTAAATGCACTTAAATAACAGTAGAGTCTTATTAAGGCTATGTATCTTATAGTTTTTATTTGAGCTGTTTTCTGGCAACGCTAGTGTTACACATGATAAAATCTACAATATATAAGTTAATAAGAAATGCCTAGATTAACCTAAATTCTACATTTATAGTCTATAATCTATAGTCCATAGTTAATCTATAATCTATAGTCTATAATCCATAGTTATAGCACAACTTAGCTGTAAAGTCAGCAATAAGCGGTAAACCACACCCTAATGCCATCGCCGCTGGGCGCCATAATAAGAAACAATATTGCCAGAGCATGTCATCTTTCTGACAGTAAAGGAACAAAACAGCAGTAACAGTAGATTTCAGAATACAGGGATGAGATAGAAAGAAGAAGAAAACATCCATGTAGGGACAGAAACAGAAAAAGGACAGATTTAGAGTTAGCCATGATCATACTGCTGTGGATAAACTGTGGCAGCTTGATGTAAGCAGGGATAGTACAATCTCTCCTCCCTCTGTGTGTGTGTGTGTGTGTGTGTGTGTGTGTGTGTGTGTGTGTGTGTATGCTGGTGTGTGCGTGTGTATGCTGGTGTGTGCGTGTGTATGCTGGTGTGTGCGTGTGTATGCTGGTGTGTGCGTGTGTATGCTGGTGTGTGCGTGTGTATGCTGGTGTGTGCGTGTGTATGCTGGTGTGTGCGTGTGTATGCTGGTGTGTGCGTGTGTATGCGGGTGTGTGCGTGTGTATGCGGGTGTGTGCGTGTGTATGCGGGTGTGTGCGTGTGTATGCGGGTGTGTGCGTGTGTATGCGGGTGTGTGCGTGTGTATGCGGGTGTGTGCGTGTGTATGCGGGTGTGTGCGTGTGTGTGTGTGTTTATGTGGGTGGGTGGGTGTGTATGCTGGTGGGTGTATGCCGGTGGGTGTATGCCGGTGGGTGGGTAGTGTGTGTTTATGCGGGTATGCGGGTGGGTGGGTGGTTGTGTGTGTGTTTATGCGGGTGGGTGTGTGTGTGTTTATGCGGGTGGGTGTGTGTGTGTTTATGCGGGTGGGTGTGTGTGTGTTTATGCGGGTGGGTGTGTGTGTGTTTATGCGGGTATGCGGGTGGGTGTGTGTGTGTTTATGCGGGTATGCGGGTGGGTGTGTGTGTGTTTATGCGGGTATGCGGGTGGGTGGGTGTGTGTGTTTATGCGGGTGGGTGGGTGGGTGGGTGGGTGTGTTTATGCGGGTGTGTGGGTGGGTGGGTGGGTGTGTGTGTGTTTATGCGGGTATGCGGGTGGGTGTGTGTGTGTGTGTTTATGCGGGTATGTGTTGTGTGTGTGTTTATGCGGGTATGCGGGTGGGTGTGTGTGTGTGTGTTTATGCGGGTATGTGTTGTGTGTGTGTTTATGCGGGTATGCGGGTGGGTGTGTGTGTGTGTGTTTATGCGGGTATGTGTTGTGTGTGTGTTTTTGCGGGTATGCGGGTGGGTGGGTGGTTGTGTGTGTGTTTATGCGGGTATGCGGGTGGGTGGGTGGGTGGGTGTGTGTGTGTTTATGCAGGTATGCGGGGGGGTGGGTGGGTGGATGTGTGTGTGTTTATGCGGGTATGCGGGTGGGTGGGTGTGTGTGTGTTTATGCGGGTATGCGGGTGGGTGGGTGGTTGTGTGTGTGTGGTTATGCGGGTATGCGGGTGGGTGGGTGGTTGTGTGTGTGTTTATGCGGGTATGCGGGTGGGTGGGTGGTTGTGTGTGTGGTTATGCGGGTATGCGGGTGGGTGGGTGGTTGTGTGTGTGTGGTTATGCGGGTATGCGGGTGGGTGGGTGGTTGTGTGTGTGTTTATGCGGGTATGCGGGTGGGTGGGTGGTTGTGTGTGTGTTTATGCGGGTATGCGGATGGGTGGGTGGTTGTGTGTGTGTTTATGCGGGTATGCGGGTGGGTGGGTGGTTGTGTGTGTGTTTATGCGGGTATGCGGGTGGGTGGGTGGTTGTGTGTGTGTTTATGCGGGTGGGTGTATGCGGGTATGCGGGTGGGTGTTTGTGTGTGTGTGTGTTTATGCAGGTATGCGGGTGGGTGGGTGTTTGTGTGTGTGTTTATGCGGGTATGCGGGTGGGTGGGTGTTATTGTGTGTGTGTTTATGCGGGTATGCGGGTGGGTGGGTGGGTGTGTGTGTGTTTATGCGGGTATGCTTGCGTGTGTGTATCCGGGTGGGTGTGTGTATCTCGTGTGTGTATCCTGGTGGGTGGGTGTGTGTGTGTATCCTGGTGGGTGGGTGTGTGTAAAAGTCATCCCACATAGTAGCCCCCTCCCTCCTCCTCTCGTTTCTTGTATAACTTTGGCTTCACACACACACACACACACACACACTAATGGAAACACTGTTCTGTCACGGTTGTTTTTAAACCGAGAAAGATTCTATATACGTACAGTACCATTACATTTCAGAAATGTATTATGCTCACAGTCCCTGGTTTAACTGTATTTGGGTATTTGCCTGAATTTTCAAGCCCCACTTGTCAGCAAAATGATAACGAAATCAGCCGAGTTTACTATTTATTGTAAGTGCAACAGTAGGCTTCATCATGTTTTCCTTTCGGCTGGCTTTTTGGTTGATTAGGCTGATAGGGCTGAAATACCTGCTTTTTTGTGGTCCATGTAACAAATGTATCCACTGACGTTATTACGCTCACTACATACAGCTACTGACCCGGTTTGTGTCCGCGGTAAAGTTAGTTTGATATTCGCACCTCCGAATTCAATAGCTGCGTAAATTCAATTTAATTCAATTTTATTTGTATAGCGCTTTTAGCAATTTTCATTGCCGCAAAGCAGCTTTACACAGTCAAAAGAATTATTTAAGTTTGTATGAAATGTGAATTTGTATGAATCAAAATGGTCAGTTTGTCCCTGGTGAGCAAGCCGAGGGCGACAGTGGCAAGGAAAAACTCCCTGAGATGGTAATAGGAAGAAACCTTGAGAGGAACCAGACTCAACAGGGAACCCATCCTCATTTGGGTGAAACAGAAAGCAGTAAATGATCTGCATTTATACAGTGTGTAGGGTGGCAGGCAGTTCAGCTATAATAGCTGATGTTAATTGATGTTACTATGGAGTCCAGGTAGTTATTGAAGACTCAGGTAGACATGTAAGAAGTTCCAGTCATGAACTATCGAACTGTCAAGTCCCCAGAGAAACAGTTGCCAACACCAGTCAAGGCCAGAACCATTTTCTAGGTAGAAAGAATCATTCCCAGACACCAGACGCATCCCAGAGAGACACACGGGGCATCCATGTGACGAGATCTTCAGCCAGAAGCGGGGCACCAGGATGGGTCAGACAGGTCCGGAGGGCAGAGGGAGTCTGGATCACTGGCAGCTCAGGAACGACATGTGTAGCTCGACAGAGAGAGAGAGAAAGAGTGAAAGGGGGAGACAGGAGGAGAGAGGAAAAAGAAAGAGGGGGGGAAAGAGAAGAAGAGGAGAGATGGCAGTTAGGTATGGTCACAGTCACACAATGTATAATGTGAATGTATATTAACTGTAGAGTGCAAGCAGAGACTCCGGCAGGACTAACTATGACAGCATAACTAAAAGGGAGAGCCAGAAGGAAACACAAACATGAGGGCTTCCTGACATGTAAAGCAAACAATCACCTCACCGTCAGCAAACCTGAGTGATCAATGAGAGTGAGGAAGACAGCATCCAAACATACCAGTTCACCATAATACTCTACGTCCATGAGTCCCCCAGATCTGCTCCTTTACCTATGGCAAATCTATTTATAAAAATGCTTGGCTAAATAAATAGGTTTTTAGCCTGGACTTAAACACTGAGACTGTGTCTGAGTCCCGAACACTATTTGGAAGACTATTCCATAACTTTGGGGCTTTGTAAGAAAAAGCTCTGCCCCCAGCTGTATTTTTCATAATACGCGGTACTGACAAGCAGCCTGCATCCTTTGATCGAAGTAGGCGTGGCGGATCGTAAGACACTAGTAGTTCGCTCAGGTACTGCGGCGCGAGACCATTTAATGCTTTATATGTCAAGAGTAGTATTTTAAAATCAATGCGAAATTTCACAGGGAGCCAATGGAGTGAAGATAAGATAGGGGTAATGTGCTCATATCTTCTGGTTCTGGTGAGGACTCTCGCTGCTGCATTCTGGACTAGCTGAAGCTTATTTATGCATCTAGCTGAACAACCAGACAGTAAGGCATTACAATAGTCCAACCTAGAGGTGATAAAAGCATGAACTAGTTTTTCTGCGTCGTTTAGCGACAATAAATTTCTTATTCTGGCAATATTTCTGAGGTGAAAAAAAGCTATCCTAGTAGTATTATCTACATGTGCTTCAAATGAAAGGCTGGAATCAATAATCACACCAAGGTCTTTTACTGTTGCATTTAATGGAACAAAAAGGCCATCTAAAGTTACGGTGTGATCTAAAATTTTACTCCTAGCTGTATGCGGTCCTATGACTAGAACTTCTGTCTTATCCGGATTTAGCAGAAGGAAGTTAATTAGCATCCAATTTCTTATGTCCTGCACACATTGCTCAATTTTAGTAAGCTGTTTTTTCTCGTCAGGTTTTGCTGAGACATATAACTGTGTATCGTCAGCATAACAATGAAAACTAATACCATGCTTACGGATTATGTTGCCCAGAGGAAGCATGTAAAGGGAAAAAAGCAGTGGACCTAAAACTGAACCCTGCGGAACGCCAAACTCCACTAGAGAACATGCAGAATAATCACCATTTAAGTCTACATACTGATAACGATGGGTCAGATAGGATCTGAGCCAGGAGAGGGCTGTACCCTTAATTCCCACTACATTTTCTAATCTGTGAAGAAGAATAGCGTTATCAACGGTGTCAAAAGCTGCACTGAGGTCAAGTAGTACAAGCATAGTTACACAACCCTGATCAGAGGCCAATAGGATGTCATTTACTACTTTAACGAGCGCTGTCTCTGCACTGTGATGAGGCCTAAATCCTGACTGATACAGTTCATGTATGCCATTTCTATGTATATATGAGCATAGCTGCTCCGCTACTATCTTTTCCAGAATCTTAGAGATAAAGGGGAGGTTTGATATTGGTCTGTAACTAGACAGCTGACAGGGGTCGAGGTCAGGTTTCTTAATTATTGGTTTGATAACTGCTAATTTAAAAGATTTTGGAACATATCCAATGCTGAGTGAAGAATTAATTATTCTCAACAGGGGTTCTACTATTGCTGGTACTATCTGTTTAAGAAAATGTGTCGGTACAGGATCTAATATACAGGTTGATGAATTTGAAGAAGAGATGAGTGAAATTAGTTCATTCTCTTCAAGGGGAGTAAAGTATTCTAGGTTCTGATCTGACATGGCTAGATTAACATCTGCATCAATTACATTGTTCGGTTTCAAAACCTCAATTTTATGCCTAATATTTACAATTTTATTATTAAAAAAGTTCATGAAGTCCTCACTATTGCATGATGATGTTGTGGAGATTTCTGCAGTGGTCTTATTTCTGGTTAATTTGGCTACAGCATTAAATAAGAATCTAGGATTATTTTTGTTATTTTCTATAAGAGTGGAGAGATATGTTGATCTAGCTACACTAAGAGCTTTTCTATAGTTCAGGATGCTCTCCTTCCATGCTATTTGAAATACTAGTAATTTAGTTTGACGCCATTTACGTTCTAATTTCCGAGCGGTCTGTTTTAAAGTGCGCGTGTGATCGTTATACCAGGGAGCAAGTTTCTTATCTCTAATAATTTTTCTTTTGACTGGAGCTACATTATCTAAGGTATAGCGAAATGTCGACTCTAAATATTCAGTCGCCTGATCGAGTTCTGTGGGGTCAGACGGCGATCTAATCGAAGTTGGGAACTCTGGGAGATTACTGATAAAACTCTGTTTGGTAGTTGATGTGAATGTACGTTTCATACGGTAGCGCGGCGCTGTGTGTACATTATTATTGTGACACACTTGAATTGAGACAAGATAGTGATCTGAGATAACTTCAGATAGTGGTATTGTGAATAAATTTCTTATACTTAATCCAAATAATATTATTAAATCTAAAGTGTGACCTGCTTTATGAGTGGGTTCTACTACATACTGATTTACTCCTACCGAGTCCAGTATAGACATAAATGCAGTTCTTAGAGGGTCTTCTGGGTTTTCAAAATGAATATTAAAATCTCCAGCAATTAGCACTTTGTCTACAGAAACGACTAGATTTGAAAGGAAATCTGCAAATTCACTAAGAAATTCCGAGTACGGCCCTGGAGGTCTGTAAATGACAATTAGCGGGATCGACTGAGCTGACTTAATATAGTTAAATACACTTATGTTACTATAAAGAATTTCAAATGAATTAAATTTGTGTCCGTGTTTTTGTACAATAGTCAAATTATCATTGTGAATAACTGCGACGCCTCCTCCTCTACCAGTTAACCGAGGCTGGTGTATGTAGCTGTATCCAGGAGGACTAGCTTCATTTAGAGCTACATACTCGTCCTGTTTAATCCAAGTTTCTGTTAAACAGAGTATATCAAACTCCTGATCTGTGATAATTTCATTAACTATAACTGCTTTAGATGCGAGAGATCTAATATTTAACAGTCCTAGCTTCAGATCAGAGGTGCCGGCTGCGCATTCAGTCTGATAAATAAACCCGCAAATAAGATACCCAGATATATTTCCTCTCTACTTTGTCTTTAAGCTACGTCCGCATTAAATTATACATGTTTAAAAGCATAAACACCATTATTCTCTACGGCGCACCAAACGATTTAGGGATCATCGCAAAATGTCGCACACCAACAAAAAGCGTAGGACGATATTGATCTTCCCTTTTGTTCAGCGCCTGAAGGATCAAAAAGTAACTTTGTTGCCACACTGGAAACTAGAAATGCCAGACTAGTACTGCCTGATGAAACACAAATTATTAACAAAAATACAGAAACATCAGCATACACATTGGAATAAATGAAATTACATATACTGTATAATACCCAATGTTTCCTTATACAGTGGAACCTCGGATTACGAGCATAATTCGTTCCGGAAGTGGGCTCGTATTCCAAATTAAATTTTCCCATAAGAAATAATAGAAACTTAAATTATTCGTTTTACAGCCGAAAAAAATAAAAACATAAAAATAATTAATACAAAATATTAAGTAAAAATAAAACTAATTAACCTGCACGTTACCTTTCAAAAAAGTTAAAAATAAATCCTGGCAGATAAGCGTTTCCCTTTGTGCATGCAGGCGCTGTGTATGTGTGTGTGTGAGGCTAGAGTAAGTGGAGACTCTTGCTTTCAGCCCCTCCTGGCTCTCTTTCCTCATCTTACACATTAAAACTTTCTTCTCTCGTTTAAACACACACACACATTAACGGAAAGACTGTTGTTCTGGTCTAAATTAATAAAGCTTCTCCGCTTTATTTTAATGTTGCTTGCGACAGCGTAACAACCCGTTAATTGATGCTCGTGTAATGATGAGATGGACAAACTGCTCGATGCCGTTCTTTTATTTTCTGCATTGTCAGGTTATATTATGAACTTTCTTGTGGATCCGGCACTTAAATCCAACTAAAAAAACTACTGAAGAACAAAACTCAGGCTCAATATCCTAACTTAAATCTCACATTCGCGTTCACACACAGCGGACTGCATTACCCACAATGCATCTCCCGCACTGGACTACACTTCCGTAAACAGAGGTCATAAATCAACATCTCTCTCCCGCTACACTCTTTAATCTAAAAAAAAAAGAAGCAAAAAACATCGCTAATGACACTCATGTGAGCCCAAACTAACAGAATCACTGCTGTAAAGTGAAACAAACAAACAAATGACCCAGCACCTTACATCTAAAAAGATTTGAGAGAGAGAGTGTGTCTCTCTTGCCTTTATTTCTGTGCGCGCGTGTGTTTGTGAATGAGGGTTTCACACACACACACACACACACACACACACACACACACACACACACACACACACAGCCGGCACAGTGTCTAATTACGCTCGCGCACGCACACACACACACACACACCCCTCTGTATTGAGAATTTCTTTTGCCTTACTCGCGCACACGCGTGTGTTATAAGAAACAGTACACGCGCTCTACACACGCGCTTCCGAACACATAATAAAATATGTTTCACACACACGTAGTCACAGTGTTATAGTAAACAGTACACGCGTGCACAGATGTTGTTTATACCAGTAAGAGATGAGCACTAAGACCCAGCAGGGGAGACGAATACCCGCAGTGCCGGAGAGAGAAAAACTGTTGGCTCAGTTGTGATGACGTGACGCTCGGTGTCAAAACAAGAAGCGCATGCGTTATACATGATACTCAAGGCTCGTAAACCACGACAACGCTCGTTTTTTAGGTCAAAATTTATTAAAAATCTTTGCTCGTCTTCCAGAACACTCGTAAACCGCGTTACTCGTAATCCGAGGTTCCACTGTATATTGTTTCTCTGCAATTAACATGCCGACGTTAAACCGTTATTGTTGCATTATGGTTCCACTTTTTCTTTGATGTTATTTTAATTTACTTGTGGATATATATATAAATATATATATATATATATATATATATATATATATATATATATTTTGTTTTTTTTTTTGTTTTTGAGGCAGCAAGTTACAACCAGGTAGGTAAAAAAAATTAAAAATTTGGTAAATTTTCCCCCACACTGTGTCCTCAGTCAGTTAGTGTTGTAGGTATCAATGACATCATCCTGTTTTTTGTTTGTTTGTTTGTTTTTTTACATTTTATGCAACTTTATAGTTCTAAATGTGATTAGTTAATGAATGTGTGTGAACTTTTCAGACACACACTCTCTAGAGTACCACTACACCGTCAATGGGCATTCCACTGCTGTGGGTTTGGTGGATGGAGAGCAGGTTGTGTCCTATGACAGCAACATCAGGAAGATGATCCCAAAGACGGAGTGGATGAAGAAGATTGAAGTTAATGATCCGCGTTACTGGGACAGAGAGACACAGCGTATGAAGGTTCAGCAGGACGAGTTCCAAGCCTTTATGTATCTAACAAAGCAGAGATTTAATCACACTAAAGGTAAAACACATTCAGGACTTTCAGCACTAATACACACATGTTCACAATACCAACATCTTATTATTATTTTTTTTATACCTCCATAATTTTTTTAACTTTTCAGTAATTTCTCTCCGAACCAGACGAGTCGACTCACCATGCTTAGAGAACATTAGTTACAATAAATATTATAATCTAGGTCAGGGTCATGTCATACTGAAGGTTAATGTTTTACAGGAATAAAATGTGTTCCAGTGCCTCTGTGCTCGTACAGTACATGTTTTAAATTCAATATAGACACAATAGACTGGGAAATGGTGGCTCAGGCGGCTCTAGGTTATTTATTTGGGGATCTGAGGATGCTGGTTCGAGCCCTGCTGTCGGTGGCTTGCCACACCCCGGACTACCCAGCTACTGCATGTAGTGTCAGTCCCAAGCCCAGGTACAATGGGAGGGGTGTGTCAGGAAAGGTAGTCGGGTAAAAATTTGTGCCAAAAGTTGTGTGTGTATCAGATGATCGGCTGTGGAGACTGTTGATGGGAGCAGCTAAAAAAAAGTTTCTTTGTAGACACAATAGACTCTTGTACTGTACATAGTTGCCCAGATCCTGCACTATAACATGGGGGCGTTTTTACCTTACTGTCTTTTTTGAGAGATTATCTCCAGCTAGCCTTAATGGTGAATAATGTATAATAATAATAATAATAATAATAATATAGTTGGAAAGCTACAGTGATTGGGCCCAGGCACTTGTGCCATTGCCGTCATAGTACTTGGGTCATAATGATAGTTCTGTTGCATTTGGTTCCACTTCAGAGTAAGTAAGTATAGTTTTATTTTTTTTTTCCTTTTTTGTTAAGATATAGAAGGGAGACTTGAATGAGGGGTGAATCTCCAACATAAAACCAATTGTACTGTGAGCTGCAACACACACTTTAAAATGGGCACAGTATAATGGAGCCATGCTGCTATTTTCTTTTAAAAAATGTCTTAAAGAATCCACAGAAAAACAGAGATGGTCACAAATATTGAGAGGTTTGTAAATGCAGATTACATTTGTGAATTAAATGACATTTATTTGTGAATTATCACACTGGTCTGACTCCTTAAAATATTTCACACCAGTTCTTTAGTACATTCCCAGAGATAGTGCTTCCACATGAAAAAAACAAGCTACTATTAGCATGTTAGCCTCACAGCGTGACTAAATTCACAAACAACATTTATAAAATAGCAACATTAACATCTTCGAGATCTAAGGTTGACAGTCGGAACAAATCCACAGTTGAGCTTCAGTGTGTCATTTCTGGGGAAATATTATACAGTGGAACCTCAGATTGTGAATAACGCGCGTGTCTTGATTTACACAATCACAACTGAGCCAATGGTTCTTCTGTCTCGCGCACTGCTTAATTTTGGGTAATTATCCATGTTCTGTCTCAGTGTGCGTGCGTCACTCATATAGTCAACATCAGTGCGTGTGCATACTGTTTACTTTAACACTGTGACCACGTGTATATGCGTGTAAACCACCTTTTTTTTGCATTTGTTTGTATGTGTGTGTAGGACGACTTTCACACACACACACACACCTGTTTACTAAATATAGACTCACCACACACTTGTATGAGGGTGTGTCCCTATTCAGTAAACGAGTGCGTGTGAAAGGCGTCCTACACAGCAGCCCACCCCCCCCCCCCAAGTTAAACAAGGTTCAACTGTATGTTATTATATATAATATAAATTTAAATTCCTTCATACTTTAAAAAAAATCCATCTTATTTATGGTGAATCCACAAGCTCTGTATTTTATTATACACAGTGGTTCTACAATATGCAAGAAATTACAGCAGATGGTTCTACCATTACAGTCCCTGGGGCTCTGAGTTTATTAAACTAAATAGTTTCTCAGTGCCCTTTAGTCTTAAACCTTCTACAAACTGTAATTCTCTTTTTACACACACAGAGCTGTGTGTCCATGCAGTGTAGAATCTCACAGGAGATATTAAATGTTGTTAAACACAATGTCTTCAGTGAAAATGGAATGGAAACTCATATAAACATTGTGTGTGTGTGTGTGTGTGTGTGTGTGTGTGTGTGCAGGAGATCATATAGTACAAAGGATCTCCGGCTGTGAGCGTGATGATGATGTCACCACTAGAGGATACGATCAGTACAGTTATGATGGAGAAGATTTCATCAGTCTGGATCTGAGAACTGGAACCTGGACTGCAGCTAATGATAAAGCTGAGAGATTTATAAACGACTGGGATCCTAAAGGCACTAAGGCTGAATACTGGAAGGATTTCCTGGAGACTGACTGTATTCATCAGTTAAAGAAGTTTGTGTCTCTGCAGAGGAAAGGTACTGTGTTTGTTTCTGTGTGTGTGTGTCTGAGTGTGTGCGCCCAATCCTTATTTTATTGTACCATCCAATCAGCATGTAGGGGATCGGTCTTGGACCAGGTTATATATAATTGTAAATGGTGCTGATTGATTCACAAGATCAACTGATTGACTGAGTGACCTGCAGGAAACCATCACATCTCAAAAGCTGCCAGTAGTCGCTCAGCTGTACATCTGTGTTAGCTAATGTTAACTAATAAACATAAGGAGACAGCAAAACCAATAGAAGCAACAAAGTGTAGGAGAATATTGTTAGGTTAAAATGAAAAGATCACAATGAGAGAGAATAAAGTTATTAAAAACAACACCTGTGCTGCACTATTAACCAGAGTGTTGTCAGGTGGTTATGTGAAAAACTCCAAGGTGCATTAATGGAGGTAATTAATGAGGTAATAATGATAAACAAAGCTTTATGAAGTACTCATGTTTTCCAGTCTCACAAAAGCATAGATTATGACCTTACAGTAGATTTTGTAGCAGTTTAAAATTTAGATGCATTGACTGTGTTTCATACAGCAGGTGTGTTAACTTTCTTAATGTGTGTATTTGTAACTAACTAAATCAATGAATTAAACACACACAAGCATTTTAGAGAAAACAAAACATTAATTATGTTTATACTATTAAAAATTTTACACTGTATAGAACTACTGTATATAGGAATACAGACATCATGATGCTTTTCAGTGAGAAAAAATGCAACACCACTGTTCACTCGTATTTACTCACAGACTCGTCTTATGGTGTTTGTGTATCGATGACTGAGGTGGAGACTGTGGGTGTTTATGAGGTGTGTGTGTGTGTGTGTGTGTGTTTAATGAGTTTTGAAACTAATTCGTTTGCAGATTTTGTAGAAAATTTCTGACCAGACGCTTTTTAACACGCACAGCTTTTGATACCAGTGTAACACAATAGAAATGTGTTTCTGCTGGGCCGCTTAGAAGCTCATGCGTGATTGTGACAGAATGTGATTTATCCAAGGCTGATCAGCAAACTGTCCAGTTCAGACCTCTGGTAGATTAGTCAGTGTGTCTCTATAAAACACAGTAATATCATTAGTCATGTTTTTGCAACACTTCTAGCCAAAATGCCTCCCAAAAGCCACACAAACACTTTAAACACTCGTATCATGTAACACTTATGGACAGACTTGTGCATGTATAATTGGGCTACAGTATGAGTTACTAGTACAATTGTTATCTGGGTGTTATTTAGCAAAGCGGGAGAGAGAGAGTTTTAGAGAGCAAACATGTGCAGTTAAATATTAGACAATTGTGTAAGATTAGAGAATACGATCAGGGTTAAGACAACTGCACACACAATGTGTCTGAATTCCCCTGTTCGTTACAGTTTATTTAGTTTTTTTTATAGTTGAATAGGAAATATAGATAGCTTTATATTAAAAATATATTTACTGTAGATGCCACACATAAAGAATACCAAAAGTGTAGATAACTGTTAAACCAAGAGAATTCAGCCAGTGATGATGGACCCGTCCACTAACCTGTGTGTGTGTTCACATGAAGGGGCGTCTCTGAGGGAGTTGGTACACTAACACTAGTAGCCGGTAACAAACCTGTTGTGCCAACATGCCAGAGAAGTGCAGCCTCAGAAATTTATCTGGCAGAACACACTGACCCCACACACACTGTACGTTGTGCTGTAAAACATTTGACATTTCAGACGTGAGTCAGACTCGTTCACACTGACGAGTTTGTTACTTTTGTGATGGTTAAACCTTGAAACGAGTCTTCTGTTCATGAGTGCTGACCTGTGGAGAGACACCAGTGTGGTCCACCAACACAATATACATCATGGTATACATACTAGAGACGTCAATTCAGTTGAACGAACCACGATTCTTTTGTGTAGTGATTCACGCATCAGCCACTCAATACACACGCTTACACCAGTCTCTCAATAACACAAGTGCAAATTAGTGGAAATCAAGCACGTAAGAAATCCTGTGTGGACCCACGTGCTTGTGGACGCTTAACTTGTCATGTTTTGAGTTTTGAGACTTTTAATACATTTGAGGCAGTAAAATGTCACCATGTCTTTATAATCCTACAGGTCACACTCTAAACAATTCACACGTTTGTATCCTGTGTGGTGGGACTGACGTATTTGCTCAGGAGGTCTTAAAATACGAGTACTAAAGTGCGTGTATGCTTTCTCTGCCGAGCGTCACATGATCACAACTGAGCCAATGGTTCTTCTCTTTCTCATATGCTGTGGGATTGTGGGTAATCGTCTCCCATGCGCAGTCTCAGTGCGTGTGCGTCACTCGTATAATCATCAGCGTGTACTGTTTAATATAACACTGACCGTGTGTGTGTGTGTGTGCACGTGTGTAATGCATTTTATTTTATTTTGTGTCCATGTGTAGTGACTGTTCTTTAGTAACTATACTGCAACAGCAGCCCTCAGGAAGGAAAAAAATAAGTTAAAAAGGGCTGTTGCAGTGCAGGTCAGTCTGTTTAGAAGAGTGATTCCTCAGTACACACACACACACACACACACACAGAGCCTATTGTATACATAGTAATTAAATTCTCACCCTACAACATGCACAAACTGTAGTCTTTTCCACAGTACATTAATAAATCTGATAGTGTTGTAATATTTCTGTCTCTGTGTGTCTCTGCAGTTTGTCCCGAGGTGTCCATGTTCCATAGACACTCGTCTCCTTCTCCAGAGGTGGTGTGTCACGCTACAGGTTTCCTCCCCAAACCACTAAATATCACCTGGCAGAAGGACGGAGAGGACGTACGTGAGGACGTGGAGCTCAGAGAAACGTTACCCAACCAGGATGGAAGCTTCCAGAAGAGAAGCATTCTGAAAGTCCCAGCTGAGGAGCTGCAGAAACACACCTACACCTGCGTGGTTCAGCACAGCAGCTTGGAAAAGGAGATTCGAATAGACGTACCAAAAGGTCCAGTAAAACTACAGATTTTATAATGTTAAAGCTGATTTCTTGCTGCAGCCGATAATAAAGACTCTGTGCTGATTTAACAGGTGGAGGATCAGGTGGAGGATCAGGTGGAGGATCAGATTTAGGATCAGATGCAGCACAAATTCCTATCCTTGCTCTCATGTTACCTGTCGCTCTCATCTTTTTCGTCCTCTATGGTATAATTTTGGTCTGGAAGAAGAACTCTGGTGAGAGGAGGAAGGAGGCAGATGTGAAGTTTTCAGACAACAGATTTACACTTTCTAATTCATGTAAGGGGATCTGATGAATATTTTGCTTCTGTTTAAGTTGAACTGATAAATTATACGAGACAATAAACTGATACTGACTAATTTTCTTGTGAAAGTAAATCCAGTAGACAGATTTGATACTAACTGACTGTCCATCATCTGTGTTTCAGCCCTTAGACCTGTTCCACCCAAACTCTGTAAGTGAACCTTTATGATCCATAAATGATGTTTAAAACCACTACATTATTTATACACAGTGTTTAGTCACTTTGTGATGGAGGTAAATGTTTTACAGACTCTAAAGGAGATTCTTCAACCAACAACTTGACTGTGTATCTTCATGCTGAACTGAGAGAGTAAGACATGATGTAGTTTACAGTTTAACATTCAGTCTCAGCTCAGAGCTCATCCTGTTTCTGTCTGTCTGTTTCTCTAGGAGAGAAAAGGAGAGCAAGATATTACACGACCAAGCATACGATTTACACATTTACAAGGATTATCAGTTGTACACCAGTAAATTCACTGATTTAATTAATTAATATATACAGTTATATCGCAGTTACGACTGTACATGCCTGTGTGTAAAATACACACAGTAGTGGCTATTTTAGTATGTGTGTCGATCAAATGGGGAATTTGAAGTCTGGATTAGGAGCTTTGGACTCTTTGCCTGCTGGGCCTGTGTGTGATGGGCTGTTACTGTGTAGCGCAGCCACATAAAGGGACATTTTAAATAACAGGGAAATGGATTAAGGAGCTAATGCTGCTCACCTGTGCACGGAAATTTGCCCGATCTGGTTTTACTTGTCCCCATAGACGTTAGGTGCGTTCGACTTCATGCGGCGCTGCACAGACCGATCGGCGGCTGACTTGAAGTAGTGCATGCCGGTTAGAAATTTTGTCCGACTTGAACCGGCGCCGACGCCACGTGACGTTCACGTGTGGCATCAAAGTAACGCGAGAGCGTTTCGAGAACAGCCGGCTTGCTCAGCCAGCGCAGCATTTCAGGAGCGACTGCGCCAGGCTGTGATGACGTCACAGCTTCTCATGATTGGCCACATTCACCACATGACGATGATCACGAGTCTTTCGTGCCTTAATTCATATAATTGCATTAAATTCTCTTAAATTAATTGAGTTTAATAAGAAGAATAATAGACTTCTAGATAATTATGATATAATTTTTAACTGAAGTGTCTCTAGATTTATCTTTATGGCGGTTGTACACAATTCTCATCCTCTCGTGTATTTTATCCATTTTTTTGTATTTTTAAATCTATAGTTCCTTGTCCTTTATGTATAATTATTTGTTTGGATTAATGTTTTTTCTCTCTCTCGTGTGTGTGTTGTTGTTATTGTGTTTGCTGTTATTTGTAAATGTGTTTAATACGTTCTGTATTTTTTGTATTGGTTCAATTAAAAAAAATCCATATAATTGCATAACAAATCAATGTGCATGCCATTTCGTGAATAGTTTATGATCTTTTGACTGCAGTACATTTTTTTTTTTTTTTAATTCTTTATATTGGATTTGTGCATAAGTTTATTATTGTACTTTTTTCATACAGACCACTTATAGTATTCAGCTGCATGTGAGTGGTTTGTCTAACCTGCCCTTAGCTAACTGAAGGTAAGAGTTAAATGTAAAAAAAAAAAAAAGATATACCACATAACACAACATAACTACAAAATTATACCACATAACTACAATCTAAATCAAACTACAAAAAAAAAACACAGCCCAATTCCTTATAATGTGCAGGTCATTCATGTTCAAGGTTTTTAGTTTACTAAAACTTGTTTATGCCATAAATATCACATACATTCTAAACCACAAGAATTACAAACAGACAACCACTTAAATTAGACAAATTGAAATTTGTTAAGTGTTATTGCATTAATTAGTTTTTATTAGACATAACGAGTCACACACCTTGAGTATAGTCCCATGGTCTCTCACTTCGCATATATAAAGACCATGTATTACCAAATGCAAGAAAAAACAATGAATAATATAACAATGAATGTGAAGGACAGCAAAGGAAGAACCTTTACTCTTAAGGTTTCCAAGGAAATTGCAGAAAGAATGAAAACTGGTAAGTAAATGGAATAACTGGAATAAATACAACAATGATTTGTGTGATAGTTTTTTTATTATTATTATTAAATTTTTCAACAAAACAGCAGTGGTACAGGTATCTCAACAACAGGCTAAATTTTGTAACACATTCTAATGGCTATAAATGCTTAAATGTAAAGACAAAAATAAAAACAAATCACAAAACAAGTTTAGAAAAGCATAGTCAATGGAGACCTTCAAGAAAGTTCCAGAGAGAGGACTGTGTGATAGTTTTGAGTATTTCCCCAGATGCAAAGTTCCTCTCTGATGTCATGGCAAAAGTTACAGCCGTTTACACAAAACAAGGTAAACACTTGTGATGAAAAAACCCATACTAGACACACAAGTGACAAGTAAATTTTCAGCTTTCTCTCTAAACAGCTCCTACAGTATCAGCGATCTAGCTTGTGCTGCAGTGTTTCCCCACCTCCTTCTCTATGTCCCTCTACCTCCACTGAGTTACCTGTACCCCTAAATCTCAGTTTTGTGAAACCACCAACCAGCCAGTGCCCTGTGCAACAGACACCCATTAGCCAGGACCTACCGACTACCACAATAAAAACCGATGCAGTGGGTGGTAACCCTTCAGGAGCCAGAAACCCATCCTCCGTCCAGATAGACCGCCCTGAATCACAAGGTATGGCACCTAAGACTGGAAAAAAGATGCATGTGTTTGCAGTAGTAAAAAACTTTTTTTCAGAAATCACACACAAAATGACGTTGCTAATTTTGGACCTTACAAAAACTTATCAGCAACTCTACTTCTGCAACAAAACTGCTTTTTATAAAAAGCTACAAACTACTTTTTCACAAAAAGGATACAGCTTGTCAAGTGAAAAATTTAGAAAAAAAGTTAACCAATATGTTAACTACTTACAAAAGAGTTAAGGATCGCCACCGTGCAACTGGGGAGGGAAAGCAAACCTGGGAGTACTACACAGTAAGTCTAAGACTGCACTGTATAAGATAATTTTGCATCTTATTACAAAGTCACTTTCGTATTACATTGTGCTTTTTCTGCAGCAAATGGATGAGCTATTTGGGTCCTCTGGGATAGGAACTGCACCACCTGGAACTATCTGCTCTACTCCTCTATGTGTGGAAGATCCACCTTCTCAAAACAGGCCTCCATCAATCTCTCTTCCTCAAGCTCAGGCAGCAGGTGCTTCTGTAGACGAGCAGCCGGGGACCTCTGCCAGTACAAACATGTCCAGGAGGCAGAGATCCTCACAACCCTCACAATTTTTTGAGACATATGAAGCGCATGCAGAACGAAGAACAGCTGTGCTTGAGTCTCTTGTAAGGCCAGACCTGGAGAGTTGGCGTCAACTAAAAGAGAGGCGCAGACAATCTTTTGGAAAAAAAGATGTTGACCAGTTTGGGAACTGTTGTGTAGGAGTTAAAGAAAATTAAAAGACAACAAGAGCAAATTATACAGTTACTAAAACCTTCTTGAAAACATGGCAAATAAAGCTTATTCTGTTTCAAGGAAATGTCTATGTACTTTTATTGTCATCTTTCCAATGTTATAAATTGCCTCTTATTTTCAGTTACAATTTCAAAATGCACTTTGAGGTGACACTTCAGAGCTCTTGCCTTGCATTTGTTGCACTTTCATACAATTTTACTAGTAAGTCTTACAGACTAAATTATATTAAATGTCTACAATTTTTAACTTTCACTGAAATGATTGCATGTTGGTACTGCAACATAAGACCTAAAATAACACCACTAAACAAAACATAATTTGATTATGTATGAGCTTGATTTGTAAAACAGTATTTGTTCAGTTACTTTAAAATGAAATGATTTACACATGCACATATATTGTTTATAAACTTACCGTCGTTGTTCATCCTGCTGCATTTCTTCCAACAAAAAAAGGTATTTCTATAGCTTCCAGTTCATCTGCAATAAAGTAGGCAAACGCCACGTGATCTGCCATGTTTGAGGAAGCAACGAGATCCCCAACGTGTCCGACTTGACGGCTCCGTTTTCAGCTCCTCCCCGACTGCTTCCGCCTAATCTTGCCCATCGGTCTGCGCAGCGCAGCATGAGCTCGAACGCACCTATTGACTCTGGACAATCATACACACACACACACACCCGCATACATCACACATATTGTTTATATTTGTATATATTTTGTATATATTGGTTTTGGTGCACCTTGTTTGTTTGGTTGGTTTAATACACTTTGGTTTGGTTTATATCTAGTTATTGTGTCGCGTCTTTATTTGTCCTGTCTCGATTGCGCAATACCGGAAGTGTTGTTTAAAAACCCGTATTTTGATTCTCGACCCCTTAGCAAAGTAACTAGTGGTTTAATTAAATCCAAGCGTTACAATTGTACTGTACTGTACTGGGTTTGTCATATACACTTTACTGCATGCTACAAACAATATGAAAGTTTAGTAATACAGCAGTTTGCCGTGCATTTGATAACGCACTATCTTTCTCTCCTTTGATTCTTCAGGATCTCACCAGGACATTTACAATGGTTCATGTTCTTTGTAGTAACATATGTCTATGGCACAGGCGTTTGGTCAAACATATTGTAGCGTTTTTCACCGCTAAGCAGGCACTTGGAGAGACGGGTGAGCTTCCTTGCTGCCCAATGCAAATGGCTGGGAGTAATTTATTTTCCAACAGCACGAACAGCATAAAACGACACATTCACATTAATAAAGACACACTTCTAACTCACACACACACCCTGGCCGAAGCCACTAATCCAAACACCTTTCCTCGACAGGGTAAACACCCAACAACCCCTCCCGCAAAGCATGATGGTTACTAGCGCACAACCCCGCCCACGCCACACTGCCCCCACCCGAGCTGTGACCGTCCCCGGTCACGATGGCGAACTCAGTCCTGAAAGCGTGACGGTGGTCGGCGCTGGTGTTGTGAACGCCGGAGTTTTTCTGCGGGGGAAGGAGGGCTGCTACCCTCTCCCTGAGGCGGACCGACCTCCACAGAGTTCAAGGTCTCGCTGGCGTTGGGCTGGTAGGGCGCGAGACGGTCCCGGTGGAGCACGACCACTCGCGACCGCCCCGTCAACCTCACCCGGTAGACTACCTCAGAAAGCTGGGCGATTACCGTACAGGGGCCCACCCAGTGAGACATGAGCTTAGGCGAGAGCCCCCTTTTCCTTCCAGGGGAATACACCCAAACCTGCTCCCCAGTAGCAAAGTCTCGCCCTCGGCTGTGAGTGTCATACACGCGGCGCTGTTTAACACCGGCGTCCGCCAAGTGTCTACGAGCCAACTCGTGGACACGGAACAGTTTGTCTTTTAAGGAACAAAAATAATCCAACCCGGGCTTCGTGGGTAAATCAGACTGTGGAGGTGGCCCGAACACAAGGTCCACAGGCGTGCGCAACTCGCGCCCGAACATTAACGCAGCTGGCGTCAGCTGAGAGGACTCCTGCACTGCTGTGCGATATGCCCACAGCACGAGAGGCAAATGTTTGTCCCAATCCTTCTGCCGGTCGCTGGTCAGCACGGCGAGTTGGGTGGTGAGCGTCCGATTGAACCGCTCCACGAGGCCGTCACTTTGTGGATGAAGGGGCGTGGTGCGGGTCTTTTTCACCCCGAGGCGCTCACACACCGCCGCAAACACCTCCGCCTCGAAGTTACGCCCCTGATCGCTGTGCAACTGCTCCAGGGCGCCAAATCGGCTGAACATCTCATCCACCAGCACTTGGGCGGTGGTGGAAGCGCTCTGGTCAGCACAGCAAACGCCTCCGGCCACTTGGTGAAGTAGTCCATGGCCACTAGCACATACCGGTTCCCGCGATCGGAAATGGGAAACGGCCCGAGAATGTCCACGCCCATACGCTCCATAGGTGCCCCCACCCGAAAGTCTTGCAGGGGTGCGCGCGAGCGCTGGGTAGGCCCCTTCTTTGCCGTGCAGATGTCGCATCTGTGAACAAAGAGTTCACTATCCGTGTGGCAGCCCAGCCAGTAGAAACGAGCGCGCAACCGCCGCAGCGTTTTAGTGACTCCAAAGTGTCCCGCGCCCGCGTGCCCATGGACCATCCCCAACACACATGCTCGCAGAGTCCGCGGCACCAGCAGCTGAAAAGATTCGCCAGCGCCGCACGGCCGTTCCCAGTGGCGGTAGAGTAAGCCCCCACGCAACGCGAGTCGATTAAACTGCGAGTGGAGGGCCTTTTCCTCTTGTCCCAGGTGAGCCACCGCGGCATAATCCGGTCTCTGGCCCGCGTTAACCCAACCTAGTACCCGCTGCAGCGCCGGATCCTTCTCCTGCTCGGCAATGAGCTGATCACAGTCCATCTGTGGCGCAGGCGGAACGACTACAGGTGATGATTTGGGCGACGCAGTAACTCGGCTGTACGCCGGCTCGGTCGGCTGATTACTGACGGGGGCTCCAGAGGACTGCGCAGGGAGAATGTTCTGATTCACGGGGGTCGGAGAGTGTTCGATGTCGCGACCACCCACGCGCTCTTCAACCCGCTCGCAGTGCCGACAACGCTCTTTGCTACACGGCCGGCGGGATAAAGCATCGGCGTTAGCATGCAGTTTTCCCGCTCGGTGCTGAACGGTAAAGTCGTGGTCCTGCAACCGCTCGAGCCAGCGCACTAACTGCCCCTCGGGCTCTTTAAAGCTAAGCAGCCACACCAGCGAAGCGTGATCGGTCCGCAGCGAGAAGGATTGCCCATATAAATACGGCCTAAAACGTTTAAGGGCCGTGACGACCGCTAGCAGCTCGCGCCGCGTGACGCAGTAATTTTTCTCCGGTCCAGACAACGCGCGGCTGAAGTAGGCGATAGCACGCTCTTTAGCCTCGGAAACCTGAGACAGGACAGCGCCTAGCCCTACTGTACATCGCTTGCGTCCGTGTCGAGGATAAACATACGAGACGCGTCAGGATATCCGAAAACGGGCGACGATTCCAGAGCTTCCCGTAACCGAGTGAAAGCGCGCGCGTGCACCCCGTCCCAGCGAAACGGCTGATTCTTTTTCGTGAGCTCGTGCAGCGGACTAGCGATCGTGGCAAAATCCTTCACGAACCGACGATAGTACGAGGCTAACCCGAGGAAGGTGCGTAGCTGCGACACGTTTAACAGGTCAGGCCAATTGTGTACCGCAGCAATTTTGCCTGGATCGGTGGCAATCCCTTGAGCGCTAATCACGTGTCCCAGAAACGCAGTCTCTTGCCGCAACAGCTGGCACTTTTTGTCGGGTTGAGCGGCAAATTCGCCCGCCGGATAGCCAAAAATACCTCCCGTAGGTTAGCTAGTGCGACCTCAAACTCCTTGCCGTGCACCAGTAAATCGTCCAGGTAGACAACACAACGATTGCGAGGAATGTCGGCCAACACTTTCTCCATCAACCATTCGAACGTAGCTGGAGCGTTACATAGGCCGAACGGCATGCGCCGGAATTGCCATAGCCCTTGCCCGATCGAGAACGCAGTTTTAGGTCGCGCTTCCGGGGCGAGCTCTACTTGCCAGTACCCGCTACGCAGATCTAACGAGCTAAACCACGCCGAGCCCGCAACGTGTTCCAGCGCATCATCTATTCGCGGCAACGGATAAGAATCTTTGCGCGTTACCTCGTTCAACCACCGGTAATCAACATAAAACCGCCACGATTCGTCCTTTTTACGCACCAAGACAACCGGTGAAGACCACGGTCCGGACGCTGGCTCTATGACGCCGGAGTCGGCCATCTCACGCAGCTTCTGCTCGGCGATAGCTTGTTTAGCTAAAGGAAGGCGTCTCGGATGTAACCGAACAGGAGCTGCGTTACCCGTATCAATCGTGTGCTGCACCAAATTAGCATGTGTGCACTCGCGCTCATCTACCGCGAAAATGTCTGCGAACTCATGTAAAAGGGACTTCACTGTGTCGGTCTGTGTCTGACTTAGCCCCACACTGCTACGCTGCATAAGCTCGGCCATTATTCTCGCTCGGTCTGCTACCGGATGTTTACACGGCGCGCCCACCGGAAGTTCCGCCCCCCGGGTGCGCGCTACTAACACGTCCGGCTGTGCTTTGGGAACTAGCAACCTGGCTAACCCGAAGTTACCACGTAACGTTCCTTCAGCGAGATTCAGTACCGCACCCCACCTTTCCAAAATGTCCAACCCCAAGATACAATCATCCTCAATGTCTGCCACAAAAAATGGATGAGAAAGACTGATTGCACCTACTTGTATTCGCACAGTGCGACAGGCCCGTATCTCCAAATAGCTCCCCGACACGGTGCGAATGGTCAAGGCTGGGGCCGGCAGCATACAACCGCGCTCGCCCTGTTCTACTGTAGAGCCGGTGTCCACGGGCACCCGTAGCAAAACGTTGTCCAGGCCACAGTTCACGTAGACGCCCGCGCGATTTCCTACACGTCCTGACCGGAAGTTAGGCCCGGCAGTTGGGGAAACAGAGACGGTTGTGGGAGGCGGCTTCCCCCCAGCTAGTTGTAACGGCTGCTGGGGTACGCTGTCCTCAGGCCAACGTTGCAGCGGTAGTCCGGCTGTCCTTGGCCTCGGCGTCGTCCCGGGAATCTCGGGTGCTGAGTCGAGGCCTAGCCGCGACGGGTAGCCCTGTCCCCGGCTAGGTTCACCTACCGAGCGGCCCCGAGCCATGGGAAAACGCTCGGCTCTTTCGCCGCGATGTTCTGCCATGATGGCCTCGGCACGCTCGGCTTCGCGTAGCGCCTCAGACAGGGAAGCCGGTGCCGCTAACCGGATTTGCTCGCGAAGCCGCGACGGCCGAATTCCCCGCAGGAACGCACGGCGAGCTAGCTCTTCCTGCTGGACGGGCCCGAATTCCGGGTAGCCCCGGCGTGCGAGAGATCTCACGTCCATGGCGAACGCCCCCAGTGGCTCGAAGGCACTCCGCTCGCGGGTCGCTAGCTCTTCGCCCGCGGCCTCCTGATGGTCATCCGCGCCGAACCGGAAGTGGAGCAACTCCCACAGCTTCGCCCAGTCCTTCCTCTCATCCTCCCGGAGGTCTTCCAATGACCGGAGCGCCTCGCCCTCAAGCGAGAGGGCCACCCGGACGGCTGTTTCCGCCGGGGACCAGCCCGCAAAGTCGGCGGCTAGCTCCACCTGGGCGATGAACGCGTGGGGCTCGACAGCGCCATTGTAGGACGGCAGGTGCAGCTGCAGGTCGCCTCGCCGGCTGACGGCGCACGGAGCTGTTGCTTGCTCCGGGGTGCGCTCTAACCCGTTACTCTCCATCCCACTTCTGACACCAAATGTAGCGTTTTTCACCACTAAGCAGGCACTTGGAGAGACGGGTGAGCTTCCTTGCTGCCCAATGCAAATGGCTGGGAGTAATTTATTTTTCAACAGCACGAACGGCATAAAACGACACATTCACATTAATAAAGACACACTTCTAACTCACACACACACACCCTGGCCGAAGCCACTAATCCAAACACCTTTCCTCGACAGGGTGAACACCCAACAACCCCTCCCGCAAAGCATGATGGTTACTAGCGCACAACCCCGCCCACGCCACAATATATAAACCCTGTCTTTTGCTGTTAATAAACAGAGACCTTTCTGACAGACTACGTGTGTGTGTGTTTGACAGTCTCTCCTGTCGCCAGAGAAGCTTACCGAAGCACAGCGGACAGACCGAGCAACTCGCCTCTCTTACTACACAACTTTTAATAACTTTACAATTTATGTATACATTGTATTTTAACTCTTTAAAGTCTCTTTTTTGCCAATACCTTTTTATAGGCATAAGGCACTTCTTTAGATGTATAAACTTCAACTGATTTGAGGGTCTTGCTGCTGCTTGAAGGATTTGATCACAACTTCAGCTGTTACATAAAGAAAGATAAACTATTACTAGATGCACTAAATGCTAAGTCTCTGAATCCTACAGGGTGGCGCAAACATTTGTGTGTGTGTGTATATATATATATATATATATATATATATATATATATATATATATATATATTAAAACTACACGCCTAACAAAAACAGCATACTAAACCTCTTTCAGTCATTATTCCCAAACAACCATACTCTCCACACGTTGCTGGGTATTTAAAAAAAAAAACTAAGATTTTTCTCTGCGGTTTTCGCCTTTTCAGTTTTGGTCGTTTGTGTGTAGACGAAGCTTTTAGAAAACTTCCAAAGTAAATATTTTCCAAAACTCCGTTTTCAGTGGACAGCGGAAATGAAGATTTTGGCTTGTTGTAACATCACCTGTGCTAATGATGTAATTGTCTGTGTGCTCGTCTCCTTGATATGACGTCAGCTTTGTTTACGAGGATATTTTGTGCTATGGTGAACTTACATACAGTAAACTAGTGACCGTGTTAATGTTGCGTACTGGACTTTTTACATGAGTGCACATACACATGCAGTTACTCACACATAAATGTACTACGAAGCTCGCTGCTGCTACACAAGCTAGTGATGGGCTGTTAATAAACGAGTCGTTATTTTTGATTGAGTCTTTAACGTGACTCAGAAGTAGTCTCGTGATTATTTTATTTTCTACTGGACGCACATGCGCAGCATTGCAAAACCTCCGTAGGTTATATACAGGAAACAGAATTGAACGGTTCATCTAATGAGCCTTCTGGTCCGGATCATTCGCTCTTTTGTCACATGACTCCCACTATGCAGTTATATTTACATATATAAAATAAACACCAAACGCAGCATTAATTTTTTTTATATATTGTTTTATTTTTGTTTGTGAAAATAATTTAATTTTAAAATAAAGATAGACTGTAAATAAATTTTTTTAATTAAAATTATTTTACAGTTACATTACAATGTGTGTATGTAGGAGGGCTGTTTATAGAAAATGTAACATTTTATTTCTGATCAAGGAACGAAATGAACTAAATGATAAAAAAGGATTCGTTCATTTTGATGAACAAGATTCAAAGAACCGAGTCACTAAAATGATCCGATCTTCCCATCACTACTGTCTAGCAGCAGGCTGGATGTGTTTGAATACAGTTCAAAAAGTGCTACTCCAATTGCGATACAGGGGGCGGGAGTAAGGCACACATCATAACTGATCTTCCAATCAGCGTCTCTCTCCAGAGAGAAACAACCACGAGGGCAGGAAACACAAAGAATAACAAACAACAAATAATTAGAATATGTCAGGGACGTAACATGAGCCCACAATCTTCTGGGCGCAATCACTACTTGAGCTGTTTGAAATATTTTAATTTAATAAGTTCAGTCAAAAAATAGAGCAAATTTCTCTAAAAGTAATCATATAAAAGCTGTGCAACTTGTACCTAACTTTTTTATGTTGAAGTGGCTGTTTTTTTGTTTGTTTGTTTTTTACTGTGAGGGGGAAAAAATATATATTTTTCTACAAAATGTTCATTGGGGCCACCAGTTTCATTTACCCCTTGCCTCCCATACTTTCTAAAATTACTCATTAACAATCACTTAACTCAGACTTGTTTTGTGTATTATACATATACAGGGCTGTGAAAAACTCTTGAATCGACTCTCCTCTCCGCTCACTCAGCTTCTGCTGGTATCATAGATAATTGAAAACCGCTTAGCGGCAAGGATTTTTTTTTTTTTTAAGTTTGTGTGCCGCCCCCCACGTGACATGAAAAAATGCCGCCATGGGCGGCTGCCCAGTTCGCCCATGCCTAAAATCGCCACTGAGTCTTTCAGATCACTGTGGAGGAATTTTGGTCCATTGCAAAATGGTTTTAAATAAGCCACATTGGAGGGTTTTCAAAGTATGAACGGCCTATTTAAGTATCTCAGTCGGATTTAACTCCAGTCTTTGACTATGCCACCTCAAAACCTTAATTGTGTATTTTTTTAGCCATTTAGACGTGCACTTGCTGGTGTGTTTCAGATCATTGTTCTGCTGCATAACCCAAGTGTGCTTGAGCTTGAGGTCACAAACTGATGGCCGGTAATTCTCTTGCAGATTTCATAGTTCCATCAATTATGCCAAGTTGTCCAGGTCCTGAAGCAGCAAAATGTTTTTTTTTTTTGTTTTGTTTTTTTTTTACTGAAATGCTGTGCTAGTTTTACGTCAAATGTAACAGGATGCACACCTTCCAAAAAGTTTAGCTTTAGCTCAAATAATTTCAAATACTTTTAAACTTTAGCTCAAAGAATATTTGCCCAGAAGTCTTGCAGTTAATCAAGTGAGTCTTTGTGTTCTTTTTGGTCAGCAGTGGCTTTCGCCTTGGAACTCTTCCATAGATGTCATTTTTTTCCCAGTCTCTTTCTTATTGTTAAATCATGAACACTGACAATGGCAAGTGAGGTCTGCAGGTCTTTAGATGATGTTCTGAGTTCTTTAATGAGCTTTTGGATGAGTCATCCAGGGTTCTCTCACACCACACCACTTCTCCATTTCCTGTGTGGTGGATTTTTTATTCTCCCCACATTGAAGTTGCCCTAATTTAAAATATTAAACAAATACTGTAACTTTAGTAAAAGAAATCAAAGAGAGACTCCGGACTCTGTGCAGATCTGGATGAAGTAAGGATCAGGTTTTATTGCAGCAACAAAACAAAGTGAGCCAGCCTTGAAAATGCTTAGGATGTAACTCCAAGCATCGCCAAGAAACAGACTGATGTGACTGTGACATAGGTACCTCTTTTATATAATTTCAAAGGGGCGGAGCACTCACCTAGCCCCCTCCTTTGTACAATTTTTTTTATTTCTTATCAAACATTTTTTTACCCAATAAAATTACATTTTCTATACTACGTCATATACCTCATCATCTGACTCCACCCCCTACTGATATTATTTTCTATTATAACTTATTTTTCGTATGAATGGATTTCCATTACCTTTTCACTTTTCTTGTTTAACTTAAAAAAATATGGGGTGGCGCTTACGTCTACTATAAATTCTTGGTGCTTCCGGTTTACTCTACAGTTTTCAAGACACAGGCCATGGGTAAGCATCTCCTTCACATTATTTTAACTATTTGTCATATTTTATTAATTTTGTTGTATTTACGTGTTTTATTTTGTTTTTTATAGCTAATCGCATCTGCATGAATGATCACTACGTCCCTCCAAACGACTCGGACAGCCAGAGCAGTCCAGTTCACAGCCCTACTGACTACACTCCTACTGAACCTGTCATGGACCGGGCCTTGGTGAGTTTTGCTGAAGATGAGCCTGAGCCATCTGGACCCCTATTGCAGTTTCTAGAGGAGACGGGGCTTACTTTTTTTAAAAAGGATGACTCCAAACCTGGTCCTTCTAAAAGACCTCGTGTGGATAGCCCTTATCCATTTTTTTTTAGGCCCGAACGGCCCGAGTCTACTACTCCGGCTCCGTCGGTCCTAAAACCTGTTTGTCATGTGAATGTTGGAACCCAGACCGATTCTAAAGTGTCTGTTGGTACCCAAACAGCTTCTACTCAGCTTCTATTGCCAATTTTAAATCGCGTTTTTCTGTTTTTGTTCCTCTCACTGATCTTCAAATTGGTTTTGTCTTGCCTCAAAGGAGGTCAGATACTTGAATTTTATGCATTTCATTATGCTATTGATGCTTACCCAGGCCCCCTATATTTTGTACTTTTATTTTGGGCCTTAAACTTTGTATTTTTATATTTCTTACTATGTAGATGCACATACTATGTTATTTTTGTGTCTACTCTTATTAAACCTATTATTTATATATCTGGGTGTGTGTCTTTTTGGCTATTTGTCTGTGTCTCTTTGATTTGACCTATTGCACATGTATCCAATGCCTGTTACATCACAGTAAGGTCTGCTGAGCTTGTGTCATGTCTAGGTTACTATGACATCATGTGCATCTCATATCTAAGATGGCTGCAAGTCTAAGGTTTGTTGGGTACATGCTGATAGTGTCCTTGTTACTGTGACATCACATTGTCATTGCCTTAACTCTGTTATTCTCACCTCACTTCTATAAGTCTTGACCAAAATTAATATTTATTAGTTAATGCTGCATGCACAAGTATATTTAATTAAAATATGCTTACACCTGCACTGGCTTCCTGTAGCTGCATCAAATTCAAAATCCTGATGCTTGCCTAAAAAGCTAAAAAGAGCCCAGCACCCATGTATCTCAGCTCTAATCACACCCCGCACCGCACCACTTTCCCTCTGATCCTCCAGCACTGCTCAGCTGGTCCCACCATCTCTCAGAGATTAAGGAAGACATGCATCTAGACTCTTTTCTGTTCTGGCAAATAGGCGGTGGAATGAACTTTCTCTAGATGTCTGTACAGCTGAGCCTTTGGCAATCTTTAAACAACAACTTAAGACATTTCTACTTCTTCAATACTTGGGTTAATCCTCACCACCTCCCCAAAAAGATCTTTTCCAACAGTGTTTGATGGATGGTACTTAGTAACCTAGTAACAAGGATCTATCCAATGATGGAAACTTAAGCACTCTTGTAAATTTCTTTAGATAAGACCATCTGCCAAATGCATGAATGTAAATGTTCTCTTGGAGTAATTCCATGTTTTCACAGTTTGTGGATAATGGCTCTCACAATGGTTCACTGGAGTCCCATAGCCTTAGAAATGTCTTTGTAACCCTTTCTGGACTGATACATGAGTACTTTGTACTCATCTGTTCTTGAATTTCTTTAGATCATGTTGGTTGTTTTGATCTTTTAGCATGCTTCACTTTGTCAGACAGGTTCATCATTTACACTTTAATTACAAGTTAATTAGTTAAATTATTAACTTGAAGCTGTTTGTAATAAATCAATGAAACAAGAGCAATTTAAAGAGCTTAACAGAGCTACTATATAAATCTCCAAATTCAACACAAATAGCCCCTTTTGATAATTACTTCAGTCTCCCCAATCTTCTATATAAAATCCCCCATTAGAACACAAATTTGTAAATCAGCTGTTGCCTCAAGCACAGATAAGATCAGATGTACTTGATTTAGAACACATCAAATACCTGGACTTTCTAGGGATTTGTTGGAGACGTTTTACTGCATGTCAGAAAGTCAAGAGAGTTGTCCACACAGTTAAAGGAACAGTGGTTACACTACCTGGACATAACAGAAAGAGGAAGCTATCACCCGCTGCTATCTGCTGCTATTCCTGAGGAGGCAAGTGTTGAAAATCCCTCAATTGACTGAAATTGACCTCCAGAAAGATTTGGTGGCATTAGGCTATAAGGTGCATACTGAACAATTTTTATTGAATTAAATTATACAGTCTTATGCAAAAGTTTATAAACTTATTGTTTATATTGATAAATAAAGGAAATGGAATAAAATGCACAATATATTCATCAAGCATTGGTGCAGTTACTTTTTATGCCATAAATTGAAGATAAAAATACAAACATCATTGTGGCACTGTGCAAAAGTTTGGGCACCCTACATAATCAGTACTTAGTAACACCTCCTGTGGCAGATATCGCAGCTTGCAAATGCTTTTTATAGCCAGCTAAAAGTCTTTCAATTCTTGTACTTGGGATTTTCTCCTTGCAAAAGGCTTCTAGTTCTGTAATATTCTTTGGTTGTCTTGCATGCACAGCTCTTTTAATATCTACCCACACATTTTCAATGATGTTTAAATCAAGGGACTGTGATGGCCGTTCCAAAACATTCAGCTTGTGTCTCTTGAGGTATTCCATAGTGGATTTCGAGGTGTTTAGGATCAATGTCCTGTTGTAGAAGCCATCCTCTTTATATCTTCAGCTTTTTTACAGATGGTGTGATGTTTGCTTCCAGAATTTGCTGGTATTTAGTGGAATCCATTCTTCCCTCCACCTGTGCAATGTTTTCTGTGAAATATGCCTTTGCTGATTGTGGCCAAAGAGCTCTATTTTAACTTCATCAGTCCACAGCACTTGTTTCCAAAAGGCATCAGACTTATGTAGATGTTCTGTTACATATTTCTGATGTTGTATTTTATGATGGGGATGCAGGTAAAGTTTTCTTCTGATGACTCTTTCATGAAGGTCTTGTGGAACGGTGCACCACCAATTCAAAGTCAAAATTAAGCCAGTGGCAAGGTACACTAAATTAAGGGAAATTCCTAAGCACTCAAACAAAAATAGACCTAAAGAAAATTTAATACTAACCTATCATCGATATGAAAACTAACTTTGCAAGTTTTCTCACTTACAAAGAATGGAGAGATATGTAATTTTCATTGTAGTAGGTACTGTACACCTCAACCGTGAGAGACAGAATCCTAAAAGAAATCCAGAAAATCACATTGTATGAGTTTTAAATAATTAATTTCCATTTTATTGCAATATGTAATATGTAAGTAACTTTTATTTTACAACATGACATATATTTTTATGTTATCTAACTAGTTAGTGTATTGTAAGACTATGCTGTGTTAAAAGCATCGTCCTAAACGTGTGCGTGTTTTCTAATTAACTTAGCTTCTGTACCATTGGCTTGCATTGGATTCAGTTATAAATGTATAGCCTGAGTTTAGACTGGATAAGTGTAAGTTAATTTCTTAATGTGTAACGCTGCACAATGTGAGGGGGGTTAAGAAGCTGATTAAATGATTCAGCTGTAAACCACCCGTGTTTGTTTCTGTAGTCAGCCCTTAGACAAGAGAAGATCGAGAGGAGGGCTGTCTAACTCTACAGTGTTCCTCTCCAGTGTTCCTCTTATCATCTCGGAGCAGACTCTGGGAAAGGGGAAGAGGGAGAAGGCCAAGAGCTTAACACTAGACCGTGAAGAAACTTCACTCCTGGTAGGAAACAATTTTTCTCTTGCCTTTATCATCATTCAGTAAATTTTTTTGTTTGTAAAAAACTATTTTTAAGTTTGTGACAATGGTTTTAGTCATTAATTTAGGCACTTAAGATTTTTTGGGGGGTGTGGGCTTCTCAAAACACATTTATATTTTCGTTTAGTCCGTCTTAAACCAGTATGAATTCAGGTGTCAGAACGACATCAGGAGATAGACAAGGTGTGGTTGGATTTTACTTAAAATATTTCAGGATTATCAAAAATCTCACACACTCCCAAAGGTCCACTTTCTTTTTATGAATCCAGTGGTGCTCATTTGGACAACAGAACACTTTTCTTGGAGTGTTTTCTTGATAAGCATTTGCTTTATTTCTTGTCTTGTTAATCCACAAAGCCTCAAACTCCACATGACAGTAAGGAGGCCCTCTCAGCCCAAACAGCAGCTGTTATAGGTGAGTAAATTGAGTTTATATTTTTTCATAATATTTGGTCATTTCACATATAATCAACCAGAAGTTCCAGGCAGTTGCCTCAGAAAAAAAGGTTAAAAATAAACTTGGGGAGAAATCACAAATATTAGTCTGAATCTCTAATGTCCAATGCCGACTGCCAAAGTCATCAAATTCACATTACAGTGTGAAATATTCATTAATTAATTAATTATCAGGGTCTCAATCAAAAACTGAAAACTCAAGCAATTAATTATCAATAGTTAAGGACATAAACAGAAAACAGAAACAGATCGTTTCTTAGTAAATCATGTACAGTTGAGTATATATGGAATGATTCCATTTTAATTATTTAGCCTACATGATTTGCGATGAGCAAAAATATAAAAAAATTTTAAAAAATGCGTTTGGAGATGTTTATTTTTTATTTTTTTATTTAGGTGTTTCTTCCTTTATGTGTAAAGTCTACGGGGTGAGATGGAGGACTACAGTGCTGTACTAAAACCTCTGCTTTTAATCTCATGTGTTGTCATCTTTTATTAGCAGGTGAGTTTAAATATGAAAACCATAAAATAATTAGTGAGCTGTGTGATTTAAGTGTTTGTCAGACAGCAAGTTAGTCTCTGTAAATCCAGGTGTTTTAGTTGGTTCCCCCATCGAGATGCGTTTCTCTTATCCCCGCCCCAGTGAAAACATTGCAGGGAGCGCGCATTCAGAGAAATGCTCGTCCGCGAGAGGTTGTGCGCGTATCAGTGAGCTTCTCCGGATTCTCTTCCGGAATAGAAGAGACAGAGAATTTCATTTGAAAACGAAACTTGTCATGACATGCATTGTATTGTTTTAGTTTTTTGTTTTTTAAATCACTCTATACACAAGCCATGATATATGCTACACAAATGCAATAATTTTCTTTGGTACTTTTTAATATAATATTTAAATTCTATATTATATATAGCAAATTTTCTCGCATTATTATTATTATTTTGATTATTATTATTGTTATTAGGACCTGAGCTCCGACCGGTGCGAAGCCTTATTGTAACTAAAGGAATTAATATCATTCTGTATTTTTTGCCGTGCCTAAAAAAACGCTAATTTGAGTGCTTGAAAGACCACAAACTTTCCAAAACATTCAGCCCCTGTAAACATTTTGGTGTAAAACTGTCTCCATGAGTGGGCGTGGGCTCAGCTTCGCCCCTAGTATGTGATCTCGGTCCCTGTAAGACCTACGGACATGAAATTCGGTACATTGATGTATATTCCCCTCACAAGAAAAAATGGTCTACAAGTCTACTAGAGGTGAACAGGAAGTCTGCCATTTTGGAAAAACTGCAAGACATTGTATTTTAACAAACTCCTCCTAGCCACATCATCTGATCGAGTTCAAAACTATACCGTCATAATGAGCATGCGAGTCTGAACAGAATAATGTAGTAATATGACAAGATTACAGTTATAACGCAACTTATTAGCAGTAGTTATTGTATTTTGGCAGATTTTCCGCTTTCCACACGTCATAAACTCTTTCTATAATAATCCGATAAACCTTAAATTTGATCAAAGTTCCACGGTGTGGGCAGGGCAGGGCCCCAAATTTGGTCCTTCGCCACTATGGGGAAAGTTGCTGTATTTCTTAAATTGTTTGTAGGGGCCCTCTTGGACTGCACAGACCGTGAGGGCCCAATCATCGCTGGTTGCAGCTTTAATTCTTTTTGTGTTGTTTCATTCAACTGCTCCTGTTGTGGGGTCGCCACAGCATACCTGATCCGCACGTAACTTTGGTACAGTCTATCAAGGAAAACAGTGATGCGCTGTAACAAAAACAAACAAAAAAAAAAACAGTCACATTGCCGTATACAATTGTATGCAGTGATTGACTGTATTTTTTAAATTACAGCACATCACTATATTTAATTTTGGTGCTAACAGTTGTGTTCAATGAATGCAACCTGTTGAATACAGGTGGCGATTGTGTGAATAAAGAGGATTTTTTTTTCTTTTCAAGAAAAATAACAAGCAGCAAAGGTAAATGTATAATATACATTATATTATACATTTACATTTACTTTATACAATATACTGAGTCACAATTGTCAGAACTGATAGGCACTCAAATTTAACCCAGCATTTGTTCATCAGCATAGGGTTAGCAGTAACTTTTGAAAGTAGCGTTAACATGATTTAGCAACTCATCCTTATCATTCTCTATCTATTCATCTAAGGAGAGAGAGAGAGAGAGAGAGAATGAGACTCCTTCCACACGAAGCCGGTGCGTTCTCTATCCGATAATTTTTTTGCAACACGGCGTCGTCTCAAGAAATATCTGCGTACACACGAAACCACTGAAAACGGTGTAGTATATATGCCAGACCAGTATGGGGCGCTGTAATTCTGCCATAGAGATACACTATACACGGGAAAGAAGACTTTGAGCATGCGCATAACCTTGCGCGCTGTATACGAACCAAGATGGTGTTGTCCATTATCGCTTGTTGCTCATAACAGTTGCATAGAAGCAATAGATTTTGCTGTAATAAAGCTAATAGGCTTTGTAGCAACACGAACACAATTATGTAGTCCCCCATTATTGTTGTTGCTGTTACGTGTGACGCAGCCGACACGTGATGTGATGACATCATCGTTTTTCACAAAATATACGGTTTGGCCGTACACACGAAGACGCAAGGGTGTCGTTTTCAGATTTATCCACTTTGGGACCCGGTTTCAAAAAATAGCGGTTTCAGTCTCCTAAAACGCCGGATCCGTGTGGACGAAACGCCAATACGATAAAAAATGTATACGTATACAGCGAAACGCGTCTCCGTGTGGACAGGCCTTGAGTTGCTAAGTATGGAAGTGTTAAAACCTTTAAGAACAGATGCAAGAGGAGACAGGAAGATTTAACACGTTAATACCAGATCTTTGAGGAAGAGAGCAAGATACTCTTTTATATAAAAAATAACTTTTTTTAAATATAAAATAAATCCCTTACAGTGTTCTTATCAAACATTTGTTGTTATGTACAACAAGTAGCTTGTTAATGTAGCTAATTATATTCACTAATAACGATGTAATGTAATCTAAAACAAATGATATAACACTATCTAACATTGGCCATGGGTTAATGTTAATGCTATAAGTTTATAGCTAATGTTTGTTGTCAAACTAACTGTTGAGGAATGTTAAAAGTTAAAACATTTGCATTAATTGTGCTGCTGTTTGGTATTCATCTTTCTAGCTAACTTAAGTCTAGACAGTGTTGAGGAAAATTATTTCCAGCATTGTCTGAAGTTACTTGGTTTAGTAAGTGTAGATGAAGTTTGTTATTGCTGTCATTTCTGATGTAACTTTATATTTGAACGAATGGTTAATGTCACATGCATTCAGTATTGAATTTTTTTAACTGGACATTTTTTCAGTAATGTAACATATTTTGCGGAAAACTATTAAACACTATGAAGTTAAAGTTTTGTTTAAAGGCCGTGTTGAGCACTGTTCACATTCAGTGAATGTAAAGAAAGCAGTACGGGTTGTACTTTATTTTAAATGCAGCTTTCACAGTGCATGATTACATGTAACATGAATGTTTTAAATAAAGTACCGCATGTTTAGACATTTCTGTCTTAACTGACAATCATTTGCAGGATTTTAAATAAACAATTTTGTAATAATTGGGTCAGTGTGGATTTAATAGCAATAGTAGTAGGATTAAAGCAAAATCAGTATATTCAGTTTATGCTTACTGTATACTCTAAATATGTTTAATTAATATATAATTATGAAGGAATGGTATTAGAGTAATATACAGTTACTGTAAATGTAAAATATGGTTATGGTTACTGTATATTTTAATTACAGTAACTCACTGACAACAGTAAAGACCTTTTGAAACAGTTTGAAATCTTTTAAAATTCAACCCTTTGAATTAGTTGATTTTAGCTAGTTTTACGCTTCTAAATATGTTCATTATAGCAAGGGAAACACATCCAGATATTTAGAATTGTTGCCTTTAGATGCTGTCTGCTTTCTATGTTAATAAATTCCCACATTTGCCAGACTGTAACTGCGGCTCTCTGGGTTTCATCATTCCAACACTAAGTATATGTTCATGTTCTAAGTACATGTGTTTGCCTAACTGTTACTGCTCACTTGTTTACACAACAAACGTAAATTAGCTGAGTTTTATCATTTTATACTTAGCAAAAAAAGAAACTTCCTCTGACTTTCAACTGTTTTTACTTTCAGTAAACTTAATGTGTAAATATTTGTATGAACACTAAAAGAGTCAACACCATAAGACATAAACTAAAAATGTTTCCCAATGTGTCCCTGAATGAAGGGAGGCTCAAAATCAAAAGTACCAGTCAGTATCTGGTGGCCACCAGCTGCTTGAAGTACTGCAGTGCATCTCCTCCTCATGGACTGCCTATTGCGGACAGTCTGAGCACTGATGGAGGGATTGTGTGTTCCTGGTGTGACTCGGGCAGTTGTTGTGGCCATCCTGTACCTGTCACGCAGGTGTGATATTCGGATGTACCGATCCTGTGCAGGTGTTGTTACACGTGGTCTTCCACTGCGAGGATGATCAGCCGTCCTTCCCGTCTCCCTGTAGCGCTGTCTTAGGTGTCTCACGGTGCGGACATGGCAGTTTATCGCCCTAGCCACATCAGCAGTCCTCATGCCTCCCTGCAGCATGCCTAATGCACGTTAACGCAGATGAGCAGGGACCCTGGGCATCTTTCTTTGGGTGTTTTTCACAGTCGGTAGACAATTCTCTTTAGTGTCCTGCGTTTTTAGAACTGTGACCTTAAATGCCTACTTTCTGTAAGCTGTTAAGGTCTTAACGACCATTCCACAGGTGCATGGTAATTAATTGATTATGGTTAATTGAACATGCATGTAAAGCATGTTTAAACCCTTTACAATGAAGATCTGTAAAGTTATTTGGATTTTTACAACATTATTGTTGAAATACAATATACAAATACAATTTCCTTTTTTTTTTGTAACATATATAAATATGTTGATTACAGCAGCAGAAACACATCCTGATGGCTAGAATTTATTCTATTATCCGCTTTTCAGGTACAGGTGTGCCCATGCGGTCAAAATGGTACAACTGACATGTTTACAGCCCACAAGTAAATTATCTGAGGTTTATAATTCTTCACATCTATCTGAATAAACTCAAACTGAGTATAAAAGGAATCAGCACTTGGTAGTGGTCTGTTTTGATATGATATAAAAAATATATTCTATCGAAAAGTACCAAAGAAAATGATTGCATTTGTGAAATAGCATTAATAAATCACGGGTTGTGTATAGAGTGATAAATAGTTTAGTTTTCAAGGTGAGTGAAATTCTCCGTCTCTTCCACTCCAGAGATTAAAAACAGTAACACTCTCACTTTTAGAATCCGTAGCAGTTCAGTGATACGCGCATAACCTCTCGCGGGCGAGCCGTTCTCTGAATGCGCGCTCCCTGCGCTGTTTTCACCTGGGCGGGGCTAAGACAAACGCATCTCGATGGGGAACCAACTTCAACACAACACCCTATCTCACACTACTTTCTCTTCGGAAAAAATGAAAGTTTTTATTTAATCCCTTCATTCGACTGGTGATCACAGAAACACTTGTTCGTGCTTTAACAGATAATATTTAAAAAAAAAATAGCTGATCACTAGAACATCGTGTTAATGATAATCATGTTTTAGACATTTCATGAAAATCGCTTAGTTTTAACATAATGGCGATGTGGCGTTCCATAAATTCGTTTTCATCACACCACGCATGCGCAGCACATCAACAAAATGGCGATGGTGGCGTTTCATAACTTTGTTTATCACACCACGCATGCGCACATCAATAAAATGGCGACGTTAACATTTGGGCTTCTTAACGTTTAACAAACAAGTACAAAGCAGTATAGATATTATATTCACATGTTACACCAGAAAGGAAATTAGAATATAAATGAAAATGGCATCAACAATAACAACAAGAGGGGTGGACTATTCTATTATAATTATAATAGAAATGAGGAATTTATTTCTTTAAATGTATTCATATTCTAGTTGCTTTCCGGCTTAAAAGTCATTGTAATGATTAACAATATATTCTCAAATCCACCTTGTAATGGGAGATATCAGGCTGATTAGGTCTTTCTGACCATTTGCATTTGTGTATATAGAATTTACACAGCCTCATTAAAATATTTAACATGAAAATGTGACTCTTCTTGATATCTTTTTTTGTCATAATAAAATATAACATCTATTTTTCTTATATCAATTTTTGATCCATTCAGTGTAGTAAATAAAGATTCAACATCAATCAATAAAAAAAAAAAAACATATATATAATACGAGAAGCAAAACAGACTACACATAGATTTCACAGAAAGACCAAAATTCAGAAAGATCAGCTTTATGACTCTTTAGAAACTGGTTAGTTAAATAAATGATGTGTATAATTTGAAAGTATATTTCACTAACCTTGTTATTTACACAGTATTTGTTATTATAGTAACCATTAACACCAAATCAATTTCCAGTCGACATTCTCAAATTGGCTATTGCAAAAGTATTTAAGTCAAAATATTGCTGGGCAATGAATCAAAAATACATATTATTAAATTTTTATGTCTTTAATATCAATACCATTTAAGCATATCTCTTTAAACATCGAGTACTTAAAAGACTCGCTAAAATCCTACAGAGGTGGCGTTTTTTAATTTTTTGGCTGAAAATTATGACACACAATCCAAGCAACGTAGCCAGGAAGGGATAAAAAGAGCAGTAGATGACCAAAAAAAAAAAAAGGTCTTCTGTATTAATTTTATGTCACTTTGTGCTAATTTTAAGAGCACATAAAAAGTGATGAAGAGTATTGATACATAAGTGTGCCTAAAATAATAACACAAAAAAATTCTGATTCTTCATGTCAACAAAGTTCTCAGAAGTCTTGTCAATGGTTCTGTACTGGAATGTTGAGATCCTGGAGCATTAATCTGTCATGTCTGTGATATTTCCTTGTTATTTAATGTATTTACAGACACACACACTCTGCAGTACCTCTACACTGCAGTCACACCTGGACTTACTGATTTCCCAGAGTTCACTGCTGTGGGTCTGCTGGACAGAGAGCAGTTTATGTTCTACAGCAGCAACAACAGGAGTCTGATCATAAAGGACTCGATAAAGGAGACTAACAGTGAGACCTACTGGATGAGTGAGACACAGAACATGCAGGAGTTTCATCACAGTAAAGGTGAGAATAAACATTTATATTGTTGTTTTAATGTTAAATGGTATTGGTTCTGGATGCAGAAGGGTTTAAATTCAACTGACAGAAAATCACCAAGTCTCTTGCTGATCAGCTTTTAAATGAACAAATGACAATAGCAGCATAATGATATGAACTATAACTCCTCAAATGTATAAATGTCGAAATAAAGGTAATTTGCTCTGAATAAGGTTTTACACTGTGTGATTTATAGTGTTATGTTTGCAGGTTTATATCATAATTGCACTTGTGAGAGACTTTTACACGCTTACAGACTCTCCTGGTCTATGATCTTGCTTGCATCCATCCAGAACAAGGATTTAATTTTGAAGCCAAAAGATCTCTGAGGCCCTCTAGTGGCTGGTTATAATATTTACAAAAAATCTTAATTTATATCTTCACAAAGTGTTTTATTTTATCCTCAGCTGTTTAGTCACTGTAATGTTTTCATAACAACAATGACACCATAATAATTATGCTAATTAATTGGTTTTAATTTAATATTAGACATTATTAAATACTGCATTGCTTACCATCATTGAAAATGTGTTTAATGCTCCATATTACGTAAACACTACTGGTACCCCAAAAGAGTCTGTGAGCCACTGTTACAGTCCTCCACCAAGCTCTCCAGAGGTCATAACAAATATGCATCTGCCAAAATCCTATTGAACATCTGCAGAAAGAGCTGAAACATGCCGTGTGGAGAATGCATCCTTCTAACCTGAGACAGCTGGAGCAGTTTGCTCACAAGGAGTGGGTCAAATACTAAGTGCAGAAGTATCACTGAGAGCCACAGAAATTGTTTGATTGCAGTGATTGCTTCAAAAGGTTGTGCAACAAAAGGGTATCATCATTTTTGTCCAGACTGATTTCATTTTAAATGCTTCTTTTGAACCACAATTCAAAAGCCATGTTTGATTTACTTAATTTTTACTAAATTAATTAATATTACTTTTGTTAGTTTCACTGTGGGTTTTTCTTTCTTATTTTATAAAATATTTTTTATATATTCTTATATATTATATATTCTTTTCTGCCCATGCCTTTTTAATAGACATGAAGCAGTTCTTCAGGTCATTCCTTCAAATATTTTGAATATTTTGATTTTTTTTTATTTTAATATTAAAACTACTATGCAGCCTAATTAAAAAAAAGCATATTTGTCACACTTAAATGATTAAGTTCATTAAAAATAATGTTACAAAAAGATAGCAAGAGTAAATTAGAGTAAATAAGAGTAAATACAAAATGCAGTGTTTAAATGATGATTTAATTTATTAACGGGAAAAAAAAGCTGTAAAAAATAATTGCCTCTGAAGCTAATAACTGTGCCACCCCTGGGGACAACAATTGCACTGGAGCATTTGCCATTACTAACTGGCAGTGAGTCTTTCACATGTCTGTGGAGCAATTTTGGCCCACTCTTCTTTAAAGAACGGTTTTAATTCAACCATGTTGGTGGGGTTTTAAGAATAAACAGCCTGTTTAGGGATCTCAGTCAGATTTAAAGACAGACTTTGCCTAGGCCACATCAAAACCTTATTAATTTTGAGCTATTCAGAGGTGGACTTACTGGTGTGTTTCAGATTATTTGGATTATTAAATCAAAATTATTTATTTATTTAGTCATTAAAGGTGCTGAAACAATGTTCTGGACCTTTCCAGCCCACTTTAACTCCTGATAATTGTCAGAGTTTTGAGACCAATGTGTGCACGCTTGACTTTTGACAGTAATGTATCACCATGTCTGTGTCTCAGGGTGGATGGAGAAGTTTGTACACACAGTGCTGACTGAATAATTACTAACTGTACACAGTATACTTGCATACACTCTGCACTAGACCACATGCATACTGTATTCATGTTACGATGGGCGTTCAGGTCAAAGCGGGAAACACTGGCCTCCCAGGAACTTCTCTAATGATCCAAATATGTGGAGATGGCTTGTGCATAAATATGGTAATAAATCCCAGATGAGTTTCTGTAATGTGCAAGTGGTGTTGATTGATGGTTACGTTAGCAACAAGTTGTCCAGTGACAAGGATCAGGCGTTCTGCTTCCTAAGTATTTACAGAAACTGCGAGCCACCTCGGCCGGGATCGGCATTTAAGATGAACAGCCTTTCCAAAAATGTTGCCAGTGTTTGGATATTTTACTGCAGCTAAGAGTCTAATCACCATACTGTACTTAATGTCTTCTGTAAATGTATCACTTTTACACCTTCAGTCACCAGAAATTCTTGCACAAATCCCACTTTGACTTAAATGGCCCTTGTATTAATGTGTTTTAACAATAAACTTTTATGGTTTCCACACACTTTTGAATCCCTATTTGTACATTGTGTGGTGTTTCTTATTAAAGTATTTTTTTTTAAATTACATTCTGATTTGTACACTTAATTCAGTGTTTTAAAGAAATGTCCTTCTAAGCTGTTGCTGGAAATTAAGGACAAATCAAATATTTCTTTTGTTCAGGGGTCACTCAAAGTGCAGTCAGTAACTCCTGGTTAGGACTGTACTTGCCTTGTCCTCCTCATTCTCTTATTTGGACACTACTTTCTATTCAGTCTTTATTTTTAAGTGAATAAATAAAATACTCCAAACACCTGTTTGTACTTTGTCGTTACTTTCTGGTGTATTGTGTGTAGAATGATGATGGCGACAAAAAGGAACTGAAGTCATTTAAGATGAACGTGAATCATAATGAAATGTGGAAACTTTCTGTCACCACTGTAGATACAGTAGTACACAGTGTGGGTGTGATTGTTTCTGAATAAAGAAAAGTCTGTGTGCCTATGTAACTATTATTTGGTCCTTGTGAAACACCCCTCCACCCCACAGACTGAACAAACATCTGGTCTGTTAAACATAATGTATGCAGAAGAAAACATCTTCTTGTAGCCCTTAAAACCCAGAGCGTTTTAGCAATTTCAGTGCATTACTATGTTTTAATAAATATATATAGGGGTCAGGATTGTGAGATACGGAGTAAATTAAGTTTTATTTAGTTTCAACCAACTGTACAAGCATGCATGAGAAAAAGATGTAAAAATGTGCCACGTAGGTACACAAGATAGCACAGATACACAAGATCACATGGTTTATGGTGTTTAATAATAATAATAATAATAATAATACAAGCATTTGGTGATTTCAACATTTTTGCAATGTCATTCTCTCAATTCCGTTGAATCTATGTGTTGTAAAAGTAATAACTTCTGGTTCTACCTGACATTTCTAAAAACCCAGATTCACAGTTTGATGTCTAAAGCTTCTACCATCAACACACACCAGCAGGACTTTATACAAGCAGGTGTTTTTTGTTTTTTTTATATAGTTTTGACCAATGCTGTATTGCCGGCACAGATCCATGCCACTACCTACACAAATACCGCACATGATCCTTCATATCTCTGCAGTAAAAGAGGTGTGAGACTCCCACAATCTTACACATGTTACTCATCATATAAGCTCCATACTGTAATTCAAACATATTCAATAGTGTGCCAAACCCTTTACGCCCCTCATTTATTAATATTTATCTTCCAAAGACTTTCTTGGATTTTTAATGTAGTCTTGAGTAATAGTTCTCCACGTTTCCCGAAGGACTTCCTTTTTGTTGTTTTTTTGGCTCAAATTTTTGGCGGAATTTTGTCTCCCATTTTTAGTCCAGTTGCTGTACCAGACCAAGTTTATGTTTTGGTTTATGGAATGTTTTAGTTTGTTAACTACACAGTGAGTGGATCTCGCTTTCCCCAACTGCCTTAATTGTTCTTGGCACAGATACAACAAGGTGCTGGAAACATTCTATAGAGATTTTGAACATCACACAGTTACTGCAAATTTGTTGGTTCTACATCCATGATGTTAATCTCCCACCCATCCACAGGTGGTCTACTGGTTTCAGATCTGGTGACTGTGGAAACCATTTGAGAACAGTGAGCTCAATTTCATGTTCACGAAACCAGTTTGAGCTGATTTTGAGCTTTGTGGCATGTTTTTTTTCTCCCTTGGTCATATAGGGATGTACATGGTCAGTAGCAATTGGTACTAAGGGGCCCAAAGTGGCAATTGAATATCTACACCCTGAGAGGGACAGAGCTGCCCTGGGGACACAATGGGACCCTGTACAAAATTTGGCATAAATCAGCCATAACATTATGACCACTTTTGCTGCCAAAATAGCCCTGACCTGTTGAGGCCTGGACTCTGCTAGACCTCTGCTGTGTTACCCGTCACCAAACCGTAAGTAGCAAAATCTTTAAGTTGTGTATTTTGTAAGGTGGGCCAAGGATCAACACCTTAAACTCGTTGAAGTGTTTCTCAAATTATTCATGAACATCTTTTCCAATGTGTCGGGGCATATTACACCGCAACACCATTTCCATTAAGGAGTGTTGAATCCATGAACTTGGTCAGCAACAATGTTAAGGTAGGTGGTACATGTTAAATCCACATCCACATGATTGACAAGAGCTCTTTCAAAATACAGTGTCTCTCAATTTTTTTTGGAACTCGTGGGGAGTGTGGTTTTCTCTCTGATGATGTGTAGTGTTCTGTGCATTTAGTGAAGGATTGTGTTCTAAGTCTGTACCAATCTACAGACTTATTGTTACTGATCAATGAAAATAAACACATGGTTGTATTGTTTTGGCATATTATCTTTATTTACCATTTTTACCAAGTCAGTGCATGGGCCTGGTTATTTGGCTTAAAGCTAAAATATAAAAAAATGGCTAAAACTGAACAACAATTTTTGGTTAAAAAATACATTAAAAAAAGAATTTAGACAATAAAATATATCTGCTGTGTTAACTAAGCTGAAGCCAGACTGGTAACAAAGTGGTTCAAACAGGAAGTTGAATGTTTCATTAGATCTTTGAGGGAGGTTGGAATGTATCAACAATGCTTATAGGGAGGGAACATTGGAAAATGTGATGTCCTGATCCATGTAATTTTTGTCTAGCACAACGCTATTTACATTAACTAAAGTTATTCATGGCTCTAATTTCAGTTGAATGTGTTAGGGTTAATCCAAGGATTTTTATGGTTTATGTCTGTGTATTTGTAAAGTTATTACTTCCCTTTTTCTGCTGAAATGGTGCTGAACACATCCTTTACACTCTGTGTATGTCTTGTCTAGAGGGCCTTCTTATTTTTTCTTTGGTGATACTTTTTGTCGTGCTGACGTGTGGTAGTTTGTCCTCTGTGCATTTGAGAGGCTAGATTAATGTTATATGATGTTTTCTACCCCAATTGTGTCCATATGGAGCAAACTGTATTTTGTTAAATATACGAATATTTTTTTACATTTTGTCATCCCAGGACGTCTGAAGTCAGCCTTTTCTTTGCGCAAGCAAGTGTTATTAAAGATCATCACAATTTCCCTCTGACATCCCCTCCGCCCCCAACAACATTTAAAATAAAAATAAAAAGTTATGAGCATCATAATGTCTCTGAGGCCACCCAGTAGAAGTCTGCCTTTTTCTGTGTTAGGGAAAATAATTTTTACAAATCCACAAAGTATTGTCCTGTCATTTTTTACAGTCCTTTATATTTCCACTAAAAGTTTTCTTTAAAATAAATAAGGTATGTGATGATAAATAAAGGGCATGAACAGTTTGGGCTGTGACAGTTGGGCCTCATTAAATAATTTAAATTGAGCCTTTTAATGGAGCAGGGACTTCTTTCTAGTTTTTGTAGGCGTGTTTCACATTTTGATGTCTCACTTGCTGCCACAGGCTGTGCTTTTTTTAAAATTAAATTTACCTTTTATTGCTTTGTTTGTATTTATCTTAACATTTGACAGGTGCCAGTCCATTGCGGGGGACACACACACACACACACACACATTCACACACTACAGGCAATTTGGGATCGCCAATTAATCTGCATGTCTTTGAACTGTGGGAGGAAACCAGAGTACCAAGAGAAAACCCACCAAGCACAAGCACTACAACACAGTCTGTAACGCTCAGATTTTATCTTTAAGCTAGTTACACTAATACGGGTTCTAGAATCTAACTTCCGGTGTTGAAGTTTCCGGCGACACAACCGTTCAAAGCAAAACCCCAAAATGTATTAAGTGAAAAAACAAACAAACAATGGTGCACCAAAAACCAATATTTACAAAATATACACAAACATAAATATGCATGTGTGTGGGTGTGTGTGTGCAAGTGAATGAGATAAATGTCCAAAGTCCGGATTATTGAAAGTGTGTGTGTGTTGAGAGTGATGAGTCAGTCTCACCGGCAATAATGAAATGTCCAGGGAGCACGACAACGGAGTAAGATGGTAGTGAAAATGTCCGACAACGATTAATCCAGAAAAACGGTAATCCAATGTGTTACGGTCTCCACACTCTCTCTTAACAAAAATACAGCGCTGTTTACTCCTCATCTCTCTCCCCCTCGCTTCTTCGCGGCAGCGCTTTAAAGGCGGACCAGGTGACCTTCTGCGTCACTGCCGACCTCTCGCTACATGTTAGCGAATTCTCGCGAGAGCCTCTTTTCGGGACCACCTCCTATTGCTTGGGGTAAAACAACCCTAAAGGACATCTTAACGGGGCACAGCTGCTTTACCTTTATAAGCTTTAGCCATCTTTTTTCCCCCCTATAAAAAGCCCTTTATGTGGCTGCGCTACATAGACCCCCACCCCCAGCTTCCGGCGTCGGAGGAGAGCGTCCGTACTGGCGCTTTAAATGCTTCAAAACGCGGTGTGCTTTATTGTCCCTTTTTTATTTTTAAGTTCAGCTGGTCCCTCCCACTTGGGCGCTAGCTTAGCTGACTCAATGTTGCTGGGCCGAGGAGTGAGGGGGCGGCTTTGGCCAAACCAGTTTGCCCAGGCGAAAGTGCGCTTCTTTCCCCTGGGTAGTGTTGAAACTGGCTCATTTGGCTTTCCGCGGTTCATAAGTGTTTTCCCCTCCTCTGCCAAGATTTGAAAGCAAAAGTTATGCTGAGTGGGTGTCCTGTTGCTCCTCCTTCCATTAGTTCCTTTGACGTCGATCTTCCGCCTCCGACATACCTCACATGTTTTTATATAACGGCAGACATCCTTGCACACGCCGGGCCACCAGGCGACGTCTAGGAGCCTCAACAGTGTGTTCAGCAACCGCCCCAACCCCCGGGGGCCTCCACTTGGATGGTCATGGAAGTGCCGCAAGAACGTCTGGGTTAAAGGTTGGGGTACCACAAGTTGGAGTTTTCCTCGCTGCTTTCCTGCAACCCTGCAGTATAACGCCCTCTGGTGTCGTTCGAAGGCAATTCGAGGGTTCTCCGTCTCCTTCAGGGGTTCTTCCGTGCCCAGTTGGGCTAGTGTCCCGTCTTCCAGCTGGGCAGTCATTAGCTTGGTCAAATCCCTGATTCGGTCGGTGGGACACTCTAAGGTTGATTGTGGGAGAGCAGCCTTTAGAGGCAAGGCACAGTATAACAGTGAGGCGGGTGGTGTGTGAGCGAGGTAGCCGGCTGCTTTGTCCAAAGGGTCGAAATTGACTGGGAGAGGCAGAAACGGATGTTGAGTGAGGCCCTCTGCTGTCCTCCAGCCGTACCTTCCCTGAGCAATCTCCAAGATGGCTCCCGTAGCTCTTAAGAAGTCCAGCCCTGCTATCAGAGGGACAGCCAGGTGAGAGTCACTCATGATGTAGGTTTTCAGCTTACATCCTGCAGCATGCCAGTGGTAGCTAAGTGTTCTCCGAGTCTTGGCCTGGCGGATCTTCCTGTCTGCCATTACAAAGTTCTGGGGAGAGTAAGCATCGTCTCCAGCCTCCTGATCACCCTGCTGGCACCATAGGCTCTCCTGCATTAGCGTGTACGTGCTCACAGCGTCGATCACTGCCTTCACCTCCTTCCCTTCCACTGAAATGGAAACCAGTAGAAGCGAAGGTTCTGCTCAGGGCTGTGCAATGGAAAGTCCAGCGAGATGTTTCGATGGAGGTCGCTCTGTAGCTTGCTTCTTGTTCTTCTCCTTGCTGTGCTGACTCTCCACCTTTTTCCAGTAATCTTTAGCTCCCATGCAGTCCTTCTCTACCATCGACCCCACCTTCACTAGCTGTTCCATGGTGTTCACTGTGCCTCTGAGACAGCCAGCTACTCTGGGATTCATGTTCTTCAGCACTCTGCTCACCAGCTCTTGCTCCGAGATATCAGACTTCCACTTCAGACAGAGGGCCCGGTAGTCATAGGCGAAGTCCCTCAGGCGTTGGTCCGGCTGTTGTACCAGAGACCTTAACTTGTCTTCTACTTCGGTCAAGTAGTCATCGAGTAAGAACGCGGCCAGGAATGGCTGTTTGAAAGAATTCCAATCCTTTACTTTGCCTTTTTCTGCCTTCCACCAGCTCAGAGCCGGTCCTCGTAGCACTGTGCTGAGGGTTCCTATCAGCTCGGGGCTGGGCAGTGGCCGGATCTCCAGATAGTTCTCACATTGCTCAATGAAGTTAAGAACGTCTGCTGTCTCTGAGGCATCGCCGAAGGAGGGAAACTCCAGGCGGATGGGTGGTCGAGCATAAAAGGAGGACATAGTTGGTGAAACTGAGGAGGAAAGCTGGGAAGATGAAGGGGCTGGAACTCCAGGAGGGATGTCATAGGTTATGTGACTTCTTTGATGTTGTACCCTTTCTGTAACTGTAGTGATGGGCGTACTAGGTGTATGGAGAGCAGGAGAGTGTGATGAAGCAGGGGTGTAGGCCTGTAACCTGTGTATGGTGGGCGTGCTCGTGAGACGCAGCATCTTCATCTGCCTGTCCCATACAACGTCGTGCCGCAAAAAACAGTCAGTCACGGCCCTTTCCAGTTTCTCTATGGCCTCATGGCAGTAGCGCTCTAGCTCTGCTAGGCCTGGGTCAACTGCCTGCCGAAAACTGGTTTTCCTGTTAATTGTGCTGTTAATAGAGTCTCTCAAATCCTGCTCTAGTGTGCCCACTTTCTCTGAAAGAGCCACTACATCCACCTTACATTGATTTAGCTCAGTTTGCATTGTGTGCAAAACATCAATATCAGACCCATGAGCAACAATACCATCCTCATCATCATGTCTATCCGATATGTACAACGAACTAATCAATGAAGTTATTTCTGCAGTAGGGTTACGACGAGTCACAAAAGCATCTAGGGCAACATCTACATCATCATCCGGTATATGACTAGTAACCACAGAGTCTACGCTCACACCACTAGCATTAGCATTATTATTATTATTGTTATATGCAGCCTTGGTGGCGTCCATCTTGCCCTGCAACGCCACACAACACCAGAAAATACACAAAACAGATTCTCCGTACGGGCCACCAATATGTAACGCTCAGATTTTATCTTTAAGCTAGTTACACTAATACGGGTTCTAGAATCTAACTTCCGGTGTTGCGCAACATAGCCAAACAAGGAAAGACGCGACACAACCGTTCAAAGCAAAACCCCAAAATGTATTAAGTGAAAAAACAAACAAACAATGGTGCATTAAAAACCAATATTTACAAAATATACACAAACATAAACACGCATGTGTGTGGGTGTGTGTGTATGTGTGTGCGAGTGAATGAGATAAATGTCCAAAGTCCGGATTATTGAAAGCGTGTGTGTGTTGAGAGTGATGAGTCGGTCTCACCGACAATAATGAAATGTTCCAGGAGCACAACAACGGAGTAAGATGGTAGTGGAAATGTCCGACAACGATTAATCCAGAAAAACGGTAATCCAATGTGTTACGGTCTCCACTCTCTCTCTTAACAAAAATACAGCGCTGTTTACTCCTCATCTCTCTCCCCCTCGCTTCTTCGCGGCAGCGCTTTAAAGGCGGACCAGGTGACCTTCTGCGTCCATGCTGACCTCTCGCTACCTGTTAGCGAATTCTCGCGAGAGCCTCTTTTCAGGACCACCTCCTATTGCTTGGGGTAAAACAACCCTAAAGGACACCTTAACGGGGCACAGCTGCTTTACCTTTATAAGCTTTAGCCATCTTTTTCCCCCCTATAAAAAGCCCTTTATGTGGCTGCGCTACAAGTCAATGCACATACAATAGAGATGGGAATCAGACCCGAACCCTGTCGGTGCAAGGCGACAGTGCTAACCACTACACCACCATGTCACCTATGAATTATTATTATTGTTTGTCTTTATGATAAATGCACTTTATTAGAGTTATTTGAGAAGAAGTAAAGAGTAGGAGTGATGAGGTAATAACACTTTTGCTCATGACAGTTGACTCATGACTCTACGGTGCTCTTATCAGCGCAGACCTGTAGCTCAGCCCTCAGCATTAAATTCTTTGTTCATTGTGAGATCTAAGCTATACCACCGGCTGCCAGCAGAGGGAGACAGAGGTGCACAGTGAGAGAGCCGTGTGGGAGAACTCCGTTACCCAGAATTCCTTCAGAATCATCAACCTCACACTCTTGTAGAGAGTTGGCCAGTTCTGTATGTCAGGGCTTGGCCCGAGGTAAAAGTGAAAGGAAAAAGCTCTTAACATATAATAATGTACCACCTTCTGTTTTGTACCAAGACTAAAACATTACATTAATGTGTATCTCTGAATTAGTCCACTTTGTATTTTGATCTCACTGGTCTAACTATTGCTTTTGCTTATTATTTTCATTTAATATAAATTGTATAAGAAATAAAGTGTATGTAAAGTCAGTTAATTCCTGTTCTGTGTGTAAGCACTGTAATGTCCTTTCTGCTCTCCACATGCTATATTAGAGTAAATCACTTTACTGTCAGAGATAAACAAACTACACTGATGTGTTAATCAAAGTATACATACTTCTGATTAAATGTCACTCCAATACAAGTGAAAGGTGTTTAATCTCTTGGTTGCCCCCGTTGAGCAGACCAACTGATACACACAACAACTTCGCACAGGTTTTATGTCAGGTGCCACCCTCTCATTGTATCTGGCTTTGGGACCAGCATTGCCTCCAGTGGCTGGGGTTTAAGGATTGTCTGGGAATTGAACCCAAACCTTTTGCATGGTAGATGTGGTCAGCACCATTTCAGCAGAAATAGGGAAGTAATAACTTTACAAATACACAGACATAAACCATAAAAATCCTAGGATTAAACCTAACACATTCAACTGAAATTAGAGCCATGAATAACTTTAGTTAATGTAAATAGTGTTGTGCTAAACAAAAATTACATGCATCAGGACATCACATTTTCCAATGTTCTCTCCCAATAAGCATTGTTGATACATTCCAACCTCCCTCAAAGATCTAAGATAAAGAGAAACCTACCAATGAGCCACCAATTCCCCTTTCTTAAAAAAAAATACTAAAACTACTAAAAACAGAATAAAGACTGTGAAATAATATAATGAATGAACTAGCCTGAATTTGAGCCTAAGCTGAGCTAATGTAATCAAATAATGTAAAAATATTCCATACATAATTACATCTGAAGGTACAGTGGCATGAAAAAAATATTTGTCTCCTTTCAGGCTTTTTTATATCGTGCATATTTGTTGCACTTAAATGATTCAGAGGATCAAACTAAATTTAATATTACATAAAAATAACCCAAGTAAATACAAATTGCAGATTTTAAATGATGATTTCATCTGGCCCTATATGAAAAAGTAGTTGACCACACTCCCACCCCAATCCCCTTACTAAATCATGAATGAATTGTAATTGACCACATGTTTTGGGAAGCTGAGTTTAATTTCACTTGCTAGACCCAGGCCTATAATTGCCACACATCATGCCACAATCTAAAAAATTTCAAGAACAGATGAGAAGCAAAGTAACTGATGTACTGTTAAACCGTGGATTGGGAGCATAATTTGTTCTGGAAGTGTGCTTGTATATTAAAGCACTCATACATCAAAGTGAATATCCCCCATAAGAAATAATGGAAACTCAAAAAGTAAACACATAAAGTAAAAATAAAACAGATTAACCTGCACTTTACCTTTGAAAATAATCCAGTCAGAGCAGTGTTTCTGTTAGTGGGTGTTTGTGCATACACACGTGTGTGTGAGAAGCTAAACTGCGACAAGAAAGGAGAAAAGGGAGGGGACTACTATGTAGGATGACTTTCACACACTCACACACACACAAACACACACACACTCACACATAATAACGCTAACACTGCTCTGTCAGAAAACTTCTTTAACAAGGAACCTCTCTAATGACACTTGCACACTCACAAACACAGAGTTAGAGACTCTGGAAACTGGATCTTTAACAAGGAACCTCTCTAATGACACTTGCTTTTGTTTTACGCACGCACACACATACTCACAATGTTATAATAAACAGTACACGTGCGCACAGATGTTGACTACACGAGTAATGCACACGCACTGAGACTGAGCTTGGGAGATGATTACCAACAATGCTGCAGCGCGGGAGAGAAGAACCATTGGCTCAGTTGTACTCAAGTGCGTGCGGCAGACAAAGCACATGCATACTACTCATCTGGCAAGATTTTGCTCATTTATCAAGTTAAAATTTTGCTTTATTTATTAATTAAAATTAGGCTTTAGGATTTCATCAAATCAGGGTGAGAGCCATTATCCACAAATGGAAAAAAACTTGGAACAGTGGTGAACCTTCCCAGGAGTGGCCAAAACACCAAAAACACTCCAAGAGGACAATGACGACTAATCCATGAGCTCATAAAAAAACCTGTAGGCCTCACTTGCCTCAGTTAAGATCAGTATTCATATTAAAAAAAAAACACTGACCAAAAAGAACACTTTTAAGGTTCCTCTTAAGTTCGTCAAAAACCATCTTAATTATCCCCAAGACATTTGGGGATTTAAAGAGAGTACTTATACCTTTATTGGAGCAATACAAAGGCTTACTGATAAACTTTTAATGAACTGACTTACTGTAGTGCTTCAAATTGCATAGTACAGTAGAGTAACCTTTCCTCTATACAATGGTAATACTCAATATACAGTAGTCTCCATCACAAGCCATCCTTGAACCCAACTCTGGAATTCTCTTAGAAAATCCCCTTTGTCACAGTTGGTGTCACACTGCACAACATAATGTTTACAGAGATAACATCATCCACAAGTTATCTAATCAGACAATCATAAGCACATTGTATAAACTCATGCAGGTACAGGTCAAGAATAGGGAAAGTGTGATGTCTGTGGCTTGGGGGTTGTTGAGAGACAGGCTGGTTTAGGTTTCACAGACTTCTGATCTTTTGGCAGTTTCTCGACTTTAAGTCTGCAGCCTGTAACACCATGAAGATAAGAGAGATCAGAAGAGTGAAAAACCAGACCGGTCAGAGCTGACAGGAAGTCTATAGTCATTCAATCAACATCAAACACAGAGGTGGCTGGGTTACAAACAACAGAAAACCACTTTAGGTTTGTCCGCTGTCAGACAAGAACACAAATCTGAGTCACAGATCATACTGTAAATCTGTGATGATAACAAAAACTTATCACAAATCATTGGCACAGGCTCACTGAGACTGGAGAGGTGAAGACTGAAATAAGACTGGGTTATTATTCAAAGCTTCAGCTATCCAGTGGAGTTGAGTCGGTTAAGTTTACATTAATGACTCGGTTTATATAACAATTGTCTGTTGATTTTAATTTCTTTTTTAGTATTATTAATTTGTTATTATATAGTGGTTTCAGCAGCAGCAGAATGGAAGTGTATTAAGCAGGGGAATCAAGGGTATCACATTTGGACATTTCATACATGCAACAGACTCTCAAGACAAGACTGAGGCCACGACCCTGTATCTCACCCAAAGCTGTCTGCTGCAGCTATTTTTTATACAAAGTAAAAAAATATCCAGTGATGATGATGTCCTCAAAATAGAGCAGAAAACAATTATGATGTGCATATTGATGATAACAAAAACTATTACTGATTCTGATTTAGGCCTCAGTTACACCTTCCAGATCATGATGAGACTCTGCTGCAGTCTGTTGACAACTCTTTTTATAGGGATTTTTATTATATTAAACTGCTTTTTATAGAGATTTATATTAGACTATGAAGCATGTACACACAGGACATGAACAAACAGCTGGAGATACACCTGACCTGTTCTTCAGCCAAAGATGGGCAAGAATTTAAACTTGCTTCTAGATAAGTTGAATAATGAATTGGACTTCTTCAAGGTTGACCAGCCTGAGGATTTCCTCACCTGTCACTAGAGAGCTCTAAGATGAACAGTAGTGTGGAAGTCCTTGTTGCTTCCCTGTATGTGAACAGGCTCTCACCTCCACACCTTTTTTTCCCAAAGTGTCTCTTGCTCATTGATCTTTACACAGTGGGACTGATGTGTCTGCTCACACCAAAATCCACTTTAGTGATTTTGAGTGATTTGCCACATTGGTTAATCTTTAGGACAGTCACTTTTTTTTTGAGCATGAGTGCATACACATTTCCTGCCTACCGTGCTCAGAAACATATGAATCATTCCTGAGGCCACCTCTGCAACCAGTCCAGAGATTGGTCCCTTAGCTTGAAACAGTTGCATGCTCAAAGACAAAAATCAACTGGTCGCAGGGCCAAGTGTTCTCTAAAACACTTTCCAGACCCTAGTGAGAAAGTGTCCTTAGTTTTCAAGGTCTTTCATGTTCAAAGCAAAATAGGAGCTACAGTTAAGAAACTGGAAGTGTGCACCAGTTGTATGCTGGTGAGAATCCACTTCTTTTGTCTGGTCCGATTAGGGGTCACCACAGTGGACCTTTGTCTTCATCTAATTCTGTTTAGTACATCTTCCTTTGTCACGCCTTCCTTCTGCATGTCCTTCCTCAGCTCATCCATAAACCTTCTCTTGGGCTTTCCTCTTCTCTTCCTGCCTGGAAGCACCATCTCCAAGATTCACTTCCCAATATACCTATCATCCCTCCTCTGCACATTTCCAAACATCTCTAACTTTGTCTCCAAAGACTCCTACCTGCACTATTCCTTTTATATATTAATTCCTAATCCTGTCTATTCTTGTCTCTCCCAAAGTAAATCACAGCATCTTCAGCTCTCCCACCTCCAGCTCTGCTTCCCGTCTTTTAGTCAGTGGCAACGTCTCCAAACCATACAACATTACAACAACTATAAACTTTCCATTTCATCTTTGCTGATACCTTTCTGTCACAGATCACTCCTGCTATTCTTCTCCATCCATTCCACCCTGCCTGCACACCATTCTTCACTTCTCTACCACACTTTCCATTGCTTTGGACAGTTGACCCTAAATATTTAAACTTCCCTACCTACCCTACCTCTCCTCCTTGTAACTGCACCTTTTCTCCAGCCTCTCTCTAATTTACAAACATCTACTCTTTCTTGCTCCTAATGATCCTATTGTCTGACCCCAACTATCAATCTGTCCATCACCACTGCAAACAGGAAAGGTTGGTCAGACCTATGATACACCTCACCCCTGTAATACTGCCTGTGTACATATCTTGTACCACCTTCACAAGCTTTTCTGCCACTATTGACTTCCTTGTGCCATACCACAGTTCACCTTTGGGGACCCTGTCATATGCTTTCTCTACAGTAGATCTACAAACACGCAATGCATCTCTTTTTGACCTTCTCTATAGTTCTCCGTCAGCATTCTCAAAGAAAACATGGCATATGTGGTGCTTCATTCTGCTGCTTATAAATTGTGACTTCTCTTCTTAACCTAGCTTCCCCTACTTTACCTCATAACTTCAAGGTGTGGATCGTCAGTTTTATGCCTCTGTAGTTGCTGCAACTCTTGCATCTCCCTTGTATCTTGTATCTCCTTTGCATCTTCATCAGGCATCCTCTCATTTTCTAAGATCTTGTTAAACAATCTAGTAAGCAACTCACACTCTGCCATTTCACCTAAACATTTCCATGTCTCCACTGGAATGTTATTTAGACCAACTGCCTTTCCACTCTTTATTCTCCCACAAAGCTGTCCTCAATTCAACCTTACTAATTGTCTGTACTACCTCATCCAATGCCCCCCCACCCCCCTCTCTCTCTCATTTTATATTGTGGATAAACCACAATATATGGGAGCAACTATGTTATCTAAAAAAAAAAAACAGCAAGTTGACAATAATTACAATAATTAGGATAAAACTACAAAAACTACTTAAAAAACATTAATATAATGTTCAGACATACACTACTATTCAAAAGTTTGGGGTCTTTGTTTTTGTTTTTAGTGATTTATTTTCTACATTCTACAACAATACTGGGGATTTTAAAACTATAAAATAACACATATGAAATTAGGTAATTACATAACAAAAAAGTTTGGCTTAGCCAAGATGGCGGCGCGGCAGTAGCACGCAGCGGCCGCTCTGGAGCCAAAATGGTGCTACGTTGTTTACGTTTTGTGTGTAGCGCATTTATTTTACTATGTGTATGGATATCGTCGCAACTGGTGTCCGTACATACAACAGCCAGACACTTTTCAAGCTAAATAACCCGGTTAATGATATCCATGATGAGCTGCGGGAAAAGCTACGCGACCTCGGCTTGCTGCGTGAACCAGGCCTCGAAGCCTCAGCGTTGCCTGATGCCGGAGGCCGGAGGAAGGGTTACGGAAGCGGTGCGCGAGAAAGCGGAAGTGCGGCAAGCGGGCGGGAGTCTGTGCTAGGCTAAAAACAAACCCTAGTCGGCCGGCTCTCCCGTCCATCATCTTATCTAACGTCTGCTCCCTGGACAATAAACTGGACTACATCCGACTGCAGCAGGCTACACAGCGTGAGGTTAGAGACTGCTGTGTCTTTGTTTTCACGGAGACATGGCGCAGCGACAGAGTACCGGACGCCGCTATTCAGCTAAACGGGCTAGCCTCGTTTCGCGCCGACAGAAATGCAGCTCTGTGCGATAAGACTCATGGTGGCGGCTTGTGTGTTTACATCAACACGAAATGGTGCAAGAACTCTGTGCTAGTTTCTAGTTGCTCATCGCTAGTGGAGTTTGTAACTGTAGATGCAGACCTTTTTATTTACCACAGGAATTCACCACTGTTTTCATTATCGGAGTATACATTCCACTTAGCGCTAATGCTAAGGAAGCGCTATGGGAACTATATACAAAGATCAGTGAACTGCAAAATACACATCCGGATGGACTGTTTATTGTTGCTGGAGATTTCAACCATGCAAATCTCAAGTCAGTGCTTCCTAGATTCCATCAGTATGTGGACTTTGCAACGAGAGGGGAAAACACGCTGGATCTTGTTTACACAAACATCCCTGGCACATATTGGGCAGAGCCCCGCCCCCACCTCGGCTACTCAGACCACATCTCTGTTATGCTAATTCCAGCATACAGACCACTCATTAGGCGCTCAAAACCGGTTCTGAAGCAGGTGAAAACCTTGCCAGCAGGAGCCATCTCTGCTCTTCAAGACTGTTTCGAGAGTACTGACTGGAACATGTTTAGAGAGGCTGCAACTTACGGCGACTTCACTGACTTGGAGGAGTACACGTCATCAGTGCCCAGCTACATTAACAAGTGCACCGATGACGTCACTGTCTCCAAGAGCATCATCTCACGACCCAACCAGAAACCGTGGATTACTGAGGAAGTGCGTGCACTTCTGAGGACCAGAGACTCTGCCTTCAAAGCGGGAGACAAGGTGGCCCTCAGAACAGCAAGGGCCAAACTTTCTCGGGCCATCAGAGAGGCGAAGCGTGCACAAGCCCAGAGAATCCACAATCACTTCAGGGACAGCGGCCACACATGTGGCAGGGCTTACAAGCCATCACAAACTACAGGTCGACATCACCTGCCTGTGACAGTGACGGCTCCCTCCCAGATGCGCTGAACAACTTCTACACTTGACAGGCAGAATGATGTGGCGGCGAGAAAGACCACCCCTCCTCCGAACGACCAGGTGCTGTGTCTCACTATAGCTGAGGTGAGGAAAACTCTACGCAGAGTCAACCCACGTAAAGCTGCTGGACCAGACAACATCCCAGGCAGAGTGCTCAGAGAATGTGCTGAACAGCTGGCAGATGTTCTCACCGACATCTTCAACATCTCTCTGAGCAGCGCCGTCGTTCCCACGTGCTTCAAGGCCACCACCATCGTCCCCGTGCCCAAGAAATCTACTGTGTCCTGTCTCAATGACTACTGTCCCGTTGCACTCACACCCACCATCATGAAGTGCTTTGAGCGGCTCGTCATGAGACACATCAAGACCCTGCTGCCCTCCTCACTGGATTCACTGCAATTTGCGTACCGTCCTAACCGTTCAACGGACGACACCATCTCCACTACACTACATCTTGCCCTCACACACTTGGACAAGAAGGACACATACAGTATGTTCGAATGCTGTACATAGATTTCAGCTCAGCATTCAACACTATCATCCCCAAACAACTGATTGGGATGCTGAACCTGTTGGCCCTGAACACCTCCCTCTGCAACTGGATCCTGGACTTTCTGACCGGTAGGCCTCAGTCAGTATGGATCGGGAACTGCACCTCCAGCACCACCACACTGAGCACTGGGGCCCCACAAGGCTGTGTGCTCAGTCCCCTGCTGTTCACACTGCTGACTCACGACTGTGTAGCAACACACAGTTTGAACCACATCATTAAGTTCGCTGATGACACGACCGTGGTGGGTCTCATTAGCAAGAACGACGAGTCAGCGTACAGAGAGGAAGTGCAGAGGCTAACGGACTGGTGTAAAGACAACAACCTGTCTCTAAATGTTGACAAGACAAAGGAGATGGTTGTTGACTTTAGGAGGACACGAGGCGACCATTCTCCGCTGAGCATCAACAGCTCCTCTGTGGGAATCATCGAAAGCACCAAATTCCTGGGTTTTTCGATCTAGAGAAGGACCTCAGCTGGTCCCTCAACACCAGCTCTCTACACAAGAAAGCCTAACAGCATCTCTTCTTTCTGAGAAGACTGAGGAAGGCCCAGCTTCCACCACCGATCCTGACCACCTTCTATAGAGGAACTATTGAGAGCATCCTGAGCGGCTGCATCACTGTCTGGTTTGGGAATTGTGCCATATCGGACCGCAAATAGTGAGATAGCGGATAGCGGATAGTGAGGACAGCGGAGAAAATCATCAGGGTCTCTCTCCCCTCTATTGTAGACATCTACACCACACGCTGCATCCGCAAAGCCACCAGCATTGTGGCAGCACCCCTCTCACACACACTTCACACTCCTGCCATCTGGAAAAAGGTACCGAAGCATTCGGGCACACACATCCAGACTGTGCAACAGCTTTTTTCCACAAGCCATCCGTCTTCTTAACAAAAAGAGACTGGACTGATAAACACAAACACACACATACACACACACACACACACACACACAAACACAAACATTATCACACAGCTTAACTCAACTACCTCAAAATATTGGGACTGGACTGACTAATCAACACAAGTGCAGACACACTGACCTACACCACCAAATTACCGTACACACCAACCTGTAAATGCTTCACTGTTTATCTTTTTTGCATGATCATTACTGGACTACTTTTTGCACTAATTCCTTAATTCTTGCTGCTGTTTTAAGGAATGTTTATGTTTACCCACTACCTCAACACCATATTTTATGTTCTGTTATGTCATGGTTGCGCACTGTCACTTTGTTGTTGCTCTTGTTTGCACATTTGCACGTGCACTTTATGTTGTCTATAAAAATGTTATACTTAGCTAGTTAGTTTTTGTTAATTTATGTTGTAATTTATGTTAGGTCTTTCTGTTCTGTCTCTGCTAGCCAGCTAACTAGGCCTCTTGGTTAGCTAGTTTAGTGTCTCTGTTAATTTATGTTGTAAATTTATGTTGCATGTAGCACCTTGGTCCTGGAGGAACGTTGTTTCGTTTCACTGTGTACTAACTGTATATGGTTGCAATGACAATAAAGTCTACTTGAACTTGAACTTGAACAACAACAAAAATAAAGGAAAAAAGAAGCGAAGCACTACTATTGTCATCATGGTGTCTCCTTCAAATCGCTACAGCCGAGTCTTTACTTCACTATTGCAGAGTGTTATAGCAGGTATATATTGCAAAGGATTTCCATTCTTTTTGAGAAATCAACAATGGACCCCATACCCATCCACCACCTCCTCATCTCCTTTGTTCCCGCTCCAACATCATCCGCCAATTAAGATCAGCTACAATCACCAATTTTCTTCTTTGGAGACACTCACTACCACTTTGTCTAACTCACTCCAAAAATCTTTTTTTCTCCTTCACATTACATCCTACCTGTGGAATGTATGCACTTGATGACATTTATCAATACCCTTTCCACTTTCAGTTTCACACCCATCACTCTATCAGACACTCTCCTCATTTCCACTATACTCTTGGCATACTCTTCCCTCAGTATTAGACCTACACTGTTTCTCTTATTATCTACACCATAGTAAAGTGTATGTACTGAACCCATCTCCAATGTTCTTAGCCTTGCTTCCTTTCCACTTGGTCTCTTGTACACACTGTATATCTACCTTTCTTTGCTCCATCATATCAGCTTGCTCTCTCCCTTTACCAGTCATAGTGCCAACATTTAAAGTTCCCAATTGAACCTTTATGGTCCACAGATATCCTGCTGACCAACGCTACCTGATGCGGGTGTTGTTGACCCAGGCCTCGACCAATCCGATATGGAAATCTTTCAATTAGTTAAAATTCTGTTTTTATCAATATGCCATAGTTAATCTGTTTTATGAAGCTCTCACCAGTTTAAGCATGAGGGTGAAGTTTAAGTACAACAAAAGTCTCTATTATTCTGTATGTTTACAAAAAAGTTAGTCTGTCTACTAGCTTTATTATTTTGTTATATCATTAACCCATATTTGATGTAAGATTTGCCAAGCAAGAGTGGACTGTGGCCTCTTCAACAGTAACGACTGTTCTGGGGAAACAAGTGTCCTTTTATTAAAGTCATGAAGCTTCCCCGGCTTAAACCCCAGTGTCAGATGCTAACATTAAATTGTCAGTGTTTTAGCAAGTGTATGTGTGTGTGTGTGCATGTCTGTACTTGCGTGCCCTGTAATGTATTGTCAGCAGATTAGTTATGTATCCTGCCTAGTGCCCCGGGCCCCTTGGAATATACTCCAGGCGTCCCTGTGACCCTGTACAGGATAAGCGCTATAGAGAATGAGATATAATCTTTTGGGGAAATTGTGAAGTGGGGTGAAATACCTAACTTCCTAAGAGAGAGAGAGAGAGTTTTTAAGGGGCGTGGCTTCAGCCAATCACTGAGGCCTCCCCTCTAACCTGCACGTGTGTTTCAAAGAAACAGAATGTTATGATCTTAAGCTTTTCTTTTAAAGATTCTTTTACTTATATCAGAGGAACAAAACATGCTAGAGCTTCTTGGATTAAGAGAGGAGGATTAAAGTTTATGGGCTGTTTCATGTGTAGATTTTAAAAATTAAGGGCAGGATCCCCGTCACCAAAGTGGTCAAAAAGCGTTTTTTTTTAGTGTGCCTCCGCTTTACAAACCTCATTATAATCTATGGATTGATTTGTACAGTGAATTTAGGGTCATTTTTAAAGGGGTGAATTATTTTGATCGCCATGATTTTTACCAGGGTAGTAGAGTTTTTGTGCCTTTCGAAAGATCAATAAGGTAAAGGCAAAGCACTACTATTGTTATCTCACAGGCTTCTTTTTTTTTCTTTTTTTTTTTTACTTTTTCTTCTTCCGTACAAAAGTTCGGCGCATAACTAGTCCCGCATCGTTTGATGTAGACCCATGAATGAGGTGTGATATCGTTTAGCTTATTCGGGAATAGGGGGGTTTAACATACAATAGTAACTTCAATAGGAACTTGAAAAATTCAGAAACTAAATTTAACTGTGGATCCGTCTGTCGTAGAGATACGAAGGAGGGCTCAGGCAACCAATTAGTCTTTCGCATTTATCATGATGCTCATAAGTCATGCCCCTAGCAACCTTATTAGCATGCTGTTAGCATGATGCTAACATGATTAGCATGTTGATAGCATTATGCTAACAATATTGGCATGTCGTTAGCATTATGCTGATTATATTAGCATGTCGCTAGCATTATGCTAACTATGTTAGCATTTCACTAATAACATGATTGATATAAATAGAATGTCTCTAACATGATGCTAGTGTAATTAGCATGTTGCTAGCATGACGTTTAGCCGATTAGAATGTTGCTAGCATAATGCTACCGATATTAGCATGTTGCTAGGAATATAATAATAATAATAATAATAATACATTTTATTTATAATGCACTTTATATTTGAAGCAAATGAACAAATTAAATTTTAGTGCATTAATCTAATGATAATTGATAGATAATGTCTTAAATTACACCCAAGAATTTTGAGATTTTGTTCATATACTTGATTATATAAACAATATTTGTAAGGGCCTGCCCCCAGAGGGCACTGTGGCTGTGTTTGTTTTTTGTTTCGTTAGAAGACCCAGTTTCCCAGAAGGCACCTCGGTCAGGTGATGACGAAGTTCACCTGAGCCGAGGTGGCTCATTAGAGATCTTATAAAAAGCTGTTAGTTCTGGGAAACTGGGTTGAGCATTAATAATGTCTAGTGGGCTTTTGTTTTGTTTTGTTTTAATTCAGTTTTGGTGTTAAACTGGCTCTGAGAACTTGTTTTCTGTGTTGAATGTAGCTGGGTGTATCTTTGATTTTACACTAGTTGATATGAGTATGGTGTATGTGATTATTGTCCCCGTTATTCTAGTTACTCCTGTTTCTTCCTCATGTCTCCAGTGTCTCTACCTGGTCTCTCGTGTCTCTTCCCACTTTCTAGTGTCCTTCCCTGGTCTCTGGTGTCTCTCCAGGTCTTTAAGCAAAGCTTTAAGACTAAGTATGATATACGATCGTGTGTGCGTAATTCGCTCATAAGAGCGTGTGTGTGTGAGTTGCTTGAGTGAGCGTGTGTCGCTCGTAGTAGCATGCGAGGTTTACCTACCTCCTAAAGAGCTTTGGTTATATGTTTGAGGTACGTCTTTAAAGCCTGTGTTACAACACAAAGTAATTGTTATATGTTTCAGGTATTAGAGCCTGTATGTCAGAGCCGGTGTTACAACACAGAGCTCTTGTTATATGTCTCAGGTATGTCTTAGGTATTAGAGCCTGTATGTTAGAAAGACTGTATCTCAACACAGAGCTTGAGTTATGTGTTAGAAGCTTCCAGAGCCAGTGTTTTGGTTTGTTTACTTTGAGTATGATTCGTTTGTGTTGAATAAAAGACTCTTTATTTTGAAAACCCTCTGCATTTATGCCTGCCCTTTTTACGCCCACGGCGATAACAACAGCCCGTACCGCCCCGAACGTGACAATTAGAATGTTGCTATCAAGATGCCAGAATGCTTAGCATGTTGCTAGCATGATGCTAAATATATTAGCATGTCGCTAGCATTATGCTAACTATATTAGCATTTTGCTTTTAACATGATTAGCATGTTGCTAACATGATGCTAGCTATATTAGCATGTTGTCAGCATGACATTGAGCTGATTAGCATGTTGCTAGAATAATACTAGCTATGTTAGCATGTTGCTATATTGCTAGCATTATGTTTACTTGCCAGGGCAAGCACCACTCACATTTTCTTTAGGAAATGTACCTCTCTAGTTATTATTAATATTTCCGTTCATTATTATTCTGTATTCTTTGCCGTGACTAAAGAACTGCTAATTTGGGTGCCTGAACATGCACGAAAAGTCCCAAAATTTTTACCGAAAATTTAGCCCCGGCGAAAATTTTAGTGTGAAACTGTCCCCATGAGTGGGGTGTCCAAATGACTCGGCAACGCCACCTGGAATGTGATCTGAGTCCCTGTAAGACCTACAGACATGAAATTCGGAACACTGAGGTATCTTTTCCGCATGAAAAAAAGTCTACTGGAGGTATACTCTAAGTGAACAGGAAGTCCGCTATTTTGAAAAAAACTGTGAGATGTTGTGTTTCGCACACATTGTATTTTAACAAATTCCTCCCAGGGGAATCGCCCAATCGAGTTCAAAATGCTCTTAAGGCATCACAGACAAAAAGTTATCAAAAACTTTGGTCTGGGTTACAAGGTCTAAATGTGGTGCCACCATGAACTTGCCCTTCCCCTGACGCACAGGAAATGGATGTACTTTTGCCTGTTCCTCCCCACACTTCATCCAATCGATCAATTTTAATGCATCGATGACAATCAGAGTTTGAACACATTGACGTTCGAATTTAATAATACAGTGTTAGGAACTGAGAAGACTCTTAAACTGGTTGGGGATGGGGCAGCTGTGCGAAAAACCATACAGGTGGTGGTGACAGCTGCTCTCATTTGCCTCTGTGTAGACCTGACCCTGCCTGATTAACTAAAACCATGTTAAGAGTTAACTCATTAAGAAAAAGAAAGTCCATGTGTACAAAAGCGGTAACTGTTTCCAAAGCTGCTGTTTTGTTACTTGTCTTTATGTGATATTTAATATTGATTCATGAACTAAAAGGGTAAATTATATCGGTTTAATAACTACATTTATAATAAGTTCTAAAACTTATTTAAAAGGTACTGTATATGTGATCTAAAAGTTTACTTTACAAACCCACTGTAATCAGTCTTGTAGTCATGTGAAGCCATCTCTCAAAACACAAGCTTTAGCTCGAACACAGACAGACAGTGTTTATCGTTTGACTGTTTTCCGACCACAGACCTGAGACACAGTACTTGCGTGTATGATGCTTGTGTTTAACTGTGAGAACTGACAAACTCACCTGTGGTTCATCTGGTTTTACCCACTGACTGCTTTTTGTATTTTTCCACTATTCGATTTGCAAAAGAAGATGATGTTGATGATGATGATGATGATGATAATGATATAGATTAAGCAGAAGAAGAAGTAGAATAAGAAACAAAATGGGTTTCTAATAATTCTGTTAAAATGATGACTAAATGTTGACTGCTTTGCAGCATTTATAGACAAATCCACACAATTATATAGATGTGTTTTTAGCATATTTATTACATTTAGTCTCCAGATTATGCCTTTTATAATGGCTAAAATAATAAATTAGTTGGATGATCAGGAGGTCACACTATGTTGCTGCAATAAACACTAAACAAAAGTCTTTTTTACCTAAAATACATTATTGTGAGACCATGGAGCTGTGAGGCAGCAACATTTCCTGCTCTACTACAGTATCATGCATTTAAATTATTACTATTATTACATTTACTGTACAACTAACATAATATCTGGAATACAGGGAACGTAACATATAGTGTACTTATAAATAAACTAATGTAAATTAACTAATGTAGTTTCGTAAAACGCACCAATACATTAAAGGGTTTAAAAAGTAAACTACATCTTATACAGTCATTATGTCAGAATGGTCAGAAAACCTTTTACTGAAATGTAAGATAAGGTGATAATAAACATGCATTTTAGATTGGAGGTTTTTCTCTTTTTTCCTGTCAACCTATTTTTCAAAGAGTTGTAGGCTGCATAAATCTCCACGCCCCTTACACACAGATAAACTAGTATCCGTTTTACCCATCAGACTGTTTATCTCTCAACTGATACACAATGGTCCAGGTTAAAGCTCTGACTGTGTTGTTCTGTGCCATGGGTAAGTCTTCTTCATAATCATCTTAATGATGGATGTAATACATTAATATACGTTACATACAAATTAAAAAATATATATATAAAATATATCGGAGATGCCGTGTTACTGATAAGTTGTCATTTTATAAGTATAGAGAAAAGTATGTATTAGTATTGCTTCTTATTTTTAAAACATATAGTAAATGAATAAAAAAATCTATGCTGTTATAAATGAAGTGTGTGTGTGTGTGTGTGTTTTGTAGGTTTGCTCTCAGAGACTCTGTGCTCTTTAACTTTGGAGGCAGAAGTTGGAGATAAAGTCACTATTTGGTGCCAACATGACCTGATTAATAGAGGACACATCTTCTGGTTTAAACAAATAATTGGTTCAGTTCCACTTATTATGGGATGTAAAAAGTTTAGGACATTAGCTCCATCAGTAGCGTGTTACTTCTTTACTGAGAGTGAGAGAATAGTGATGTCTGTTCATGACAAGAACACGTCTCTCACCATCACTGCAGTAAACGTCTCTGATACAGGACTCTATTACTGCAGCTACAGTGAGGAAATGATCTTCAGTAACTCGACCTCTTTACAAGTGAAAGGTAAATTTAATATTTATCAGTTAAAGTTATAATTTATTCGTTTCAGTAAAAGCTAAGATGACTGAGTTTGTAAATTAATGTTTTGTTTTTCTGATGTAAATATAGAATTTTCTGAGGGCAAAGAATCAGGTTGGCTGTTTTTTTATTTTATTGAGGCTTCTGTACATTTTTTTATTGAAATAAGAAATATTTTTAATGATATAAATGTTTTGTTTAATGTTTGTTTCCAAGGCTGTGTGTGTTCCCCTGTGTTCTTCATGCTGACTGTGGGGTTTGGTTCAGCGACTGTAATTATTTTCTGTGTCCTGATTCTCATCATACTGAAGTATAGAAAAGCTCACCCAGGTCAAATACTACTCTCCTTCAATAATAATAATAATAATAATAATCATCATCATCATCATCATGTTGTGTTTTCATTAGGTGCTTCAGCAGAAGATAATGAGGTAAATATAAGTATATTAGAATGTTTATATTAATTTACTCAGTAACAGAAATCAGTAGATTTGTTTTTCTTCTGTTGATAAGAAAATTGTAACCACTCAGTAAATACATTTAAATTTAAAAACAAATAACAAATAAATTACAGCAAATTGGTCTTTAGTGTATGGAGTAATTTTGATGATATTGATTATGTAACAATAAACATTATTATATAAATATAACAATACAATTCTAAGTTTGTAAGCGGCTCCAGAAACTCCTCAGTTCAGGAATATTCTGCTTCTATAAATGATCCAGTCGCTTCTTCTTGTTTTCAGACTGTGACTTATCAGATTAAGGCTTTTTCAAGTTAAGTCTAAATTAAAACATTTAGCTTTTAATATTTTAATATTTGTGGAGAAGATCATATTAATTCTTGTAATTTTTCAAGAAATTCTACATCTAAAGCATATCTTACCCATTAACTAAAAATATAGTTTGCATACAATATATTTAACAATCAATCAACTGTTGTTTTTATACAAATTTATTGATTATTTAAAAACGTTGTAATGACCTTAAAAAAGTAATAATAATAATATTATTATTATTATTATTATTATTAATAGTACCTCCTTACAGATGGTAACAACAGTAATACACAACTGGCTATTGAAGTATAAGTATTTAGTTATTAAGGTTTAAATTAAATTTGTTAATTCAAGTAACCAAATATTTGGATTATAGCTAATAACTATAATTATGATTAACATAATAGCAATAAAAGTAATAAATAATATTGTACCTGATAAATACAGGACAAAAAATGAGAAAATATCCCAATGAAAAACTGCTTTAAAAATAAGAGCTTTATGATCTTGTTTAATACTCATTTCACCTCAGTAAAACATTTAGGGAAAATATGTTATATTTTATAATCTCTGTGTATTTGTTCCTGCAGGCTGCTGAATCTGACGGAATGCATTATGCTGCACTACGATATGCTAAAATGAAAATCAGGCGACCCAAGGGATGCACTAAAATGGTGGATTCACATGTTATCTATTATTTATTAGCTCAAAGTAAAGTGCGTACATAATCTTTATATATATATACACACACTACTGTTCAAAAGTTTGGGGTCGCTTGCAAATTTCTTTGTTTTTGTTTAGTGATTTATTTTCTACATTCTACAACAATACTGGGGATTTCAAAACTATAAAATAACACGTATGGAATTAGGTAATTATGTAACAGCAAAAAAAACAACAGTTAGTTGTTATTTTAAGACACAGAGGTTAGGTCAGATTAGAGGCATTATGAAGTCTTTACAGAGCATAAGTAGCAGAAACATCTCAATATCAAATGTTCAAAGGAGATTAATGCATTTTTGGACGCCTTCAGCATTCCTTTACAATGTAGAAAGAAATAAAAATCAGGAACCATCATGGAGTTAAAAGTGTTCTAAAACTTTTGAACGGTAGTGTATAATATCACAGTTGTGGAATATATAATATAAACTGCCTGGCCTAAATAAGATTTTACTGAGTGGCGTTTTTTGATTATGATGCATGATACTGGTCGATTCATGTATGAAAATGATTCCTCGTGCTCTCAGAACCACTTCACACTCTGAGCGCTAGAATATACCTGTGCCATCAGGAAAGAAAAACTCCACAGATGTGATAACCTGGGCCCGGTTTCCCGATAACGCACACTCTTAGCGCGCAAAGAAGACTCTTAAGATATATCTTATTTAAGTTGTTTAATTTCTAAGTGTGTTTCCCGAACTGTCCCTTAAAAGTCGCTGCCTCTTACGTCTGACGTTACAAGGCGCTGTCTACAGTGAAGATACTGAATTAGCTGACATTGGTTGCTCAGGAATCGATTTTTCACTTCTTTTGCATGACAGCGTTAAGAAAGACAGCACTTTCTATGCAAATTAAACATGGCACTAAATTCTTCCAATAGCGTTTGTTTCAACATGGGTTAACTTATCAAGAGCAGGCGATAATAGACAAATATATAAATTAAGTCACCAAACTGTCGCCAATGTTTTTATGTAACCTGTAGTGGCGGTGAAATGAACCGGTTATACAATCATAGTTGATTGACAAACAGCTGACAACACTCTTCACCAGCTTCATAAACAATGTGAAGCATGTCAGTGGTTGGGGTTGTACAGTATAGCGCAGTTATGGAATGAATACGATGAGATGACAGAGTAGAGGTTTTAAGCATTACAATCACTCAGAAAAATTAATGGATGCTGGGTTTGAAACTCCCAAGTTTATTTTCTCATTTAACTGAATCAAATTTTAAAATACATAAAAATAATTAGTATAAAATATTAAAATAAAGTCAAAAAAAGGAAAAATAAAACAAATTAACCTACACTTTACCTTTCAAAAAAGTACAAATAAATACCGACAGATAAGTGAGGCTAGAGTAAGTAAAGACTCTTGCTTTCAGCCCCTCCTGTCTCCCCCTTACCATCTTACACAGTAAAACTTTCTCCTCTCGTTTGAATTAAACACACACACATTAATGGAAAGACTGTTGTTCTCTACTAAATTATTAAAGTTTCTCCGCTTTATTTTAATGTTGCTCGCGACAGCGTAACAGTCCGTTAATTCATACTCGTGTAATGATGAGATGGACAAACTGGTTGATACGCATTCTTTTATTTGCTGCATTGTCGGGTTATGGTACAAACTTTCGGGTGGATCCCACACTTAAATCCAACCAAAAAAAACTACTGAAGAACAAAACTCAGGGTCTATATCCTAGCTTACATCTCGCATTTGTTCACACACACCGGACTGCATTACCCACAATGCATCTCCCGCACTGGACTACACTTCCATAAACAGCCGTCATAAATCAACGTCTCTCTCCCGCTACACTGTTTTGTCTGAAAAAATTAGCAAGGAACATTGCTAATGACACTCGTGTGGCCGCAAGGAAAACAAACAAACAAATGAACCTGAACTTTACCTTTAAAAAGAATCGCGACAGAGTAGAGTTTCTGTGGAGAGCAGAGTGTGTGTTTGCGCACATTTAAGCGTGCTGCAGCAATGTAGCCTGCATAGCATATTGGGCAAATTAATAGCCTAGAAGTAATCAACGATCAATCAAAAAAGAAAACAACTGAACATTTTTTTAAGAGTTTGACATTAGAAAGCGACCTGTTGTACACAGTGAAGAATGTTGGCTGGCCTAAAATGCATGTGGTAAGTCAATCAGAGTTTTATGGCAGTGGTGTTGTTACAATACTGTTGTATCAGTTAAATAAATAAATAAAAATAAATAAATAAATAAATAAATAAAAGCCTAAATCAATCTCTCTCGTTTGCTCACTTACTCAATGAGGAGTCATATGCACTTAGACATTAAAGGTAGCATATAAGCGGACAGGCAGTTCTTGTGCATAAAATGAAGTACAGTATAATCCTGCTGGTGCCCCTGGTGTGTATTGCATAGTATTATGCTTTAAACAGTAATTGAATTGTAAAGTTTGTCACAATTTGGTTGTCAATTCTAACATCCATGTTATTGCACCTTTCTTGTTTTTTTTTATATTTAGGTATTGTCCAGATAAACACATGGACATGCATTACAGTCATTATATTGATAGCAGTTTGACTCGATCCGGTCTGATAGGAATGAGAATAATCTGTAACCCTTTAGTTATCTGTTCAGTATGCATATATTGTATAAATAAAATGTAAAAACTCTGCTTGTTTTTCTTGTATTGGAATAAACATAATCTTTTTGCACATGGTTGCCCCACGTGGGGGAAACTTTGGGTGACTTAAGCGATTTCCCAGGATGCAAATGTCATTAATTAATTCTTTTTCAGAACCTTAGAAGCCCTGGTATCTCTGTTATAAGGCTCCACCTTATAAACCTAATGAGTCCGGTGATTCACAAAGTGGGAGAAACGCCACTGGGATTTAGAAGGCTTAAGCTAATGCTTGTTTATTGGGTACATTTACAAGGTCATAAAGAGTGACATCCAGCTAAGGTCATCCTGCAGGAGTGTTGGGAGCACAATAAGTCTAATTTTTACAGGTTTGGATGAGTAGGTAATGTCAAACCAAAGAACATGGTCCTACGCTAATTGACATCAGCCCCACAGTGCCTGCATATACAATACATAGGTGTCAGTTTAATAAAATTAATCTGAACTCATCAGACCACATGACCTTTTTCTGTTGGTCCAAAGTCTAATTTTAATGCTCCTCTGATTATCCTCACTGATAAGTTTTCTTGTGATTACACAGCTGTTTTGTCCCATTTTTTTTCTTTCATCGTTGAAAGTTCAGCATTGTCCTTACAAGTTTTGATATTGAGTTGGACAGTTTTACACTAATTCCAGTTATTTCAAATGTCCTTAATTATTTTTGGTGTTTGATGCAGGCCAATAATTTGACTCCTTTTAATGATTTGACTTTTTTAATACCATAAAACTTATTAACTAATTATTATTATTATTAGTAGTAGTAGTAGTAGTAGTGATAGTATTTATTTATTTATTCATTTATATATTAATTTTGGATGTAATGAACCCACAACCTAGCTTCGAATAAAGAAAATTAAATTAAATTAAGAAGAATTTGCTTGGTTTACATGTCTGAATTAGTAATAACATGAAGCATGTGACACCTCTCCCTCTTTGTGTCGGATAAAGTTGTGTCACATGAATCATGACATCTGGTGGAGTGCAGAGGTTACAGCAGTCATAGGGTCCAATACGATGAAATGTACCAGGCTCAAGCTACTGTTAATAAGACCAAATAAAGAAGAATAACAGCACATTGAATTTGTCCTTATTTTATGAAAATTGTTATCATATGATAATGAAAGTGGTGTTAAAAACACAAAACAAACAAACAAACAAAAAAAAAACGTCTTTTACTTTCAGGGTCCGGATTCAATTCCCACCTCCCGGGGTCTTGTTGTGTCTGAATTGTTGTACTACTTTATGGGCTCCACCAGATGGCACTGTAGTTCATACATGATAAAGAAGTGAGTGAAGTAAAAAACTCAGTGTGATTCATTACTGCTTGTTTTTCTGCTTCTTTTATTTGATGAATGCAAAACATAACAGGTCTGTGTGCATGGAGTTTACATGTTCTCCCTGTGCATGGTGGGTTTCCTCAGGGTACTCCCACAGTCCAAAGGCATGCAGATTAGGATAATTGGCTTTCCCAAATTGAACTTTAATGTTCCTGATTGATTAATTAATTAATGTATCATCGGCTAGCTCAGTGGCGGACTGGCCATCAGGAGCAGCGGGAGTTTTCCCACCGCGGTGAAGTTGGTTTGATATTCAGACATTCGACAGATATTCGGAAGCGGTGTTTTAGGGACCGTTGACAAATTTCTATTTAAATAAAAAGTGATACTTGTTACCTACCTGGTTATGTGCCCCAGTTATTCTTATTTATTATTAAACATACAAATGTCATGTGGAAGAGCCATATTTCATTTTTGTGATTGTTGTTGTGTTTCTTTCTATTTTAGTAGTTAAGCATTTAGTTATTAGTTAAGCATTTAGTATGATAATCATCTGTTGTACTGTGACATCATTTCATATGTTGTTCTGTGACAACATTTCATAGTTGCATAGTTGCACGTCTATCACGCATGTTAGTTGTTGTTAAGACACGGAAGGATACGGAAAGGTGTGAAGAACACAAGCTTTTGATCGTAATACTGTAAGCTAAAAGATATAACAAATAAGTTGTTGTAACGATAATTTAAAACCGTGAGCTACAGGACACAGCAAACGCCTTGTCGTGACCACAGTGGATTTATGCAAGAAACTGTAAGAACTGTTGAACTTTGATGTTGAAAATAAAACAAAGAATAAAAAAAAAAAAAAACAAGAGACAAAGAATTCAATGGACATCCGCGTCGTAAGTAACACAGTGTAACCAAAAAGATACGTGTCAGAACTTGTGGAATAACATGCACGTACATGCAAAGTCAAAAGCTTTCTTCATTGCTCAAGTGAAGATAAGTGACTTAAGAGTGTAAACGTGGAACGAAGAGCGCGCGTGCGATCTTAAAATGAAAACGCATTGACTGCTGACAAGCAACTGAAACCGAAAGCAAAAACAGGATTTGCCTGCTTTAAAACTTACCATGGCAGACAGTGAAGATAACGCTGCTGTTGCCAAACCTGAGCGTGAGATGGCGCTTGACGACAAGGCAGACGGCGAAGATCAGAATCAGAATCAGAAAGAGTTTTATTGCCAAGTACGCTTACACGTAAAAGGAATTTGTTTTAGTGACAGAGCTTCCAGAACAGAAAACAAATGACAAGACAAAAACAGCACGACAAAAAAAACAAAAAAAACAAAAACGCTGCTGTTGCCGAATCAGAGTGAGTGATGGCGAGTGATGGCGACAAGGATTCTGCAGACAAGCTTCACAAACTGAAGAACGCCAGAGAAGGCAAGTGGGGTCAACTGACTGCATTATCCAACGACTTAGAGTTGCTTATGTACAATGTCACCAACTTGTTCGATGTTGAAACGAAGTACTATACAGACTACAAAGTGCTGCAAGAAGACTTTGTTGAAAGTGACAGAGACCTGTGATTGTGCCTAGACAAAGATGAAAGTGAACATGATCTGCAAAACTGGTATAAGTGTAGATTGCTGTGCTGCACGGAATTCGCAAAAAAGGTAAAGTCGTGGATTGCGGAAACTAAGAACCGCTTTAACTGGTTAACTGGTAGAGGAGGAGGCGTCGCAGTTATTCACAATGATAATTTGACCATTATACAAAAACACGAACACAAATTTAACTCTTTGAAGTTCTTTATAGTAACATAACAAGTGTAGCTACAAATATTAAGTCACATCAACTACCACACAGTTTTATCAGTAATCTTCCAGAACTACCAACTGTGATTAGGTCACCGTCTGACCCGACAGAACTCGATCAGGCGACTGAATATTTAGAGTCGACATTTTGTTACACCTTAGATAATGTAGCTCCAGTTAAAAGAAAATTATTAGTAGTAAAGAAACTTGCTCCCTGGTATAACGATCATACATGCTCTTTAAAACAGACAGCTCGAAATTTAGACTGTAAATGACGTCAAACTAAATTGTAAGTATTTCAAATAAACATGTCGTTCCTGAGCTGCCAGTGACCCACACTTCCTCTGCCCTCCGGACCTGTCTGACCCATCCTGGTGCCCCGCTTCTGGTTGGAGATCTCGTCACATGGAAAGAGTGTGTCTCTTTGGGATGTGTCTCGTGTCTGGGGATGGTTCTCTCTACCTAGAGGACGGTTCTGGCCTCGACTGGTGTTGGCAGCTGTTTCTCGGAGGACTTGACAGTTCGATAGTTCATACAAGTCTACCTGAGTTTTCAATAACTAACTGGACTCCATATTAACATCAATTAACATCAACGGAACTGTTATGCTGAACTGCCTGCCAACTAACACACAGCATTAATGCAGATCAATTCCTGTTCTCTGTTTCACCCAGATGAGGATGGGTTCCCTGTTGAGTCTGGTTCCTCTCAAGGTTTCCTCCTACTACCATCTCAGGGAGTTTATCCTTGCTACTGTCGCCCTCGGCTTGCTCACCAGGGACTATCTGACCATTTTGATTTATACACATTCAAATTCCATACAAACTTAAATAATTCTTTTGATTGTGTAAAGCTGCTTTGGGACAATGCCAATTGTTAAAAGCGCTATACAAATAAAATAAAATTGAATTGAATTTAAGCTGTCTCAAATATTTGACGACGGAATTTCGCCAGACGACAGCGTGTTGATGGTGGAGCTTAAGACACGCGCCTTAAATAAGCCTAGAAGTGTAGCTACGGTGGCATCCAAAAGGTCCTCAACAGAGGCTAACAGAGCAGCCTTGTTGGCTGAAGCAGCAACCCTAAAAAAATGGCAGGTGTTAGAAACTAAACTGGAAAGACTGAAAATCAAAACGGAGCTCGCAAAGGCTGATGGTGAAATAAAAGCGTATCGGGATTGTAAAAAAACGACCACATAATGCAAGACAAAGTATGGCCAATGAATCGAGCGGTGCACACGCGGTGGAACATAATGAACTTCACGAGCACAGTGTGTCGACGGAATATCTCAGACTGCCATCACATCTCCAGGCAACCCACTTAAGCGTGCCCGTAAGTGCCAAACCCATAATGACAAGCACTCTAAGGGAATGGCATACCCAAGGTACAGTAGAGCCTTAGGGTATGACGCAACCACAGGCAGATTATACAAAAATGTTTGCAAAGAGTCAAAGGCAACTTTCCTTACCTCAGCGCGACGTTTTTCCATTTGATGGAGACCCCCTTGAGTTCAAGGCCTTTGTGAGGGCCTTTAAACACGTAATTGAGACCAGAACCGAAAGCGATAGGAATAGGCTGTACTTTTTTGACCAGTATACTAGAGGAGAGCCTAGAAATCTCGTAAGAAGTTGCCAGCACATGTCAGACCATCGGGGTTATGCAGAAGCAATGAGATTGTTACAGGATAAGTTAGGAAGTAAACAAATAATCGCAACAACGCTGATGCAAAAGGCATTCAACTGGCCGGAAATAATGTCAGATGACGGAAAGTTGTTTACCACCTTTTTCCTGTTTCTGGTAAACTGTTACAATACTATGTCAAACATTGATTACATGGATGAGTTGGATAATGCTACAGTACCAACATGAGGATTATTGTCTCAAACCTGCCCTACAAATTGCGTGAAAGATGGAGGATTCATGCATACAAATACGAAGAGCACAGCCAGAAAAGAGCCAAGTTTGTGCAGCTGATGGAATTCGTAGATCGAGAAGCAAAGGTGTAATGCTTTTACGACCAACCCACTTTTTGGTGACCTGGACGTTTCAACTAGCGATAAAAAAAAAAAAAACACTGTAACAAATATCCCCAAGGACTCAAGCAAAAAAGGGAAGGAAAAAGAGGGGTCAGCTTCGTAACGGGGATAAAACAGGTTGGTGAAAATCATAAAGACTCGACTACAGTAAGGAGTAGTGCATTAGTTATCAGTGCTTTCACTAAACCTTGTGCATTTTGTGTGAAAGGTCATACCTTAGATGAATGCCACCAGTTTAACGCTAAGACATATAAAGACAAATTGGACTTCTTGAGAAAGAATGGATTTTGCTTTGGATGTTTAGTAAAAGGACACTTAAGCAAAGACTGCACAAAGAGAATCACATGTCGGTTGTGCTCAAACAAACATCCTCGCATGTTACACATTGCAGCCTTAGCACAAGACGCAGCCCAAGTAATTGTAAAAGCCGACGAAACTGAACCAGTTAAAACACTGCCCGTCACAGTGAGTCATGAAACAAGCGCATAGACTGGGGCTGGAGATGATTGTATTCTCTCCATTGTACCTGTTAAAATGAAGTCCAAGAAAAGTAATAAGACAGTGGAAGTGTATGCCTTTATGGACCCAGGTAGTTCTGCTACTTTCTGTACAGAGACACTAACAAGGCGGTTAAACCTACAAGGTAGAAAAATTGACATTATGTTAAGCACCATGAACTCGAAGAAACAAGTAGAAAGTTATGTGCTCAATGAGTTGGAGGTTAGTTGGCTGGAAGAAAACACATTTGTTGAACTCCCCAAAGTGTTTACACAAAAGAGGATCCCAGTATTAGGGGAAAACATTCCACAACAGCACGACATTGATAAATGGCCATACCTTAGTGAAGTAAAATTGCCTCAAATTAATGCTGGAGTTGAAATTCTCATAGGTAATAAAGAGTATAAGCTCCTAGAACCATGGCAAGTAATTAACAGCAGGCACAATGGGCCATATGCAGTAAAGACCGCTCTTGGATGGACTATAAATGGACCTCTTCAAGAGTCTGTCGAGGAAGACACGCATGACATTGAGCAGGTTGTTACTCTGGTAAGCTAATATAGCATGGGTGATAAGGAGATTAATACTTTTGCCCATGACAGCTGACTCTCCGACTCTTTCCAGTGCAGACCTGAAGCTCTTCACACTTAAGCAGTTATTCATCCAGTCAAATCCAGGTCTTGTTCCTGAAACCTGGTCTAACAAACCCTCAGGAAGAAATTCTTTGCTCATGGGCATTGAGAGATTGTGCCAGCTTCAGTAGACAAGGGTCAACCCTGCGAGGTTTCTGAGGCACCTAGAGAAGGACCAGCTCTAGCTGGATTCTGTTTTATGATGGTTGGAGCTACACATGCTGCTCCTGTGCTTCCAATGATCCAGACGCCATCTGCTCTCTGCACCTACTGACTCCCTGTGCTGAACTGGACTTCATGTTAATCTACACAACTTCTGTTATATTGAACTTTCACCTGCACAACACACATGATGTTATTTCTATATGTTATCACCCAGATGAGGATGGGTTCCCTGTTGAGTCTGGTTCCTCTCAAGGTTTCTTCCTATTGCCATCTCAGGGAGTTTTTCCTTGCCACCGTCGCTGTCACCCTTGGCTTGCTCATCAGAGACATTTCATTCATCATTCATTCATCTAATTATTATCTAGACACATTTTTCTCACACATACACCAAATATTTTCTTTTCTAAAAAATTCTTTCATTTTTGTAAAGCTGCTTTAAGACATTGACCATTGTTAAAAGCTCTATATAAATAAAATTGAATTGAATTGAATTTTGAGATCTGATTTGTTGTAAGAATCCGCGCTATACCACCAGCTGCCAACAGAGGGAGACAGAGGTGCACAGTGAGAGAGCCGTGCAGGGGAACGCTTCCTGAAATATAATAATTTTCTATCTCGGTATTAGTCAAGTTGTTGCTTTACATATTTATTTTTCTTTAATATAAATTATATAAGAAATAAAGTGTATGTAAATAAAGTGTTTATATCAGGTAAAACATACATAGAGTGGAACCTTGCATTGTGAGCATAATTTGTTCCAGAATCGGGCTTGTATATAAAAACACTTCTTTTTTAAATAAAAAATAATGGAAACTCAAATTACACGTGCACACACAAGGGAAACACTTTTATCAGGTGTGTGTCCAATGCCGGCTGACACACACATACAGTGGTTACCTAATCAGAATGTTGGCTCGGCGCCGGCATTTGGCTTTGTGCGTTTGCTGGCTTTTACCACTGAGTGCCGCTATATAACTACAGACTGACGCCTCATGCCTTAGTTCATTCTCTCAAGGATTAATGAGATGTGCTCCTTTAGGGCTTCATGCAATAGCAGATAAAATCAAGTAAAACATTGTAGTTAAACAAATTCATAATCACAGAACTAAAAGAACCAGAAAAGCCTCAGATTCAAGAGCTTTTTAAAGTGGGGAGAGTGCATTTCAGTTTCTCTGAATGTATAGGTGAGAACAGCTGTTCTCACTGTTCACACACTGTTCACACTGCTGACTCATGACTGTGTAGCAACACACAGTTGAAATCACATCATTAAGTTCGCTGATGACACGACCGTGGTGGGTCTCATTAGCAAGAACGACGAGTCAGCGTACAGAGAGGAAGTGCAGAGGCTAACGGACTGGTGCAACAACAACAACCTGTCTCTGAATGTTGACAAGACAAAAGAGATGGTTGTTGACTTCAGGAGGACACGAGGCGACCATTCTCCGCTGAGCATCAACGGCTCCTCTGTGGAGATTGTCGAAAACACCAAATTCCTGGGTGTCCACCTGGAGAAGGACCTCAACTGGTCCCTCAACACCAGCTCCCTACACAAGAAAGCCCAACAGCGTCTCTTCTTTCTGAGAAGACTGAGAAAGGCCCAGCCTTCACCACCGATCCTGACCACCTTCTATAGAGGGACTATCGAGAGCATCCTGAGCGGCTGCATCACTGTCTGGTTTGGGAATTGTGCCATATCGGACCGCAAAACCCTACAGCAGATAGTAAGGACAGCGGAGAAGATCATCGGGGTCTCTCTTCCCTCCATTGAAGACATCTCCACCACACGCTGCATCCGCAAAGCCAACAGCATTGTGGCTGATCGGACACACACCTCTCACACACACTGCACACTCCTGCCATCTGGAAAAAGGTACCGAAGCATTCGGGCACACACATCCAGACTGTGCAACAGCTTTTTTCCAGAAGCCATCCGTCTCCTCAACAAAAAGGGACTGAACTGATAAACACACACACAAACATTATAACTCAACTACATCAATACACCAAAACATTGAGACTGGACTGACTAATCAACACAAGCGCAGACACACTGACCTACACCACCAAACTATCTTACACACATCTGTAAATGCCTCACTGTTTATCTCTTTTGCACAATATTCATTACTTTTTGCACAAATCTCAATTCTTGCTGCTATGTTTTACTACCTCAACACCATATTTTATGTTCTGATATGTCGTTGTTGTCGCACTGTCACTTTGTTGTTGCTCGTTTGCATATTTGCACGTGCACTTTATGTTGTCTGTTGTCTGGAAAACCTGTAGATAGTCTTTTAGTTAGTTAGTCTTTAGTAAGTTTTTGTTAATTTATGTTGTAATTTATGTTAGGACTATCTGTTCTGTCTCTGCTAGCCAGCTAACTAGACCTCTTAGTTAGCAAGTTTAGCTTCTCTGTTAATTTATGTTGTAAGTTTATGTTGCATGTAGCACCTTGGTCCTGGAGGAACATTGTTTCGTTTCACTGTGTACTAACTGTATATGGTTGAAGTGACAATAAAGCCGACTTGAACTTGAGCTGATTTACACCTGGAGAGGGTAAATAATTTGCATTTAAATGTTGTCTGGCATTGTAAAGCACACACAGTGACACTAAAAGAATAACAACCCAGGATTAATAAGAATATAAGGCCCTGATTATACTGCACAAATATTATTTTTTGCACAACAAAATTCCTCTGCACTCTGGAAAACTTTGTGTGCGGGTGACTATAGAAAATTAAAGAGGAGGATTTTTATTTAGACCATAAAAAAATTTACCTGCGTCTATTTTTAGGCATGCCAGCTGCCACATTTTAGTTAGAAGTTTTCAATACAAATCCTATAATGCCCACATGACATCAAACATTCCCCTTGTTAAAATTTTTACTTTTTACTATTTTAGCTATTACCGTTTCATTTACTTCAAAATAACATTAAAACAACATAAAATATATATATACATATTTTTTTTTTATTGTTGACTACATTTGGGCCGTGTAACGGGTTCGACCCTAAATGCACGGGGGGCACCATAAAGCACGGACTAAAGGCGAGGTCTTACGGGAAAAGAATGGAAAGGAAGGAATGTGCACGTGCAGGTTTGGTTGGCATGCGGGCAAGGGCTGGTAAACGCTGAGCAGCGGACAGAGTGGCAGCATGGGCCCGCGAGGACAGCAGCTTCTGCCTCCATCCACTTGCGCTGACTCTGCTCTCTACGGATGGCCGGACCTCTTATCTCTTGCTTCTTTGAAGTCTCACTCACAATGCGTAGTAAAATCCACTGTAACCCAATAAACCCTGAGTATTTTATAGCGCGGGGTGCAAGCCTGGGATTATTAAGCAAGGATAGCTCACCAGCCGTACCTAATTCCACGGCCCCGTTCCTTCGCATATCTGAAGAGGAAGCCGCCTAACTAGTGAGCGAGGAGCGATATTGATTTGGGCGCACGCCGTGACAGGCTGAACAAAACTTTGTCCTCAAAAATTTAACACATGTGGACCCAGATTATTGTGCAAAAATTATATAATAAAACTATATAAGACTACATGGCCTTAATAAAACTCAACTTTTATTTAAGCGCACTACAATAACGAAAAAATTTTTATGGTTTTGTAAGTGTTTGCTGTTCTGTATTGTTTTTGGTGAACTTGAGTGCGTCAGAAAATGAACGCAAATGTTCTGCTTGCTGTTTTCCCGACACATTCTTAATCATTAGTCTACTTCTGCCGGTGCACTCTGGAAAACTTTATGCGTGCGGCTGAGCGCTGATTTAGACTACAGAGTAAATTAAAGAGGAGGATTACGATGCCAAATCGAAGCCCTGCCTCATTTAAATTAAATCAACAAATATTATAAGTAAAAAACAATAGCCCACGTTTAGAAACCGTTTATAAATTCTTTCCGACATGAGTTGGCCCGGTGTTATGCGCAGAGCGCCGGGAGATTTCCTAAAGTTTCGAAATCGCTGGGGAATTTTTTCTAAATAGACGTTATCTTTAATAACTGATGGAGGTTTTGAGCTGTATACACACGCATTCCTGCCTAAACAACTCTTAAAACTACACCTGTGACACAATAACAGTAATATTTCGAACATTCTGCAGGCTGATATTTGGAGAAACGAAAGAATAATGAATAAACCAGTCGTTGGGTCAAATAACCCAACCAGGTGTTCATTTGTAAACTACATCTCATATGACCCAACATGAGCAACCCAACAATGTGTTTAAAGTACCTGAAATAATCCAGAACTTAAATAACAATAAACAGATACTGAGATATGCTATATAAAGTTACTATTGTATTTACTGCAACGAGTGAAAATGTCACTTTGCGCTACCTGGCGGCCATTTTACGAATGATTTTAAAATGCAACTGAATTATTTTGGCCGCTGACGTTTTTACATGGCAGTGAGCACGACGGTAATAACCATTCCAATTGATCAACTACTGTACAGAACCATTTTAAGATCAAATTGATCTTTAACCTCTCTAATGAGACTTGCTTTTGCTTTACATGCACGCACACGTGTGTTATAATAAACAGTAAAAACACTAAATCAAATATGTTTTACACGAACACACACGTGGTCACAGTGTTATAGTAAACAGTACACATGTGCACAGATGTTTATTATACCAGTAAGAGACGAGCACTAAGACCCAGCAGGGGAGACGATTACCCACAATTCCGCAGCGAAAGAGAGAGAAAAAACATTGACTCTGTTGTGATCACGTGACGCTCGACATAAAAAAAGAAGCGCATGTGTACATGATACTCGGTATTCGTAAATCAAGACTTGTTCGTTTAATAGTCAAAAATTTATCACAAATCTTTGCTTGTCTTGCGGAATGCTCGCTAACCGAGATTCTACTATACTTCTGATTAAATCCCAAATAGCACACACACACACACGTCGCGGAGACTATGCAGCGTCATCTTTTTTATCTGGCAGATGTCTGGCAGAGGGCGTTTGCTCATCTGGAAGATGTTGCGGAGACTTCTGTGCCAGATGTTAGAACGACGCTTAGCCTACGTATTTAAGATGTAAATGAATTAAAACTTCCCTGATCCGCTCTTTAGACGAGGTTAATTAAATATTCATGCATCTGCCAAAAGTCTGATTCATGTCGGATAGTTATTATTCGTTTTAATAACTATAGTCGTTCTATTATAACACCCCCCTCCCATTATTTTAATTAAATACCATCGGCACATCTATAATGCTCCCTAATGCATGTTACAATGACCAAATATGATAATAAATAAACCACACTCTCAACTAATAATAAAACACAGATTTGTTTATTTTTATTAAAAAAATACATTTAATAACAAGCAAACATTTGATTAATTCATACAAAAATTAGAAAACAAGATAACAAACTATATACAGACAAAACAATACACTTTATATTTGTTATGTGACCATTTAACATAAAAATACGACTATAAAAAAACGATGATACACTCTTTAACATCTCCGCGACATACCTGTGCTATCTGGGATGTAACTCAATACAAGTGAAAATAGTTCAGTCAAACACAGTGGTGTGTTCTCCCAGATGCCAAAAGAAGCCAGTCTTCCCCAGCTTTTCATTCAGACAGTAAAGTTCATTTTGGTTATAAAAATAACGCTTTGTTTAAGAGTTTTGTTTTTGTATTAAACTCCTCTGCATGGCTGCTGACTGTATTTGGCAGTGCGTGAAACAGCGCGGTAAAACACGGTATTGCACTTTAACAGTCATCTCCGAAGAGAAGCCTTTCTAAAATAAATCAAAAGAGATGAATTATGGCAAATGGTATCAAGTTGTGATTGACCAGATTTATACCAAGAAATGCCAGGCTACATTTTGCTTCTCATGGTAAAAAAAAAAAAAAAAAAGTCCTAACCAATCAGGTGAAGCTGCTTTCACATCACTAACACACTGTGAAGCCAGACGCACATCTACAGTACATCACCGTCAGCAAACATTAGAAAGTGCATATGGAAGGGAGAGCTTTTAGGAAAAAAAATAAATCAATAAACTTTTTAAACTAAACTTCACTAAAGCAGCAACTAAATATTAAAAACCCAAAGCTGCACACAGACGGGAAAAAGGCGAGATTGAGACTTTCAGTGAGGGACATGATGTCCACACACAGTGTCTTACTGTTAATGTTAAAGCTGATGCCCGTGACTGTTACACTGCTCATGGTGCCGTGCTCACCTGGATTATCTGCACATGTTAATTTATTGTAGTGTCACTTTACTGTGCCTGGTTATACATTTGGGAGAGAAGTTTCATATATTTGGAAGTTTCACATATTCAGAGAATTGTTTAAGAGTCTGTGTGTGTGTGTGTGTGTGCGCGCGCGCGCGCGTGTGTGTGTGTTTATGTGTGTCTCTGCAAATGCAAGCATCAGCTGAGTGTGTGCACTTGTATGCAAGTTTCATCTCTTGCATGTATGTATGTCATCTCAGTTGGCGTCCTCAAAAATGTTCCCCACACCACATCATGTCAAACATTTACTTAAACATTGGATTCCTGCTTTTGAAAAATACTTAAGTATTCAAAAGTGTTTACAGAACCAAAAGTCTGTGAAACAATCCACTAAATGGACTAGTCTGCTTTTAAACCTAAACAGATGTAATATAAGGTCGCTAATTTTTATAGTTTTTTCTACAGAGACCTTTTTATAGGTTTTGTGTAATGCCCACTTTTCCATTCCTTTTGGTACATTTTATGGAGGGTATCTCTAGTAATCTCTCTAAACTCCTGTAGAAACACATTGGAATTAACAAAAGGGCAGCCTCTGTCATTTAAACTGTTTTAGAAATTTAACAGCCCCACCCTAAAAACTCTAAAAAAAAAAAAAAAAGTGTTGAGTGTGTGTGTGTGTGTGTGTGTGTGTGTGCTTGTAAAATAAAATACATATATACTTAATCAACTTTAAAAGCCCAGTTACACATCTCTAGCTTTGTAACTTCCCAACAGCAACACTGTTTTAATCGATAAAGATTAATGTCAAAGTAAAATCCACCCAATTTTTTCTTATTTTTTTTAAACTGTCAGTTTCTTTTCTTTTTCTTTCTTTTTTTTTATTTAGCTCAGGCAGTACATTCACATGTGCAAGAGAAAGACAGGGGACCTGCTATAGATATACAGTAGCTCCCTGAAAAAACATCTACAGTATATACAACAGCACCACTCAGAAAAACTCAACCACCTCAAAAATGTGACTAAACTGATAACCACAGACGCAAACACACTGATCAACAACCATTTATCAACTCTACATGAACTCTTTTCTATCTTTGCTGCTACTTATGAGAAATGTTTACTGTTACTCATCACACTACCTCAACCCATTACTGCATTACCACAGAGTATTGGACTGCCTTGTTGTGTTGGATTGTGTTGTGTCATGTTGTTGCATGTTGTCACTCTTGTCTGCACATTTGCACGCAAGAAAAAAAAAAAAAAAAAATATATATATATATATATATATATATATATATATATATATATATATATATATTATTATTATTATTATTTTTAAATAGTGTTCATCTGTCTTTGTCCCAGCTAGTCAACAAATTACGGCAGATTTTAATTTATGTTGTGTCTTAGTTGTCCTAGTTATCTAGGACACCTACTGGATTACTAGTTTTGTTAATTTATGCTGTTAATTTATGTTGTTAATTTATGTGCTATGTATGTAGTTCATTGGACAGGAATGTTGTTTAATTTTTTTGAATACTGAATTGTATATGGTTGAAATTACAATAAAAAGCCTTGACTTGACTTGAATCAAGGAAGTTTGGGAAAATGTGGTCTGACAATGGCACCACATAGTGTGTCTGCCGTTAAATGAGGCAGAGACACTATTTTACATTTCACATCTATAATGTCAAAGCAACACTGCAGTGTGTGTTTAGAGATTTATCTCCAATTTTCTCTAATGTTTAATATGGATATGGCACAATCATTAAGATTTAATTCATGTCAGAATGATCTCCGTAAGTTTCATTGTTTACTCATTTCTCACAAGATATTTATGACCTTGATTGGGTTTTCTCCTATTGTTTTTCTTGTCTTGGGTTGATAGTTACATCTTTGTATAAAACAGATTTTTTACCATATATGTTTAAATTCCATTGCCCAAACTGCAAAAATTAATACTCTTCTCCAGCTGAGTCTCCTGATTCCTTTGTCATTTAATGCTCTGGTCAAATCCTAAAAATTTTTATATAATTTACTGTATTATGACATTGGCACAAGTGAGTTACATTCTGTTAAAAATCTTATTTTTACAACATTGTATCAGTTGGTGAAACATGATTTACAGTACATAAAGCAAGAAATGGGACTGAGGCATGACAGCACTACAGGACATGCAGAATCATGCAGATACACACCAGGAGCTTCAGTCAATGCTCAGACTGCGGGAAAAGTGTGTGATCTCTCTGACTTTAACTGTGGCTTGGTGCTTGGTGCTAGTCAGGCTGGTTTAAGTTTTTCAGAAATTTCAGATCTCCTGCGCTTTTCACACAGTGTATACAGGATGGTGCTAAAACAAAAAGCGTCCTGCAGCCTGAAACATCTTGTGCATAAACAAGATCAAATAAGAGAGACAGTGTGAGCTAACAGGAAGTCCATAGTCACTCAATCAACATCAAACACTGAGGTGGCTGGGCTACAAACATCAGAAACCCACATCATTTTCCTCAGAACATGAATCTGAGTCTTTCATGAACACAAACTTGCTGAAACTGCACAGTTATAGACAGTTAAAAGACTGGTGACCATCCCGATCTTTAGTTATCCAGTGTAGTTGAGTCTGTTTTTAATTTAAATTGCTGACTCAATTCATACAATAATTATTTGTTTGGAATGTTTTTTTATTATAAATTTTTATTATTGAGAAATTATGGAAAAACAGAATAATGCAACTGTACAGTGGTTTCAGCAGCAGCAGGATGGCAGTAGCAGTAATGGTGCACTAAGAAAGGGAAGTCTGTATCACTCAAGAAAAAAAAAAAATGTGTGAACCAAGATTGTCTAACAACACCCCTGCCTCATCATGTTACAAAACCTTACCGTTAATCAGAACATTATGCTAAGATCCAAGGACCACTCAATACAAGAAAGAGCTAGAAGTAAGAGGTACAGTCATCACAGGGAAAATCATACTGTAGGTAATGCAGTCAACAGCCACGATCTCCACATGTGATTATCCCAGAAGACTCTGTTAACCGTATGTTAAAGCTTTTGCTATAGAGGATTAGGTGAAGGCTTTAAATAACTGTAGATATATGCTGTTTGCTCAAGAATAAAAATAGTGACCTGCCAAAATTGTATGTTTTTCTCTGCAGATGAGAATAAAAAAAGATCATTCTGAGCCATGAGGCTCTTTGTGCTGTGTATGGGCATGAAGAGGCCGGTTCCTTATGAACAAAAACAGTGCAGGTACAGCATGCACAGACAAATCATAGCACTCATCCTCCTATGGGAAAAGGCCTGGTAATGGTGGGCCAAAAGGTATACACTCAAGCTACTATTGGATAGATTACCATGTCTATCAGGACAATATATTCCACAGTCAAAAAAAACAAAAAAAAAAAAAACTTGAAATTGTAATCTGCACTCTCATGTCCTAATATAAAAGGATTGAGTTCAACAGAGAGCCCCTCTGAACGCTTCTTAGATCAGATATTACAACAACGTTATTGCTGAACTGAATGTGAGCATGTTCTCACCTCCACACCCTTTTCTCTAAAGTGTATCCTACTTCCTTTACACAGTGGGACTTGTGTGTCTCCTCACACAAAAGACCTTTAGTGATCTTGTGATTTGTTTAATCGGTTTTTCTTTAGACTGATCTTAGTTTTTAAGGTGTTTCATATCCAAAACAAAATTTAAGCTACAGTTAAGAAACGTCTCGGGTTACTTTGCTGTAACCCTGTTTCCTGAAAAGGCGGGAACGAGATGCTGCGTGAAAATGCTATGGGAAACATCTTCTCATGTTGCCGCTTGTGAAGCATGTGTGTATCAAACACGCCAAATTTTTGGCTTTTATAACCTCGGTTGGGTGACGTCATCTGATAAGACGCACCTGCAGGTTATAAATAGGAGTGAACCGGAAACATTCCTCAGATTGATTTGTCTGAACGGTCACGTAGACAGTGCGGCATTGGGACGTAGCATCTCGTTCCCGCCTTTTCAGGGAAAAGGGTTGCAGCAAAGTAACCCGAGACGTTCCCTTTCGAAGGCTACACTCGATGCTGCGTGAAAACGCTATGGGAACGAGAGTGCCAACGCCGCTGCACTGCAAGTGTCTGGACTCCAAGGTTGTGTAGATTATATAATCTCAGAACTACGTCTGGGTAGCTGACTCGAGGACCTGTGAGCCCGAAGTAGCATGAACATCCAGACTATAAATGTAACAAATGTGTGCGAAGAGGACAACCCTCCGCGTCACACACTTGCTGCAGGGGAATACCTCTTGCTAGTGCAATAGATGAGGCGATCCCCCTGGTTGAATGAGCCCTGATTCCTAGAGGCAAAGTGAGCCCACGCGCCTCATAGGAGAGGGCAATAGCCCAATGTAGTGGCGGCCGCCCCCCAGTTGCGGCCCCAGACCATGTAAAAGCTGCTCTGACTAACGGCACTAGCTGATGCGGTGGACGTAAATCTGAAGAGCATGTACTGGACACAGTACGTGAAGTCTCTCCTGCTCCGAAGCTGTAAAGGCGGAGGACAGAAGGCTTCAAAAACAATGGGATGCATATTGGCAAATGTGTGCGGAGAGGACCAACCCTCCATGTCACACACTTGCTAAAAGGGAATACCTCTTGCTAGTGCAATAGATGAGGCGATTTCCCTGGTTGAATGAGACCTGATTCCTAGAGGCGAAGTAAGCCCACGCACCTCATAGGAGAGAGCAATAGCATCTCTCACGCAGCTTGCGGCCCCAAAACATGTAAAAGCTGCTCTGACTTACGCCAATGGCTGATGCAGTGGACGTGAATCTGAAGAGCACGTACTGGACACAGTGAGTGAAGTCTCTCCTGCTCCGAAGCTGTAAAGGCGGACGACAGAAGGCTTCAAAAACAATAGGGTGCATGTTGGGATGGAACTTTTGGAAGACAGTTAGTGAGGGTGCAAAATGGCTTCAACAAGGGAGCACAAGCCCGAGGACAAATTTTCCTGCAGAAGCTCCAGCACTGAAACAATTTGGCAGTGGACTGGGTCTACCTGCTTCGTCATGCACCAACTTTCAAATACATTCCATTTGAGGGCATAAGCTCTTCTAGCGGGGGCAGCCCTAGCACTTAGAATAGTCTTAATTACACTGGCTGAAAGACCAGCTTGACTTAGTTGGTCCCGTTCAGGGACCGCCAAGGCGTCTAGATGCAGGGGCTGGAGGAGTCAGAGAGTAGTAAAGGGGACATTTGCTAATCTTGCGAGGCAAAGAGGTCCACCTCTGCTACATGAAATTTTCCCAGAATGTAAATCGCCCTAAAGGGACAGGAACCTGGTGCGCTAGCTATTTAGCGGCGCGAGCACAGTCCGCCCTGGCGATTAATATATGAGACTGCCATAGTGTTGTCCACCCACACTAGGACATGGTAGTCTCAACTGCTGGTGGAAGTGCTTTAGGGCCAGAAATAGAGCCATCATTTTGAGGCAATTGATGTGCCACGCAAGAAGATGGCCTCTCCAGCTCCCTTGGGCTGGACGGTCATCTAAGACTGCACCCCAGCCAATGAGGGAAGCGTCTATCGTTAGCATCGATGACAAGATGAACTTAGAGTGGGACCCAGAGTCAGAAACCGGGGTCTGAACCACATAGGAAGGGTACGAAGCACCTGGCGCGTAGCCCTTATTGGGGATTGGCCCTAGAGTGAAATCCTCTGGTTCTTAGCCACAACTGAAATGCTCTCATGTGCAGAAGGCCCAAAGGTGTCACCGTGGATAAAGCTGCCATGAGAGCTAATATCTCTGAAAGTGATGGTCACTTTCTGATCTAGCTTGATTTCCTTGAGGGTGTTGAGAATGGATTCGACACAAGCGGGAGACAGCTGTGCCCGCTTACGCTCGAATCCCATGTGACACCTAAATGTGTTGTCCTCTGAACAGGAAAGAGCATGCTTTCATGGCGTTGAAACAAAGATTAGCTAGGACGACATGCTGCTGTCAAAGTGCTAGCTAATGAGACTGGGCCAGCCAGTCATGTAAGTCAAATACGGATGCTCTGGAGTCGTAAGAGCCAGAACTACATTTTAGTATTTTGTGTATGTGCGGGTGGGGTGAGAGAGCTAGACCAAATGGAAGGACCCAATACTGGTAAGCCTCGCCCCCAAAAGTGAAACTCAGGAACCTCCTGTGTTGTGGCAATATTTCTATTGAGTTATTTTTAGATAGCAGTAAAGCCCGCAAAATTAAAAAATTGGACGCAGTCCCCCGTTTCTCTTGGGAACCAAGAAATACAAAATGTAGTAGCCTAACTCTCTGTCTTGTAGGGGAACATGTTACATGGCCCCATTTCCCAGCAACTTCCGTCAGCAAATGCGCAATTTCTGGTTTCATGGAAGTGGAGACCACGCCACAGTTCTCAGAGGGTGATCTGAGAACTGAATCCTGTAGTTTCTCTCTACAGTGCTTAGTACCCAAGGAGATATACTTGGCAGTAGCTTCCACGCTGCCAGTTTCTCAGAAAGGGGGAAAGTCTCGGTGGCTCGGTTAAATGGGGGGGATGTTAGATGTTCGGCATCCTGAAACATGGCAGGAAAAAACTGAAGAACTAACATTTTATTGGAGACTGGTGTTACCCGAAACACCAGTGGTGGCGGAGCAAGAACACCGATCTCCTGGGGGTGCCAGGGAGAAAACTTTATTCTTTGAAAGGAATTCTGCGTGCCTCTCCCCATTGGGGGCCTGGGCACATGAACCTCAGGGCTTCTTTGTGAAGAAGACAATATGCCAGTCTGACCTTTCTGTTGCCCGGCGTAATTTCAATACGCCCTACCTTGAAGAGCCCCGCCAGTACTCAAGTCTCTCAGCAGGTCAGCCTGGCAGGCGTGCAAAACCGCCATGGTGTGCAATGGAGCACCAACCTGACCTGTTGCTTGAAAAGCTTTTCCCTCCAGGGAAGATAAAAAGTCTACACAGCTTAAAAAGAAAGTAATAGCTTTTCAGGAAGGATGATGTCCCAGGAGAGAGATAGCCTCTTTTATCTGGGTGTCATCATATAACCCTGCGCTTCCACCTCAACTATATTTAAATAAATAAATAAGTTGATGGCAGGAAAACAGGGGATGAATACAGTTCACTCCATGAAAGGGTTAACTCATATGGAGATTGCTAAGAATAGGGGAGAGAGCGCCGTTGAGACTCCGCCCCCCGGCCACCCGACAGAACCTGCCGTCGATGTTTTTTTTAAATTAATTTATTTAATTAAATTTTTTTTTTTTAAGTGCTTAGAGGCTATTACCATCTCCGCGGAAGCAAGAGAGGATGTTTATCCTTGCCCATTCACAAGAAGCGCCAGGGCGCGCTTGAGAGCGGACAGAGGAATTTCCCGATCCGATGAGAACACGAAAAAAAGGAGTTTTTAAATCCATCTCTCACAGCTCTGCCGGATGCACAAGTTTAAGCCCCAGAAATGCGCGGCGGCTCGAAGCTTCTCAAGGAATGCGAGGAGCGCACATACAGTAGCACTTAATCGAAGCAGTAAAGTGTAGAGATCGCATCTCCGTTATGGATTATACACATTATTGATGAGTTAAACACTTATTTTGCTGGTTAGACACGACACGCACACAACTAGGTGAAGACAAGAATCTGAGGAATGTTTCCAGTTCACTCCTATTTATAACCTGCAGGTGCATCTTATCAGATGACGTCACCCGACCGAGGTTATAAAAGCCAAAAATTTGGCGTGTTTGATACACACATGCTTCACAACCGGCAACATGACAAGATGTTTCCCATAGCATTTTCACACAGCATCGAGTATAGCCTTTAAGAGGGAACTGGAAGTGTGCCCCAGTCATATAAACAAACAAATTTGTCACGCTCTCAGCGCGCCACGCTGATCAAAGACCGCCCTCGTCTGCTGACATTTCCCTTCTCACGCTGTCAGGCTCTCCACCATGCTGGTTTGTTTTCCCACGCTGTCATCTCTTCCTCACACACCCCCGGACCGCCCCGCCAACACACCGGCTTCTCATCTGGCGCTGATTTCTTCCGGCTTATAAGGAGGCGCGGCGCGCAAGCGCGCCGCTGGATTATTGTGTGTTTTTTTGCCGCAGTTCTCTCGCGTTCAAGTTCATGATTTCTTTCTTACGTTACCGACCACGCTTTGTCCCCGTTTTTGCCTCTCGTCTCACGCTTAGGATTTATAATCGCACTCGGATTTAACGGCTTTGAACTTTCGCTTTCGTTTTTCGACTACGGCTCTGCTTAGTGTTTGTTTTGGCTCGTCGCCCCCGCTGACGGATTACACGGCTTCGGACTTCCGCTCTCGCCCCTCGACTACGATCCAGATTCGCCCTGCTACTGCTACACTGCTCCTTATCTCTTTGCTCTGCTCGCTCAACGCCTCACAGAACCACCTGCCTCTCTGCACCTGGATCCATCTCTCCGCCTGCTCATTCTCACCTCGTGACAAAATTAATCATGAATGAATCGTTTGAGAATCTCTCAGATTACTGTATCTATTAAAATAAAACATGTTCCTGCAGGCTCTTGTCACAAAGAGAACCACAGACTACCTGTAAAGTTTACACACTACTTTTCAGCAGTCTGCGTTAAGAAGCTCAGTTTCTGTACAGAAGGGATGTTTAAGCACAAATAAATCTCTCTATTATACAGTATGTTTACTTATTACAAGTATATTGCTGTAAGCTACAGTATAGTCTATTTGCTAACTCTTTGTTGTATCTTTTTTTTTTTTGTTTGGCCAGTGTCACATGTTGACACTTATTTGTAAATGTTTTAGGAAGTCAACTGAGATATCTCTTTCACATCAAATGTAATTTGAAAACAGTAGATTAGAAACAGTCTTATTTTATTTTACATTACTTTTTAGAACATCAGTGGGGGAAATTATGCATACACTAAACTGACTGCATCTAAGCAGTCCAGAAAATACTGAAAATTGGTATATTTTTTCACAAGCTTTTACCAATGGCATAAAGAGTTAACCAGAGGGGCCCTGTGGCTAAATCTGTAGAAGATCAATGTTATTTACTGGTGAATATTTATTTAAAATAAAATTTTGCTGTGCAATGTGAAGAAAGTGTACAATTGGCATTTGCTTATAACACTGCTATTTATCTGAGTGAATAAAGCAGACTAACACAAAGCTAAATACTCTTAATAAAATATCTCAAAATATAATACTGTTTCGTAGTTTGCAAAGAAAAAGTGCAGCTTTCGGTTGACTGAGCAGAACAGGGGATCAAATACTGAGCATAGACAATGACATGCTGAATTTTACCCAAATTAATGTTTGTTAAGCATGCAAACATGCAAAGTGCAACTAACTTCAGATCAAACTTGTAAAGTACTGCTTTGTATTTGGGTTAGACTGAAGTCAAATCCTGACCAACTAAGTGCTCCAGAGTTTATGGGGGATTGGACCAAGACTACAGTACATGCATCTGAGTGCAGTTACTGCCCAAACACACCAAGTCAATAGGTAAAACTAACCAGAGATCCAGTTACTGTAACTTGGCTTATCAACACATTGGTCCAACAGTTTCAACCAAACTCTAAGGCAACAGCAAAGGAAGTGATGAAGGAGTCAAAGGAAGCAGATACCAAGAAGGTACTGTTAAGAAAGTCGGGAGTGTGAAGAATTGTGTGTCTACACAAATCAGTCATATCATTGTATATAATATGCATGTCCCCTTGTCCCACTAAATCAGCTCTGACACTTGAGACCTGGATTGCACAAGACCTCTGAATGTGTGCTGTCGTATGTGACGCCAAAACTTTAGCAGTAGATCATTTAAGTCCTTTATTACCACTTTTCCACCAAAGTCACTCATATTCTTGAAAATTTTGAAATGCATTTTTCCTGGTTTGAACACATGAACTTCAAAAACTGACTGTTTACTTTCTGCCTAATTCCCCACCACTTGATATGTCACTATAATGCAGCAATCAGTGTTATTCATGTCATCTTAAAGTGGCTTTAATGTTATAACTCATAAGTGTAATAGATGTATTAAATGAGTTTCACAATCAAGCATACATGGAACCCTTTTATTTAGTCAAACTTGTTATTGAATTTTTAAACACATAATTAAAAGTTGATGTTGGGTCACAACATTAAAAGCACAATATATTTCTAGAAGCACAGTGACCTGCAGGATTGTGAAATTTAAGGAGTGTAAAAGTACCAGGATTTTTCCAAGGGCTAGACCTTCAACCAAACACGATTACATGCCTGGAAGGACCTGTCAGGAAGGTGACTAAAAGCCCAATGGCCACTCTAACAGAGTTTCACAAGTCCTTCGTGGAAATAGGAGATTCTTAAGGAGATTCTGAGCATCTGGTCTATGGGATGTTCTGTACTTGAGCGGCCCAGCCAAATCCCAGCCTTAAGCCCTATAGAACATAGGTAGAGAGAGCTGAGGATGTATGTTACCAGTTACCAGACTGATCAAATCCAAGTTCACAATTAACTGGTCAAATCAATGTGTACAAAAGCTGTAACTGTTTCTACGTAGTACAGTGAAACCTCGGATTACGAGTAACGCGTTTACGAGTGTTCCGCAAGACGAGCAACGATTTTTAATAATTTTTGACTTGAAAAACGAGCGTTGTCTTGGTTTACGAGCACCGAGTATCATGTGCGCACACACATGCGCTTCTTATTTTGACACCGAACGTCACGTCATCACAAGTGAGCCAACGGTTTTTCTCTCTTTTGCAGCGGAATTGTAGGTAATCGTCTCTCATGCTGGAGACACACAAACACACACATTAACAGAGAGACCATTTTTAAAACCGTTTAAAAATTAGCAAGGAACATCGCTAGTCACACTCGTGTGAGTGCATACTAACGGGATCACTACTGTAAAGTAAAACAACAACAACAAAAAACTAATTAAACAGCTCCTCACCTTTGAAAACAGTCGCGACAGAGAAAAGTTTGTGTGTTTATTTGGCAACCTTGTTGTTTTACTTACAGCAGTGATCCTGTTAGTATGCGCTCACATGAGTGTGACTAGAAATGTTCCGGTTTTAAAAACGGTCTATCTGTTAATGTGTGTGTGTGTGTGTGTGTGTGTGTGCACGCACATTTTACACACACACCCTGCGTGCACAAACGAAAACACTTATCTGTCGGATTTATTCTTACATTTTTTTAAGGTAAAGTACAGGTTAATTTGTTTTATTTTTACTTTATATTATGTATTAATTATATTTATGTATTTATTTTTTTGCGCTTTAGAACAAATAATTTAAGTTTCCATTATTTCCAATGGGAAAATTAAATTTGGTTTATGAGTGTTTTGGAATACGAGCCCGCTTCCGGAACAAATTATGCTCGTAATCCGAGGTTCCACTGTATATCTAAATAAATATTTGCATCTGTATAGTACTGAATTAAAAGTAAACAAAATCTAAAAAAAAAAACAGAAATATTAAAATATTTTTATCTTGTAATTATGGGATATTTTTGAAGCCAATAATACATTATTTTATAGCAAGCTTATTTTTTTATCATCTCAACTTATTTGATTTCTTAAACCACAAGTTTTAGCGTGAACACAGATAGGCCCCCATGTTCATTTTTATTGTTTGACTGTTTTCTAACCACAGACCTCACACATGGTATGTTCACACACATAATGCTGCATCTGACCTTTGAGAACTGACACTCTCATCTGTGGTTCATCTGGCTTTACTACTAGCTGCTTTGCTACCATACACACTATTTCCACTGTTCATTTTGCAAAGAAGAAGAATAATAAGAAGGAGAGAAATAATAAGAAGAAAGATTTTGTTCCTAATAGCTTTATAACTGTATATAAATGTATAATTATATTTTTCAAATAGATTTAAATATATCCAACGCATTTAGATTTCCCAGATCATGCATTATAAAAAAGCTCAATTAATATAATTAGTTTGAATCATTAAATTGAGGTCAGTCTGCAATAAACACTTAGCAAAAGTTTTTTCCTCTGTACTATGTCTTTGTGAGAGCACGGCACTGAACCTAATGAAATATTCGGGTTAACAAAAACTTTGATACAGTCAGATATAATCTGGTGTATAGGTCATTGGAAAAATGAATTATCTGTCAATCATCTTCAGTAAACACTTTATCCTGGATGAAACACAGGAGGATCTGGTGCTGTTTTGTACTGTAGCAGACAATCCGGTCCGCACACAAGCTTGGCACAGGTTTTACACCAGATGCCCTTCTTGCTGCAACCCTCCAATTTTATCTGGGCTTGGGACAGGCACTTCATCCAGTTGTTGGGAATTGAACTCAGGCCTTTTTTATGGCAAGCGAAACACCTACCACTGAGCCATCCTGATGATGTCAGACACAAAATCGTTGGTGGAACTCTAAGGTGACAGTTATTGTTACTTAAGTACTTACAGGTACTTAACCCTTTCATGCATAGTGGTCACTACAGTGGACAGCTATTCAGAAGCTGTTCTATTGTGTATACAGGGTTTTTTTTTGTTATATTTGCATATAGGCCAACACAGTGGATGCTTGTGCATCATCCCATACACTGCCACCTATTGGCCAGTCACGGTAAGTGCATTTTTTTCTAACCCAAATTCAAGATGGCCACCAGAAGTCAGAAATGCAAACATGCCAGGAATATCTTGTAAATCCTTCTATAGCAGGCGCCCCTTCCAGATAAAAAAAAATGCTAGCATAAAGTAACATATAAAGATTAATATAATTGTTCAAATTCCCAAATATGTTTTTTGTGTATGGATATAATTTGCATTTAAGCTCATGTCCACTCTATTGGACGCCATGCATTAACTGCAATTCATAATAATATAGTTGCAGGCAACGATGACGTTCCAAAGCAACCTGCGCCATTGCCACCCAGGCGCACTGCACAATCTGTGTGTTCTTTGAGTGGGTTAAGACCTACAAAAAGCCATCGCCATCCAGATGCACCACACAACTTGTACACGTCACACACTATATAGGGCTGATGTCAGTTTTGGCCCTAAATATGTTGAGTGCGTTAGTGTGTGTGTGTGTGTGTGTGCGTGTGTGTGCGTGTGTTAACATTTGTGATGTGTATGTGTGTAGAATAGATGCTGGAAAAAAAAGCATCACAGTATGATGTTACTCAATGTGATGACTGAACGTGATGTCACTAAACGTGTCACTGAATATAATGTTATGGCTGACCTGTTTGAGATATCAAAAATCCAGCATCCTTAATGCAAACATTTTGCATCCCCAATGTTTTTAGATCACATCGGCCTGGTTTAAGTGGCCATGAGACATGCAGTGCGAAAGTTGTTCGGCTCAATGAGCTCTACCATAAAAGTGTACCGAGTTCCGGGTGCATACGCGCAAGTGTGTATGAGCTATGCAGCAAACTGCGTGCAACTCAGGGATTCCACTGGCAGCAGATTCCAACCTGTCTGCCAATTTCTAGTATTTTAAGACCCCAAAAAAGCCCAAAAGGGTGGGGAAAAAATCCTTAGGGAAACAAGAGGGTCATGTGTACCCTGTAGTGCTTGGGCACTAATTACTGTAACTTTGCTGCTCTTAATAAACCTGATATGCAGTGACATTTTTTTCATAAATCGACTGATATTTGTTATTATAATGTAGGGTGTGATAGGAAGGCCTACAGGATAGTGGAGCATATACTATCTGAGTCAAGTAAGGATGATGCCAGTAGCAGTGATGATGAATGGCTGCCAGAAAAACAAGATAAAGGAAAGAGCATTAGATGACCCACAAACCATATTTTTTTCTTTTTTTAGTTCAATATATTACAGTCAGCACTTTTTGTAAGGGCATGTTTACCATCTGTTAACTGATGGAACACTCAAAAAAATGAACCTGGCTACCAGTTACATGTACTAAAATGTAATATGTGTTTTGTACATAATAATTTCATGTTTCCAAGATGAACATAAATAAATTATGTTGTATTTACATAATATTCAACAACTTAACATGTATTAGATTTAATCATGTTGAGATAAACCAAAGAGATCTTGTCACTATGAAAACCGGAAATATCAGATCAAACATCACGAGAAGATATCGCGAGAAGAGAACACAGCGTGTTGAGAAGACAAACGTTTGGCGGGCGTGTGGAAAAGGTAAGCAGGAATTAATTCCCATCTTTCTAAATAGAAACGAAATACTGAACATAAATGTCACCTGCTGTTTAGCGATGTTTAGTCACGTTATTTTGGTTTAAGCTATTTCTTGTATTTTTAATCACACTTAAAATACCGACGGTTATATGCGCGTGCTTAATCTGCGGTTCGGTTCTGGTTTTGGTCTGTTCTCATGAGTTGTGAAGCGAGAGGAACAAAGTATAAATATTGTTCATTTGATAAATTATCATGAATTTTAATTGAATCTATCTCTGTATTTTTTCACAGGAATTTGTGACTGAAAGTGTCCTGTATGCATCTGACTTCAGGAGTTTCCTGCTTAATTCAAATTGCTTAATGCTGAAAAAAAGCCATTAAATCAGGTGGAAATTCTTTCCATAATTTAATTATGGTTATTCAACAAGTAATTTTTTTGAGTGAAACAGACATATATATTTTTTTTGTGCCCTGGATGTGCCAAAAAAAGTTCTAAATATTCATTAAGGTCTATTAATTTGAACTAATTGTAATTAATTAAGTTAACAGTACTCAATATGTTTAATTACATTGAGTATTGGCGTTTACAGTGATGTGTCAGATGATCTTTTACATAAATTGTGACAATAAAAACATCTATTTTAGGTAGGTAAGTTTTTTTTTTCTTCTTCTTTCTTTCCTAGTTGTTGTGGGCTGCATACAACTTCACACCCCTTACACAGATAAAGAAGCGTTAGTTTTACCCATCAGACCGTTTCCTCTTTGTCTCTTGCCTGAAAAACAATGGTCCAGGATAAAGCTCTGCTTGTGTTTCTCTGTGTCATTGGTAAGTCTTAATCATCTTAATGATGGACTTAATAAATTCTTATTACACTTTATGTACATTATTTATTATGTGAATGTATAATTAACAAATTGATTATTTAGAAAATTGCATGTTCCAAAAATAGAAAGAAAAATATTTTGTCTAAGATGTAACATAATTGAGAATAGGCCATTTTAAAAGAAAAAAAATGCATTTATTAATCTTGTTTAATAAATTATAATTTCTTAAACAATACATTATATGAAAATGAAATATACATACTTTGTTATAAATGAGGTGTGTGTGTGTGTGTGTGTGTGTGTTGCAGGTTTGCTCTCAGAGACTCTGTGCTCTTTAACTTTGGAAGCAGAAGTTGGAGATAAAGTCACTATTTGGTGCCAACATGACCTGACTAATACAGGACACATCTTCTGGTTTAAACACACGAGTGATTCAGTTCCACTTCCTATTGGGTGTAAAAAATTTATGATACCGTATTCATTAGCAGCATGTTACTTCTTTACTGAGAGTGAGAGAATAGTGATGTCTGTTTATTACAAGAACACGTCTCTCACCATCACTGCAGTAAATGTCTCTGATACAGGACTCTATTACTGCAGCTACGTAGAACTGAACCAAGTTAACTTTAGCAACTCAACCTCTTTACATGTGAAAGGTAAATTTATACAGGGACTGTTTTTTTTTTTAATTGATTAAGATGAATGAGGTTATAAATGTTGAATTTTTCTTTGTTTAGATGTAAATATTACATTTTCCAAGGACAAAGCAACAGGTTGGTTGTTTCTTTTTTTAGCATATATTTCTGTACATGTTTAAATTAAAACATATTGCAGGTTTAATGATCAAAATGTTTTCTTTGCGGTTGTTAAACGTTTCTCCTCATGGTTCAGACTCTCCTGATGTCTTCTTCATGCTGACTGTGGTGCTTGGTGCAGTAAGTGTGGTTCTTCTCAGTGTCCTGATCTTCATTATACTGAAGCACAGAAAAACTTACGGAGGTCAATTATTTCTCCTATAATAATAATAATACTAATACTACTACTACTACTACTACTACTAATAATAATAATAATAATAATTCTCATGTGTTGTACTAGGTGCCGCAGAAGAAGGAAATGAGGTAAATCTAAGTATTTTAGATACTTATTGAATTTTTAACCACTTAATAAAATCGTATTTTATTTTAAGACAAATAACAAATAAATTACAGCAAATGTGCTTTAAGTGAGGCAACATGGTAGCCTGGGTTCGATTCCCATGTCTGTGTGCATGGAGTTTGCATGTTCTCCCTGTGCTTGGTGGGTTTCCTCCGAGTACTTTCTTTCCACAGTCCAAAGACATGCAGATTAGTCTAATTGGCGATTCCAAATTGCCCATTGTGTGTGTATGTATGTGTATTCTAAACTTTATTTTTAACTAATAATCTTAAACTATTAATAATGCTATTCATAATTTACAGTTTGTAAGCAGCTGTTGGAACTTTTTAGTTCAATAACATTATTCATCCATACAGGATCCATACTTTTTTTTTTTTTTTTTTTGGTTTAGGCTTAATTCTGACTTAATAATGTTTTTATTGGATGCTCATTTGGCATTTAATATTTTTGGTATTTGAGGAGCTCAACATAAATAGACTTTTTAAATGTGTATCTAAAGTGTTTTATCAAAAATTTGTAAAAATAAGTAAATATAGTTATATATAATACTTTTTCACATAATCAGTTGACCGTTGGTTTTATACAAAAGTCTTAATTATTCAGGTGTTATCACGTTAATGTTATTTATAAACTACTTGCTTTTTAATTATTGAAGTTTGTATTAAATGTTTTTTTTTATTCAAGTAACCAAACAGAGCTGATAAATACAGAAAAAATAAAAGCAGAAAAGTTAAAAAAAAATCTTTATGATGTCTATTAATCCTCACTCCAGCTCAATAAAACATCTATGAAATATAAATGTTATGATGTTTTCTAGATCACGATGTAATGTCTAGTATATATGTTAGATATGTTATTTACCTGATTTATTTTTATTTATTATTACTGTTTTATTACCTCTGTGTACCTTTATTGTTTCTGCAGGCTGCTGAATCTGACTCAATGTATTATGCTGCACAACAACTTTCTAAAATGATAACCACAGCAACAAAGGGACACAGTGAGAATGTGTATACACATGTTATCTATTCTTCACTTGCCCAACGTAATGTGTGTTCATAATCGTATATATCATTTACTGTTTACAGAAGTTTCTGATTGTCTGTAGTTGAAGGAATTATGTAATTAGTTATATCACAGTTACAGTATATAATGTAATATGACCTAAGAATTCTTTAGAATTCACACACTGAACCTTCTGTCAGGTTTTATAGAGGATTTAAATATGAAATTATGAGTTATTTGTTTTAAACAATACTGACGCTGTGTGTAAATAATGTACATTTATGTCCCATATAATTTATCAAGCTGTTTTTTCATGCATGTAGAAGAATTATACTGTAAGTAAAAAGTTTGTATACCCCTTCTAACTCCGTGGTCTTTTCTGATTTTTATTTCTTTCTACACTGTAAAGCAATGCTCAAGGAGTCCATAATAAACAATAATCTTCTTGGAAGAGTTGATATTAAGATGTATCTGCTACTTATGCTTTGTAAAATTTCATATTGCCTCTAATCTGAGGTGCTGTTTATCAGTTGGTGATTTCTGAGGCTGGTAACTCTAAATGAACTTCTCCTCTGCAGCTGAGCTACAAGTTAAGTAAGTTTCTTTCTTGATGGGTTGTCCAAATGCACATGTCAAGAACTATTCCAGTTAAAATATAAAAAAGACTGTTGCTGTTACTTAAATAGATAATTAAAGGTATTATTTAATAGTTTTGGAAACTTTAGTATTGTTCCAGAATATAGAAAATAAATATCTGCATACGTGCATTCAGACTCCAGCTGAGGCTTGCATTTGCTGTCACACATACACACACACACCAAGTCTCAACATTTAATTTATGCAATTTCTCTCCTTAATGTACAACCAGATGCTTAATGTGCAGCAAAGATTCAATAATAAATAAAAGGAGCATTAATACTAACTAATAAGTCTAAATAACAGGCTTCATGTATTATTAATAAAATTATGATCTATAAACCCTGTTATATAAACTTGACAGATAAATTCTCTTCATACTTCTTAGACTCAGTCTGCTCTCCTCTTCACCTGTAGCTCAGCAGCGTGTCTTAACTCCTCTGAATTTACACACAAACATCTCTGAACATTTCTTTACAACAGAACATATCTGCGCACTCTAAACATTTAAAGGATGCCTTTAAAAATTGCTTCAATTTGTTCCAAGCAATTTTTTTTTTACTTTCTTTCAAATCAAATGTTAAGTTTATTTAAGGTTTAATATTTATTTAATATTAATATATTTTTTAAGTTTCCCTAAAGCAAAAATAAATTCATCCATCCAAATAAAAAACAAAAGTTGTTACAATGGCTTAGGCCAGTAAAACTAATTTTTTGACTTTGTAATAACTTGATTTTCACTTTAGAAACATTTAACATTTTAAGTACACTGAAAAAAATTATGCTTTGGATTAACTTAAAAAAAAATTCTATTTATTATGAGCTATTTGTTTTTACTTTCTCTCAAATCAAATGTTAAGTTTATTTAAGGTTTAATATTTATTTAATATTAATATATTTAAGTTTCCCCAAAGCAAAAATAAATTCATCCATCCAAATAAGAAACAAAATTTATTACAATGCCTTAAAAAAAACTTATTTTTCTACTTTCTAACAACTTGATTATATCACTTTAGAAAAACCTAAAGTTTTACATTATATTTAAGTTTAGTGTTTACCTTGAAAGAAACAACTTACATTCATGTAGTATAAAGTAATAGGAGTAAATTATAGTAGTAATCTTTTTCATTATTGTCACGTACGGGGTGTATTGGCGGATGTTGATCGCTGTGGGCGGAGAGAGCAGGCATCAAGGCAAAGAAGTAGTTTAACAAAAAGTCTTTTAATAATGGTTGTTACAGAAATAATAAAGACACAAAACAAACAAAGGAACAAAAACTCAAACAATACTTAATGACATGGGGTTAAACTTGGACTCTCTGGCATGACACAGACGAAGGGACACCAACAGACTATAATACCTGTTACCCTACGTTTAAGTTTGGTAGCGAAACACAGGCTGAAGGTGCCCAACACACGTCCTGTGGCGAAACACAGGCCGGAGGACAAAACACGAGACAGGACACACAAACTACGCGGGGAGCTGAAATAGGCCACAACATGACGAGAGACACAGAGGCGGGAGACACATAGACGCGGGAGAGAGACGAGAGACAAAGACATGGCAATCAGCTAGACATGGCTTTTAGCTTAACATGGTTAAGAGTACTTAACCATGGCAGTCAGCTACACATTCATCTAGCTAAGCATGTCTTTAGCCCGACATGAACTAAGCTACACTTACCTAATAGCTCAACACAACACTAGGAGATTGGGGCACAGAAACACAGACTGAGGATACCCAGTGGCTAGGCTAGGCAACACTCAAAGGGCTAGGCGACACTCAAAGGGCTAGGCTAGGCGACACTCAAAGGGCTAGGCTCACGGGGAAACTAGGGAGGCAGGAAACACAAAGGCTAGAGACACAAAGGGGCTATGGCAAGAAGCATGATAGTTAGCTCAAGATAGATTTTAGCTAAACACACAACTATCTACTTACCTGCTCTAGCTAAACACACAAAAACACAGGGGGACAACAACCACAATACTTACAACACCACACATGACAAGACTGAATCAGCTCCAACATAGACACACAGAACATATACAAAACTGAGTCAGCCAACAAAAACTACAAAGGAAAAACAGCGACCTCTAGTGGTGGTCCCTTACAATTATTCTCAAGTTAAAAGTATGATTACGTTTAAACTTAATTTTATGAATTATACATAAAAATCAATATATAGTCTTTTTCTGAAATAAAAAAAATATCCCTAAGCCAAAAAAGTTTATTCATGTAGAGAAGTTACATTTATAAATGAAGTAAGTAACCTTACTTATGTTTATAAATGAAGATAATGAACAAACAAGTTCTCCTCCAAAAACATTTACTACCATCCTTGAAACGATACATTACCTTTTCTTTTTGTTGTACTATTATTTTTCCAATTAAAAGGCAGAAAACAAAAATAAAATAAATTTTAAAAATGCATATTTAATAACTTAAAGGAGTCATACAGGCCTACATGCACTTTTTCAAGCTGTTTGGACTGAATCGTGTGTTAGGAGAGTGCGTACACAACCACTCTACAATGATAAAGAGCCACCCAGTGATTTTCTTTTCATTTATTAAAATAACATGCCCCTTCTGAAATCAGGCCAATCGCAAATGCCTGTCGATGTGACGCCACACCGACAGAGGCCGCTCCTACTATAGTTGATTGACACTGGTGTTTTAGCAAAGACCCGCCCCGAGTGAGAAGACGCTGTCGGCCATTGTTTTTCGCCGCTGGAGCAAAATGTCGCCTAAGCGAGTGTGGTGTACAGTTGTTGGGTGTAATAGCGAACACAGCAGTCGTCATTCACTACCAACATCTGAGCCGCTGAGGACGCAGTGGCTGAATTTAGTTTTTGATCTACCTAAATGCGTTCATGTTTGCGCTAATCATTTTTCACTAGACTGCTTTATAAACGCGAGTCAACATAAAGCAGGTTTTGCTAGGAAGCAGCTCCTAAAAAATGGATCTGTACTAACGCTTCATGTTCCTGCTTCATTTTCACCAGGCTCAGTGAGTGTAATATCTTTTTCTATGAATCTTTGCAGATCGCCTTTTCTAATAATCATGATGAATGCGGAGTGTAAGTTAACTTATACTCTTATAAAACATGGTTATGTCGTCTTCTCTATATACATCCGTCTCTATATAATTCCTAATCGCACGTTTATAATAAACAATGCATTAAGGTGATTATCTAGTTGCAAACTGTGTACATAGTCGGAAAACTATAATATGCTTACCTTTGTAACGTTAGATGGTTTATAACGATGTCTATCAAAGATTAAGAAGTCATGTAAACACATCAGTAAACACATCGCGTCCGTATTTCTCTCAGTAAGCTTCTCCGCTTTTGTTGTTGTTGCTCGCGGCAGCGTAACAGCCCGTTAATTTATGCCCATGCAGTGATGAGAAAGACAAATCGAGTCGATGCATGTCCATTCTTTTAATTTCTGCATTGTCAGGCGATATTACAAACTTCCGCGTAGGTTCCGTACTTAAATCAAACCAAAAACTAATTAAGAAAACAGGCTCAGGCTCTATATTCCAGCTTTTTCCAGTTTGGACTGCATTACCCACAAAGCATTGCCCGCACTAACCCTAACCCTAACCCTAACCCTAACCCTTCGCGGGCGAGCCTTCTCCTAAATGCGCTTTCCCTGTGCCCTTTTCATGGGGGTGGGGCTAAAAAAACGCATCCTGATGGGTGAACCAACTTCGACACAGCACCGGATTGTTTGTATGAGGTAGCCTACGTGAGTGTATCACACAAGGTAGGTAGCAAAGTTCTTTAATGTATGAAGTAGCCTACTTCATTGAGAATATGTGCTACCATTTTACATTGCTACTAGCATTTACTAACATTTGTATTTTTATGTATCTGAGCAATGTCCTTTCATAAAAAAAGGTTTGTTTAATAAATACAGAACTTACAACCATACATAATCTGTATACATTTTATTTTTCTGCTAAAAAGACTTGAAAAGACTCGAAAGTCAAACCGTAGGACTTTGGACTTGACTTGAGACTTGTTGGCCTTTGACTTGGGACTTGACTCGGGACTTGCCTGTCTTGACTCGGGACTTGACTCGGGACTTGAGGGCAATGAATTGAGACTTACTTGTGACTTGCCAAACAATGACTTTGTCCCACCTCTGCTGTAATCCCCCATCTCACCTTTACGACAGGTGTGAAGTCATCAAACCGGTTTCGCTGCTGGGAGAATTCGCAGAATTGGGGGTTTTAAAACAAATTAACAAGACCGAGTAGACGTCTCTGACTAAAATGTATTTCGCTAGCAAAACATAAATAGAAAAATAAACATGTAGATATAAAATGTTTAATGGTAACAATTAAATCAGACTTCATAGTTGGATTTGATACTTTAAGTGTAATTCATAAATTTAGCATAGTAAAAGTACCCTAGCATGAGTTAATATATACCTATATCAAATAAAATTTCATATTATTCACACACACATTGATTTATACACATCGCGCAGGGGGGTTAGAAGTGGCGATGACGGGGACGGGGGCCCGGGGGTTTGGGAGCAATTCAGTGGAGAACCACCACTGCCTATTCTCCACCACATCACGTACTTCCCTGACCTCGGACTAAACTCCGCGGCTTGCTTTTATAATGTGGAGCAAGCCCGAGATCATATTAACGTTAATTATCGCCAGCCGAAACGAATAGGCGGTTCCGTCCCTTTGCCGCCTATTCAGGGAGCCTACTGTGTGAGCGAGTAGCGATAGTAGATTTGGGCACACACCCATCACAGGCGCACGCCGTCACAGGTCATCATAAGTTTCTTTAATAGTAAATAATGACCCCCGTTGCGCTGTACCACCGCTGGCAAAACCCTTATAAAATAGAAGTTAAACGAATTTACCGAACTTTTTGTGTGCGGTTAAGCGCTGATTCTACATACAGTAGGAAAGTAAAGAGGAGCAGTGGCAGACTGGCCATCTGGAGCAGCGGGAGTTTTCCCGGTAGGCCGCTGGCCAATGTGGGCCATCCCAGTCAGTATGCAAATATATGTTTATTAAAAATAAAATGACTGAAACCATAATATTGCATCTCTTTTCTACGCATATGGATGCGCGAGTGCGCCGCCGACAAAGAGCACGTGTTTATGTTACCGCGGATCCCAGTGGAACAATCTGACTACATGTGCAGTGCCATGAAAAAGCATTTGCCCCTTCCTAATTTTTTCATCTGCATATTTGTCACACTTGTATAGGTGGAATTTCACCTAATCACTTTATGAGGAAAAGACAAATTGGCCTTTTTGAAACATTTCAACATTCAAACTTTTTTAAAAACAATGCAATTTATGCTTTCATAAGGAAAATATCAATTTCTTCCATTCCAAGGATTAAAAACGGTAACAATCTCAAATTTAGAATCTAAAATCCAGAAGATAAAATTCACACAAATTTAAAAAGAGGCCTTAATGACTGAAAGTCTTCAGAAGAGCCTCAGATTCAAGAGGTTTTTAAAGTGCGGAGAGGTGCATTAAAGTTCCTCTGAATGTATAGGTGGGAACAGCTGATTCACACTTGGGGAGAGTGAATAATTTGCATTTGAATGTTGTCTGGCATTGTAAAGCACACACACTAAAAGAACAACAACCCAGGATTAATAGGAATAGGAGGCACTAAAGAGGAGGATTTTTATTTAGACTATAAAAATATTACCTGCGTCTATTTTTAGGCGTGCCAGCTGCCACTTTTTAGTTAGAAGTTTTCAGTACAAATCTTATAATGCTCACATGACATCAAACATTCCCCTTATTAATATTTTAACTATTACCATCCGTGCCTAATTCCGCAGCCCCGCTGCTTCACATATCTGAAGGGGAGGCCGCCTAACTAGTGAGCGAGGAGCGATATTGATTTGGGCGCTCGCCGTGACAGGCTGAAAAAACTATTGTCCTAAAAAATGTAACAGATGAGGACTCAGATTAATGTGCAAAACTATATAATGAAACTATATAAGACTACATGCCTTTATAAGACTCAACTTTTATTTAAGCGCACTCACAATAACGAAAAAACATTGTCATTTTGTAAATGTTTAAAAGCAAATAAGGTGCGCTGTTCTGTATTGTTTTTGGTGTTCTTGAGCGCATCAGAGTCAGTCTGCTTGCTGTTTTCCCGACGCGTTCATAATCATTAGTCTACTTCTGCCGGTGCGCTCTGAAAAACTTTATGCATGCGGCTAAATGATGATTAAAACTATGGAGTAAATTAAAGAGGAAAATCACGATGCCGAATCGAAGTCCTGAGCCCAAACCTCATTTAAATTAAATTAACAAATATTATAAGTAAAAAAACAATAGCCCACGTTTAGAAAACGTTTATAAATTCTTTCCGACATGAGTTGGCCCGGTGTTATGCACAGAGCGCCGGGAAATTTCCTGAAGCTCCGAAATCACTGGGGCATTTTTTTTCTAAATAGATGCTATCTTTAATAACTGATGGAGGTTTTAAGATGTATACACACGCATTTTTGAGGGGTTTAAAACGAATTAATAAGTCCGAGCAGATCTACATGAAAGGTGAGAAGTGAGTAACTGAGCGCGCTGTCGCGTTGTATATACTGTACAACACACGTTTATCAACCTTTTGATAAAAACGCTGCCTTTTGTAAAGTGAAAGTACTTTACAAGGTATTATTCCAGGTATTATTTCCAGCCGTGGTTAAATAATGGATGAAATAATTATTCAATGCTGGGCACAAACAGCAAATATGATGATTATTATAAAAAGCCAGAAGAACTTCGTGTTCATAAAATAATATTTACTTACTATGATAATATATATATATATTGTTCATTCATGTCTTCTGATGATGTCGACACATTTTTACATTTTAAATAAGATATGTTGGCATATTCACGAATCAGGACATTCGCAGTTAACACTATCAGATAGCCTACTATCAGGAAATTAAATTAATTTCAACACCATTTAAACCGAGGCATTGCCATGTCTTTCACTGTTTTGTCCCTGTTAAGACATTACAAAAACTATATAAGAAACTTTTAAAGCACGAATTTGGGCATCTCATTTCATCATTGTGAAAATAACATGAAGCACATATACACACATTCATCATGAAAGATCTGTTGTAAAACAAAATAAAATTCATGTTTGCTTCAGCATTGGGAACAATATTGTTTTAGACTAAGTAATTATACACAGTTCTTCGTTGTACAGTACTTGGTCCGGCTTTTAGATAAAGTCCTTCCATGCGCAATCTGGCGGATATTCAGTGAAGCACAACACATTTATTTAAATTCCCGAATGTTGCTTACGGCAAGTCACGGCACGCCACACGCTAAATTGCGGCATCTCGCGGGAAAACACACGCAGTCTTAATGGCCACATCTGTATTTGGCAAAACAGTGTCAGAGAGAAATAGAGAGTATATTCTGTCAAAAGTAGGATAATTTTGATTGATTGCTCAAAGGTCAAAAAGGTCAAGGGCATACATTATTAATAAATATGCTGACATGTCTAGGTCAAAGGTCATCATAATTTGTGAAAAATGCATAAAATAAGTAATTAAGGAAGAAATTAAAAAACATGAAAAATGCATAAAATAAGTAATTAAGGAAGAAATTAAAAAACATGCTGACATGTAATTGATAAATATGCTGACAAATCATACGTAAGTATGCTGACAAATCTAGGTCAGCGTATTTAAAAAAAGAATTAATTATATAATTATTTAATTGTAATTATGTTGCCATTTTCCAAACAGGGTGTATGATTACAAGATTTTAATGATGTTAAATGGTCCCATGTGTCCCTTACACACACACCCACATCCCTTAAACCATACCCCCCCCCCCCCAAAAGCACACATACATACATACATTGTCCCCAAAAGTCCTCTCAGAAACACAAGAATAAAAATAAAAAATAAAAGCAAGAATTTCCAAAAAGTGTGACATTCTGGAAATCCGCCAAGTGATATTACAGCTTTAAAACTCCGTCAGTGGTGACATCGCTTCTTCATCCAAAAGAAATATTATGGACTTCTCATTGGGTAAGAACTTGGCTTGTAAATGTTTAAATTTCTTAACTTATATATTTATATTAGATTAGATTCTTAATAAGTAATATATATAAAAGAATGACTTAATCTATCTTATAAATGGGTTAGACATAAATTTTAATATTAATACGTTTTATTACAGAACAAGACCGTGGTATGCTTATCTGATTGTAATTTCTAGGATATTGTGAGACTTTAGGTAATTTTATTCTACCATTTCGAACTTTGTTTTGTCATAAAAGCTACGATACATAACATTAAAAAAAAACATTTAATTTGTTTTCCCGATTTTAGTCAACGACATTCTGATTATTTCGGGCGTTGAATTATCTGACACACCCGTGCAAGACCTACACCCGGAATCTCGAGCAAGACCAATAGCTGTAGTAGCTCCACAACCAAGACCAGCACAACAAACAGGGGTTATAATACTGTATATCCTGAACACGGGGTCAATTATGATAATACAAATGCTCCAGGTAAAATGAATAGGTATCATCTACTAATTTATTCTATTTTCACCATCTGTTTAGTGCATAAACACATTTTTCTGCAATTTCTGCTCTCTTTTTTAGTTGTGAGTGACATAGCAGAAGTACAAGCGTGAGTTATACCCGAAGATAACATCAATCAAGAGGATCCTAATCAATCCCTTAGAGACTTCTATCAAGAATTTCCCAATGCAAATGGCTGGGTGTAATGTATTTAGCCACGGCACGAAATAGCATAAATAACACATCCACAGAAAAGACATCTAACACACACACACACAACCTGGCCGAAGCCACTAACCCAAACACCTTTCCCCAACAGGGTGAACACATAACAACCCCTCCCGCAAAGCATGATGGTTGCCAATCGAAACCCCGCCCACGCCACACTGCCCCCACTCAACCTGTGACCGTCCCCGGTCAGCATGGCGAACTCAGCCTAGGAGGCGTGACGGTGGTCGGCGCTGGCGTTGTGAACACCGGAGTCTTTTTGCGGGGGAAGGAAGGGCGCAGCCCTCTTCCTGAGGTGGACGGGCCTCCACAGAGTTCGATGTTTCGCTGGCGTTGGGCTGATAGGAAGCGGGACAGTCCCGGTGGAGCATGACCACTCGCGACCGCCCCGTCAACCGCCAATCCGACTACATCAGAGAGCTGGGCAAGTACTGAGCCCACCCAGTGAGACATAAGTTTAGGCGAAAGCCCCCTTTTCCTTCTGGGGGAATACACCCAAATCTGCTCCCCAGTATCAAAGTCTCAGCCCCGGCTGTGGGTATCATACACGCGGTGCTGCTTAACACCGGCGTCTGCCAAGTGTCCATGCGCCAACTTGGCTTCGTGGGTAAAACCAATTGTGAAGGGGGCCCGAACACAAGGTCCACGGGCGTGCGCAACTCGCGACCGAACATTAACGCCGCTGGCGTCAGCTGTAAGGACTCCTGCACTGCTGTGCGATAGGCCCAAAGCACGAGAGGCAGATGTTCGTCCCAATCCTTCTGCCGGTCGCTGGTAAGCACGGCGAGTTGGGTGGTGAGTGTTCGGTTTTTCACCCCGAGGTGCTCGCACATCGCCGCAAACACCTCCGCCTCGAAGTTACGCCCCTGATCGCTGTGCAACTGCTCCGGGGCGCCGAATCGGCTGAACACCTCATCCACCAGCACTCGAGCCGTGGTGGAAGCACTCTGGTCAGGAACAGCAAACGCCTCCGGCCACTTGGTGAAGTAGTCTATGGCCACCAGCACCCATGGCCATGGTTGCAACCACCCTCGCGCTCTTCCACCCGCTCGCAGTACCAACAACGCTCATTACCGCCCTCGGAAACCTGAGACAGTACAGCCCCCAGCCCTACATCGCTTGCGTCTGTGTCGAGGATGAACATACAAGATGTGTCAGGATATTCGAGAACGGGCAACGCGACCAGAGCTTCCCGTAACTGAGTGAACGCACGCGCGTGCACCCTGTCCTAGCGAAACGGCTGGTTCTTTCTCGTGAGCCCGTGCAGCGGGCTGGCGATCGTGGCAAAATCCTTCACGACCGGGCGATAGTACGAGGCTAACCCGAGAAAGGTGCGTAGCTGGCACTTTTTGGGATTGAGCCGCAAATTCGCCCGCCGGATAACTAGCGTGCACCAATAAATCGTCTAAGTAGACGACACAACGGTTGCGAGGAATATCTGCCAACACTTTCTCCATCAACCGTTCAAATGTCGCTGGAGCGTTACAGAGGCCGAATAGCATGCGCTGAAATTGACATAGCCCTTGCCCGATCGAAAACGCGGTTTTAGGTCGTGCTTCTGGGCGAGCTCTACTTGCCAGTACCCGCTACGCAAATCCAAATAGCTAAACCACGCCGAGCCTGCAACGTGTTCCAGCGCATCATCTATTCGCGGTAACGGATAAGAATCTTTGCGCGTCACCTCATTTAACACAAAACCGCCACGATTCGTCCTTTTTACGCACAAGCACAACCGGTGAAGACCATGGTCCGGACGCTGGCTCTATGACGCCCGAGTCGGCCATCTCACGCAGCTTCTGCTCGGCGATAGCTCGTTTAGCTAATGGGAGGCATCTCGGATGTAGCCGAACAGGAGCTGCGTTACCCGTATCGATCGTGTGCTGCACCAAGTTAGTATGAGTGCACTCGCGCTCATCTACCGCGAAAATATCCACGAACTTGTGCAAAAGGGACTTCACGGTGTCGGTCTGTGTCTGACTTGGCCCCACACTGCTACGCTGCATCAGCTCGGCCATTATCCTCGCTCGGTCGTCTACCGGATGTTTACATGGTGCGTCCACCGAAAGTTCCGCACCCCTGGTGCGTGCTACTAACACGTCCGGCTGCGCTTTGGGCACTAGCAACCTGGCTAACCTGAAGTTACCACGCAGAGTTCCGTCCGCGAGATTCAGTACCGCACCCCACCTTTCCAAAATGTCTAACCCCAAGATACAATCATCCTTGATGTCTGCCACAAAGAATAGATGAGAAAGAATGATTGCACCTACTTGTATTCGCACTGTGCGACAGGCCCGTATCTTCAGATAACTCCCCGACATGGTGCGAATGTTCAAGGCCGGGTCCGGCAGCATACAACCGCGCTCGCCTCGCTCCAATGATCCCCAGCGCAGCAGCAAAACTGTAGAGCTGGTGTCTACTAGCGCCCATAGCATAACGTTGTCACGTTGTCCCACAGTTCAAGTAGACCCCCGCGCGAATTCCTACACATCCTGACCGGAAGGTAAATCCAGCAGGGGAAACAAAGATGGCTGTGGGAAATCAGCGGCTAGCTCCACCCTCCCCCCCCAACCCCCCCTTCTAACCCTGATGAGGAAAAGCTCACAGACACCAAACCTGCAGCACTTTGGTGTAATTTTTATTATCTTTTAAACGTCAAGAGTAGTGACAAATTCGTTACTTTTAATAACGTGATGTTTGATTGGATATCATTTCCAAGGTTGATAGTGTTGATTTTAGAGTGCATTATACGTGCGATGCGAAAAGGAAGTAAATAAACACGTAGCTATGCAAAGAGGACAGAGCTGCGCAATATTTAAGCAATATAAATTCAACAAAGTTTGATCATAATGGTTGTTGTTGCTACTGTTTAGGTAATTGGTTCCATCGTGTTACTGAACGCAACTGTGTTCACAAAACCGAGTGCAGGGAAAGAAAAACACTCGCTAACGTGTTTGAATGAAAAGGGGTGGCGGCTTTTCTTTGAAGCGATTGCGTAATGGGGGGCAATCCGTGGCAGGGGGGCGTTTTAGGGCATAACACACCTCTGAACGTCTTTTGTCTTGTAAATGATTATCCTCATTCACCTTCCAATCCCCCACATCGCACACACTCTCTACACTGTTGCCATGTTTGTTGGGGAACTTGGTTATACACAGCACTTTAATGTATGAAACACTTACTTCCTGGTTTGTTTTATTTTAAATAGTGCTTATTACCTTTTCCCGCAAAATAAACAATGTTATCATTGTGTAAATTATTAACATATTGATGTCTTTTAATTAAGGACAAAACAGACTCTGCGCTTGTGTTTAGGACTGATGCTGAACATGGGTCCGTTCTTCGTACGTCGCTAACTCAGTTAGCTGGATTTGATTGTTGTGGATTTGTCCTGATCTTGGATTATTTCATTCTTCAATGCACTTCTCACATTTGTTGTCATAGCAACATATCCGTAAGCTTGAGCCTGCTCGGAAGCAGGTTTATTTCATATAAACAGGATTTAGACTGCGCTCCTGGCAGGTTATGATTGGTTGAAGTGGCGAGGTCACATCTGATTGGTTAAAGAGCACGACTGACATGGACTAACTCAGGTGGAAAAAGAAAAGTATATGCCCTCCTGCCATGCCCCCCCCCCCGCCCCCACCCACATAATCACTATCAAATACTATATATGAACATAAATTCATAGGTTTATTGTTATCAAATCTAATATTACTTTTATAATAAACCCTAGGCATGAGACAGCCGTCAAGACCATTAATACAAATTCTTGTATGATGTTTATTTTGTAACACATTTATTTTTCAGGGGTTTGTCATAAAATTATGAAAATAAATATTTATATATATTAAAAATAAATATTTTATAATGATAAAATATGACGAAACTAATTTTATTATAAAATATTGTATTTGAAAAAAAAATATTAATATTTAAATTTTTTCATATACAACATATTTTTTTCATATTGCTTTTTTTATTTTATTGTCTCATGTAATTTGTAAAACATTGACTTATGAATTTATGTTCTAATATTAATCTGATAGCGATTATGTAGGGGTTCAATCCATGGCAGGGGGGAATTTCAGCGCATAACACGTGTTACAAAAAAAAGTTGAGCCGTTTTCGTCAACCAATCATAGGGGTTGTGATGAGTGTTTCTACTGTCAATGCATATCGCCTTTTAAACCAACGCACGAACGCGCAATAATCCTAGACAACTCAATCCAGCTATACTAATTATCAACAACAGGTGTGGCTCGAAGAACCAACTTAGCCAGATCGTAATTAGCATGATGATCTCATCTTAGATGTGTCAGTTTATCTCGGATGTGTCAAGCGACGTACGAAGAACGGACCCCAGCTGTGTTCATAGGTTTAATCAATGATTTACAAGACAACAGTTAAAGCGTTTGTGGATGAGAGGTGTGTCTAAGTGCGCTCCTGCATTTCTCCGTTGGTTTAACACAAACATTTGCACACAGACAAGTAAATCTAAAGAACCCGTCCCCCCGCCAAACACACACACACACACACACAGCAATTAGCAACATGTCATAGTCAGTATTCTCTACTGAGGTTTCTTACCTTCCACTCCTTCTAAGTTTGTCTTTGCTCTTTTGATGGAGTTCTTAAAACCACCAAAAATTTTTATACTGAGTTTATGGGTCACATAATCACAAACACAAACTAGCACAGATACATATGATCAAGTGTTTAACTGTTGTTTTCATTTGTTTCTATGACCAGTAATAATATTAATAATAATAATAATTATTATTATTATTATTATTATTATTAGCCAAACTCTTTGACTATTTAAAACATTTTTTTTTTCATTTTTTTCCATTTTTTGCACATTGAAGTTGTTGGTTCAAGTAAATGTATTTTTAAATACCCAAACAATCCCCCAACAATTAAAACACACACACATGACTTTAAAAATAAAATGTATTCTTCCAAAACTAGTTAAAGGTAAAACAGTAATTTGTATAAAACAGGTGAATACATGTTTATTTTTTGCTTTAAGGTCATTAAAATACCCGGATAACACTAGCTGCATATCAGTCTCTATCTGGTTCTTTTATATTAAAATCTAATTTTTTAAAAATATTAAAGATGGAACTGTTTAATTTTTTGTTTCCCCTCCAAAGTATCAGACGTTTTGCAATTCTATGTTCAGAATATACAGCAGACCTGACCAAACATCATTCTAAAGCTGTTGCACTGTGTCATCCATCCTACAGCTCCCTCAACAGCCTGTTCAGGCTCCTCCAGTATCTCCAAAAGGCCAACCATCATCCGTCTGACCCCCCCAATCCTCCACAGTGGAGCTCTGCTTAAAGACAACAGGAGAATTTAGTGACAAGACAAAGATAAATAAACTTTACAGAATATCTAGTTGTAATAAATATAAAATATATTAGTAAACCTACACCACAGAGTGTGTAGAATACTGTTTTGGGGAATTCTGGAATGTAAATAAACTGCCTGTGCTAACTTTAACCATTGAACTTTGTTAGCCCCGGTTTGTCTGTATTATCATCTGCATTAAATTAACCGAGAATTTACTTAATGCGCTTTTCATACTAACAAGTTAAGCGATATAACACTCGTATTTATTAGTTCATCTCTGAAGCCAAACTATAACTTCCCGAGTACTGAAGCCCCCCACACCTCCCCCACTCCTTAACTAATAAAGTTAGTCAGAGTTTTTATCCAGCTCATTAACTAAGCGCTCGCGTTACCGCGCAAAGTCACGGCCAAATTGAGAAAAATATAAACCCAGTTATGAGTGTTTAGCTTGCTAGCTCCTGTACATCTATCCTCAGCTTGTGTCCTTCATGAACTGCATCACATTATATTCACAGATATAAACTGCAAATTAATTCTTACCCAAAGAATAAATAAATGCTAAATTTATCCAGACAACACGCAGTCAGACTCTAAAGGCATTTTTATAGAGCACAAACACTCTTCATCGGGTAGTGAAGCTTTTGTAATAGGGACATTAATAGTATTTTCGAAGCTTTAGTGTCTTTTTTAGTTAAAGATGAGTGACATTGTGAGTTTGTAACACTGACAGTAAGCTGTAATGTTAACTCCAGAGTTGGTAAACAGATCGCTTAAGTTATCTAAAGTCACATCTGACCGCTGCTGGTGCTGCCAGTGATTTTCAAAACGGCCAATAAAAAAACTAAACTGGGAAATAAACTGTAAACTAATCCCAAACAATTTTATAAATTAAAACACAACTTACGCGAATAGTCCATTAAGCCGCCATCTTGATCTCTAGTGCAGTTTGGTAGCGTCAGTTCGGCGGGGGTGGGAGCGGGTTGGTAAAATCACGTGATTGCAACTCAGCGCAGCTAAATTGCTGGCTTGTGTTAACGTGTCCTTGAGAACAAAGCGCCATCTAGTGGTGGAACCAGGTAAATGTATAAATAGGGCTTGAATGGGCGTGTTTACTGTGAAATCTTGACATGCCTTTCTCGAAGGAAAAGGAGGGGGGCAGCCGTACACCATTTGCACGCCATTCACATGGTCGCGGCTATTTGGCGTGGTTTTTGCTTAGGCTAAATTGGATGTGGTTCTTATGCTGGTGGTGTGAATGTGTTGCTCATGCTATACAGTGCTGTGCTTAATTAAGTACTCCCAGCCATTGCATTTGGCAGCAAGTAAGCTCACTCGTCTCTCCAACATCTTTTCAGGTTGGTAAAAATCATAAAGACTCGATTACAGTAAAGAGTAGTGGTGCATCAGTTATTAGTGCCTTCACTAGATGAATGCCACCAGTTTAACGATAAGACATATAAGGACAAATTGGACTTTTTAAAAAAGAATGGATTCTGCTTTGGTTGTTTAGTAAAAGGACACTTAAGCAAAGACTGCACAAAGAAAAATGTCAGTTGTGCTCAAAGAAACATCCTCGCATGCTACACATTGCAGCACAAGACACAGCTCAAGCGATCGTAAAGGCTGACAAAACTGAATCAGTTAAAACACTGCCTGTTACAGTGAGTCATGAAACAAGCGCGTGTACTGGGGCTGAAGATGACTGTATTCTCTCCATAGTACCTGTTAAAATTAAGTCCAAGAAAGGTAACAAGACAGTAGAGGTATACGCCTTTATGGACCCAGGCAGCTCTGCTACCTTTTGTACAGAGTCATTAGCAAGGCGATTAAACGTACAAGGTAAAAAAATTGACATCATGTTGAGCACCATGAACGTGAGGAAACAAGTAGAAAGTTAAGTGCTTACTGACCTACAGGTTAGTAGTCTGAAAGAAAACACCTTTGTTGAACTCCCTAAAGTGTTCACACAAAAGAGTATCCCAGTCTCAGTGGAAAACATTCCACAACAGCACGACATTGATAAGTGGCCATACCTCAGCGAAGTAAAATTGCCTTAGATTAATGCTAGAGTTGAAAGTCTCATAGGTAACAAAGTGCATAGGCTCCTAGAACCATGGCGAGTAATTAACAGCAGGCACAAGGGGCCATATGCAGTAAAGACCGCTCTTGGATGGACCATAAATGGACCTCTTCGAGAGTCTATCGAGGAAGGCATGTGTGACAATGAACAAGTAAGCGTTGCAGTTAACCATCGAAAGTGTAAAACAAATGCTGATACAACAGTACAACCACGATTTTCCTGAACAGAACTGTGATGACAAGGCTGAGTTGTCACAAGAGGACTATCAGTTTTTAGACTATGTAACTAACTCCCTGCAGTTCACTGACAATCACTTCTACATTGGCCTACCATTTAAGAAAGCAGCTATTCAAATGCCCAACAACCGAAGCGCAGCCATGCAGTGCGCACTGAACCTCAAACAGAAGTTTAAGAATAACCGCTCCTTTCACGAAGAGTATTTAAACTTCATGAACGACATGTTTGAAAAGGGTCATGCAGTCAAGGTCCCCACACCTCACCTAAGTCAACAAGATGGGCAAGTGTGGTACATACCTCACCATGGTGTGTACCATCCTCAAAAGACAAAGCTAAGTGTAGTCTTTGACTGTGCTGCCAGCTATCAGGGAATATCATTAACTAGCGAGCTTCTGCAGGGACCCGACCTGACAAACTCACTCATTGGGGTGCTCACACGCTTTAGACAAGAGGAAGTTGCCATGATGGCAGATGTGGAAGCCATGTACTATCAGGTCAGAGTTCCGGAAAAGGACACAGACTTGTTGCGTTTCCTGTGGTGGCCGAACGGAGACGTGAGTCAGGACTTGGTTAAGTATAAAATGGTCGTTCATTTGTTTGGTGCAAAATCATCTCCAAGTGTAGCTAACTTCGCCCTTAGGAAAACAGCAGAGGAAAACCGCAGCAATGCATCTGCCGAGGCAGTCAACACAGTACTTAAAAACTTTTATGTAGACGACGTGAAGTCTGTTTCTAGTCATAGTCAAGCAGTTGCGCTATATAGTAATCTCACCAAACTGTGCGCAAGTGGAGGGTTTCACCTCACCAAGTGGGCAAGTAATAGTCGTACATTACTAACTTTCATCCCTGAGAGTAAAAGAATCAATGACATAAGGGACTTAGATTTAAGTAAAGATGCACTCCCTGTTGAGAGAGCTCTAGGCGTGTTGTGGTGTATTAATTCAGACACGCTCAAGTTTAAGATTAGTTTAAAAGAGCGGCCTGTGACTAGAAGAGGAATCTTGTCAGTCACTAGTTCAATTTATGACCCCTTAGGCTTCCTTGCACCAGTCATACTGCCAGCTAAGATCTTAATGCAGCAGTTGTGTAAAGAGAGACTTGCTTGGGACGATGACATTCCCGAACAATTTATAAAAAGATGGAGGGCCTGGCTACAAGAGTTGCATCAATTGTCTGAGTTTAGTGTAGCAAGATGCGTAAAACCAGTTGACTTTGGAGTTACAACTACAACACAACTTCACTACTTCTCAAATGCAAGTGAAATGGGATATGGAGTTGTCTTATATATTAGGTTAGTAAATGCTGATGGACTCACACACTGTGCATTCATGATGGGGAATTCTCGCGTAGCGCCCTTGAAACAAACTACTATCCCCCGAATGAAATTGACAGCGGCTGTGGTTGCTGTAAACAACAACAAAATGTTAAAAGGTCAACTGGAAATAGAACTGCTGGACTCTGTGTTTTGGACCGACAGCACAACTATCTTGAGATACATTGTCAATGAAAAACTTCGCTTTACAACCTTCGTCGCTAACAGAATTTCCATCATACGAGAGTCAACCAAGCCACAGCAGTGGAGGTACGTCAACACTTCAAAAAACCCAGCTGACGCTGCTTCCAGAGAAGTATCCTGTGAAAAATTCATAAAAAACAACAATTGGATCCATGGTCCCTCCTTTCTTAAAAAAAACAGAGAGTAAATGGCCTGAGAACATTCACGATCTGTCAGCGAAAGAGGATGACATTGAGATTAAACACTCAGCCTCAGTCAATCTTGTAAAGACTACAGAGAGCACAGATGCCGTGAGTAAATTGATTAACTATCACTCTGACTGGTTCAAGTTAAAAAGATCTGTTGCCTGGATTCTTTGCGTTAAGGATATGCTTAAGCAGAAAACAAAAAAGGACTAAGGGACAGGCAAATAACTTAATAACAGAAAGCCCTAGGTCTCTAACAATTAAGGACTTAACAATGGCAGAAAACGATGTCATTAAGTTAGTTCAAAACCAAAAATTCAAAGACAAAATTTCCATGTTACAAAAGGGTAATGCGTCCGTAAAAAGAAACAGTTGTCTCTCCAAACTAGACCCAGTACTGCAGCATGGAGTGCTAAGAGTTGGAGGACATCTTGGTAGGTCTGCAATGCCTGAGCATGTAAAACACCCAGTCATTATACCCAAAGACTCACACATTACAACTTTAATCCTAAGAGACATTCACAAACAGGTCGGACACTGTGGAAGGAATTATATGCCTTCAAAATTGCGGCAGAAATACTGGTTTCTGTCCAGTTGTGTGACATGCAGAAAGATCAGAGCAAAGAATAGTGAACAAAAAATGTCAGAACTGCCATGTGATAGAATAACACCAGATCACCCACCGTTCACTAACGTAGGGGTAGACTATTTTGGACCTTTTGAGGTCAAACGGGGTAGAAGTAACGTTAAAAGATATGGCGTATTGTTTACTTGTCTGACAAGAGCCGTGCACATTGAAGTTGCGCAGTCATTAGATACCGACTCCTGCTTAAATGCTATTCGACGCTTCATGTGCAGAAGAGGCCAGGTGTCAGTTATGAGAAGTGATAATGGAACAAACTTCATAGGTGCTGAGACTGAATTGCGTAAAGCTATCCAACAGTGGAATCAGTCAAAAATTGAAGGCGTCCTCATGCAAAAGGGGATACAATGGATATTTAATCCTCCTGCTGGGTCTCATTTTGGTGGAATATGGGAAAGGCAGATAAGATCAGTTATCTTGGGGTCCGTATTAAAAGAACAAACACTAAACGATGAGAGCTTGCATACATTCCTGTGTGAGGTGGAAGCTATAATGAATGACCGTCCCCTTACCACTGCTACGGACGATCCCACAGACCTGGAGCCCCTGACAACTAACCACCTGCTGCTGATGAAAAAACAGCCAAACTCTCAAAAAAGAGGACATTTATGCACGTCGCAAGTGGAAGCAAATTCAATACCTTGCTTCAGGAGCGCCAAAAATGGTCTCAAGTGAGAAAAAACCTCACGATCGGAGACGTAGTCCTAATAATTGACGAGTCTTCTCCAAGAAATTCATGGGTCGTCGGACGGATCACGAAAGTGTTCCCTAATAAAAAAGGACTTGTGAGACGTGTGCTGGTTAAAACTAAAACCAGTACCCTGGAAAGACCCATCAATAAGCTGTGCCTCATATGTGAAATGGACTGTTAATTACCTTATAAAGTAGTCATGTTCCTTTCATTTGGTACGCAATGATATGAATACCTTAAGTTAAACCGTTAACAAATGTTTAAAGTGTTAAGAAATTTATTTCTAATTTTAATCTAATAGTAAATGTTGTGGCCCAATTGTAAAAAAAAAAAAAAAAAAAAAAAGGGGTGTAATTGTCAGTCTTCCTGCCTGTCAGTTAGGGGCTGGAAATGTAAGGGCCATATTTCATTCTTGTGATTTGTTGTTGTGTTTATTTTATTTCAGTCTATTAGTTAAGCATTAAGCATATCATACTCGTTATTTGTATTGTGACATCATTTCATAAGTTGTTCTGTGACATCATCTCACAGTTATGTAGCTGCATGTCTATCTCGCACGTTAGTTGTTAGTTGTTGTTGAGACACAGAAGGATACAGAAAGGTGTAGAGCACACAAGCTTTTGACCGTGAGACAGTAAGCTAAAAGGAATACAGTAAAATGAGTTGTTGTAACTGTAATCTATCGAAGCTACAGAACACAGCAAGCGACTTGTCGTGACTACAGTGGATTTATGCAAGAAACTGTAATAACCGTTGTACTTTGATGTTGAAAATAAACAAGAGACAAAGAAATCAACGAAACGTCTGGAGTCGTCAGTGACGCTGTATAACAAAAGACACGCGTCAGAACTTGTGAATAACATGCACGTACACAGGCCATTAAAGAACTTCTATCCCACTTAAAAGAAATCTTTTGGAGGGGAGACCTGTGGCATGTCCGGTAACAGGCTGCAAAAGTTAATTTACTTTAAAGTCATCTTTTACTGCTCACATGTCCAGGAAACATAGGGAGTGTTCAGCTAGTACCATCAGTGAAATATATAAGGAGGTTACACCACAGTCCTCTGATGCTGCATTTCATGATGCCTCACAGAATCTAGCCCCAAATGATGCGCCAAATAATGACTTGCCTCATAATTTGAACAAGACTTTTCTTAGAAATATGTGCATGTTCTATCTTAAGTTGAAAGGCCAGCTCCTCTTTCCAGCTTCAACCATACAAATAATTGTTGAAGAAATGCCAAATTTGCATTAGATGGGACAGGAATACACATTATGTAAACTGCATACACTTTTGAAAGAGGAACTGAGTCTGACAGATGATGCCATTGATAAAATTGAAGCCTGTTTGAGGGATTCAGATCCTTTCTCCAACTCTCACCACGGCCCACTAAGGTCAATATATTCAAGAGCACAGACATTCAAAAGCATGTTCCGGTACATAGAACCTACTAAGGTTGCATTAGGAAGTTATAAAAGTTTGATACAGAGGTTTGCTTATTACATTCGAGTGAAGCAGACATTGGCCAACTTATTAGAATTTGAATTATGAAAAATTGCAAAATCACAGTCTTGTGACTCAGATACAGATGTGCTTTGTGATATAAAAGATGGAAAATCTGCAAGTCAAACAAGTTCTTCAAAGAAAATCCAGGGTGTCTTAAGCTGATTCTGTACCAGGATGCATGTAAAATCGTAAATCCTCTTGCCTCAGCAAAGAAAAAACACAAACTTGTTGCAGTCTACTTTTCTGTTGCTAACTTACCTGATCATGTGAGGTCCAACACCGATCACATGTCCCTTGTCTTACTATGTGATGAAAATGATTTAAAACACTTTGGACCTGGTAAGATCTTTTCAGAGTTGTTACAGGATTTAAAAGATTTGGAAGGAAATGGGATCACTGTTGGTGGTGAAACAGTCAAAGGGGCTTTGTATTGTATTGCTGGTGACAATTTGAGATCGCACAGTATTGGAGGGTTTACAGAAAAATGTAGTCAATCTCAGTACTTTTGCAGATACTGTTAAATTACACGACGTGAGTTTCATGATGACCCACATATACTCACAGCTCCTGGACACCTACAAGCTGAAGGCATCCAAGACGTCAAAGGAATTAAGGTAAATTCCGTTTTCAAAAACTTGGAATCCTTTCATGTATGTCAGCCGGGTCTTCCACCTTGCTTGGGCCATGACTTATTTGAGGGTATCGTATCCTATGATGTTGCACTCTTCTTGAAGTATTTCATAAAAACAAAGAAATAGTTTACATACTCAATTTTGAATCGCCGAATCAAACAATTCAAATATAAAGGATCTGATGCCCTCACAAAGCCATGCAGTGTCAACCCTGTTGCATGCAAACTCTCTGGTCAGGCTGTGCAAAATTGGAATTTTTTAAGGTTGTTGCCTGTGCTGATTTGTGAGAAGGTGCAAGATCCACCTGGAATAAAAGAAAACGTTGTTTAGTGGCATTACATATTGTCATAATTTGTTTAAGGCTTGCTTCCTTCTCGTGCACTTTTCCTGTGGAGAAAATTAAAATTAGTTGTTGCTGCTGCTGTTTTATCCGTGAAAGCAATATAGTGTTAGTTAAACAGAAATGCATTTATACAATATAGAGGACATGAATCGTTGTCACACATAATTCGTACAGTTGTTTGTCCTGTCAATTGTTTCAAGGGAAAACTGGTCGAGGTCAGTCAGTCAGTCTCGTCTGTATCAGAAGTGGGATGCTGCTCTTAAACAGTTTCTCATACTTAATTTGGAGCAGCGGAGTGTTTAACACTGCGCAATTTGGTATCCAACTTGTGCCAATGGTTGGTTATTTCCCAATAAAGATTTAATTTCTTTGCACTTTTGTTACCATTTGATGTTAGGTCCTTCTCTCTTTCTTCCTCAGTTTTCGGTCTTCATGTTTTGGGACTCTTGTGTAATGGTTCAAGTGATACCACGTGGTTTTGCCTTTCACTTGAATCACTGTTGGATTGGCTGCCACAGCTTTGTGGGACCCCTCCCTCCTGGGCTTGTGCCAATCCTCCTGAACACTCGCAGATAGACCTGGTCCCCTGGAGTGGTGGGACATGGAGCGTCTTTTTCCTTATCACCTCCTTGCTCTTTTCCTGCACATAAATTGCTTCATATATGGCAGTTAGTTTCTTCATACTGTATAAGATTGTTGCAGTTGTTTTAGCGGTGGGCCTTTATATGGCTTCTACAGAATGGCACAGGCATGGGTCGACCCCTAAGCATTTCATGCAGGGTAAAGTGTGTATTTCTGTTAGTTTGCATGCTTGTTAATTCATTGGTGCAAAAAGTAAAGCCTCAACCCAGTTAAGCCTTGTACTACTACAAATATTACATACAAACATACCCAAATCTTTGCTATGTTCCCAACCGTTGTAATACCTGCCTTACATTTTCTGAATGAATACTGATCCATTATCTGAACTGATCTCTAACAGAATTTCAAATCTAGGTATCACTTGCCTTGTGATTTGATAACTATTCCTGCCCCTTTTTCTGCAGATGGTATTGATTCTACCCATCTACCAAATCTGTCAGTTATTACAAGCATGTACCTTTCATCCCCAAACCCTATTTTACCATGTCCACATAGTTCACCACTAAGTGCTTAAATGGTCATTCTGGTACCGGTATATGAGCAATAGGTGTCGCTGCTTTCTTCATGACATTATGCTTAGCACATATTTCAAATGAAGCTAGGAACTCATCCAGCATAGCATGCAGATATGAAGACCAATACCCAGGTTGCTTGATTTTTCTCACAACCTTTCCTCTTGCACAATAGTCAAATCTATGAGCATCTGAAATCAAAATGTTTAACAGTGCTGTGGGTGCTATGATCGGACCTTAATGTGAACGCCAAATACCCTGTGCGTCCTTCTGCACTCCCCTCTGGAGCCACATCGAGTGCTCGTTAGTATTAGTCCTTTTCATAATTGGCAGGTGGCTGTGGGCACTTTTCAGCTCAGCTAATTAAGTAGAACAATTCGGAGATAAGACGGTTTAAAGTCTTCTCCATTCCTCATTATTATTAAATACCCAGTGTGACTTCCTACATGGTCTCTAAAACTAGACCCATCAGCAAAGTAAGTGATTTCTGCATCAGATATCGGTTTAGACTCGGTCAGGCCGTAACCTAGTAAATGCCAATAAATTCTCCACACAATTATGAGACACTTCTTTATAGGCATAAGGGATTAATTTAGCTGGGTTAGCTGTGTCACATCGCTTTATAGTAATGTCAGGATATGTGAGCAGTGAAGAATAACCTAGAATGCGAGCTTGAGTTAGACCAAATTTTCCTTCCTTTCACTTTATACAACCCATAGGTAACCTGTAGTCAATGTAGATGATTTTCCAGATGCATAAGGTACAGCTGCAAGACGCTGTTGATAGCATGGTGGGTATCCTTGAGCTATATTATCTAGCTTAGTGCTGTACTAAGCTAGGGGCTGGTTTTCCCTATCACTGCAAGTTCATCACTACATCGATATGGCTGAGGCAGATCCATCAGCTCGGTTAGCCACATACAGATAGAACAGCTTGATATAATCAGGTGTACCTAAAATGCATTTCTTGTTGATGGATTCAAATGCTAACAGTACATGTGTGTTCCATTTTAAGGGAGCATTTAGATCTTGCAGTTTTTCTTCTCTAATTATTTCCCTTAGTGGATCTGTTTTTACTCCATACTCCTCACTCCAGTCAGTATGAATTACCCCTAGAAAGGTCGTCACTGTTTATCTGGTTGTGACAATGGTGCTTTACTTATGCCTTCTAATTAGGTAGGCGCTACGGCTATCGTCTCCTGTGAAATTAGTCACCTTACCCATTCAACTTAAGGCTCGCATTATTGTAGTTTAGCGTTGGACACTCTATGACCTCCCTGTAAATGCAAACAAATATCTACTCTCTTCTGCCCCTGAAACACTGAAGTAGGCTCAACAAAGATCAATTACAGTGAAGTATATGGCTTTGGGAGGGACATTAGTTAGCAGTGTGTGTGGATTTGGAACATTTGCTGAATAATTTACCTGTTATACTATTAAACTGCATCCAAATCATGCACAAGATGCCAATTATTTGTACCTGGCTTGATCACCGGGAAAATAGGAGAATTACAGAAACTGGTTGTCTCTTCTAGTACAGATGCCTTTAATAGGCCTTCAGTAATGTTTTTTATTCCAGCTTCTGCCTCAGACCGCAAAGGATATTGTCTTATTCTGAGCAGTTTTACATCTGGTTTAAGTTGTACTTGAATTGAGCTGGCTGATTTAAATAGGCCTACAACTGTGTCATGCCGAACCCATAATTCAGGTGGGACCTGACTCTCCATTTCCCTCTACAATTCATCTTCGACAGTCTCAACTACCTTAGATGCTGATGCCAATTGTGTTTGTGACTGCGGCTAACTATAATTTCCTATAAGGGTTACCAATCAAATTATTGTCACAAGATTTTGATATAGTTTTTTCTGTAGCATGAAAAATCAACGGGTTTATGGTTGGCTCCCACTGGACTTCTTTAGCTTTCTTCCTTGTTGGTCCTATGTCCTTTGAGCTGTAATTTATCCTACCGTACATATAATGTCACCTGAAGAAGAGAATCAGTTACATTGAACCACCTCTTTACAAAATCACACTCATCTACACTGATAGCTGCTCCTGGCTGGCCCATGATGATATACTGAGTAACTAATTCAACCAACGTTGTGCGCTTTTGTTTCTTCCTGCCACGCCTGTCCTAAGTCAGTATCTTTGGTTGGGTCATACATCATTGTACAGTGAAAGTCTGAACAGGGTAATTGTGCTTCAGGAATCTGTGATCAACATACACACCTTCTGGAGAACACCATATTTGCAGTCCTAATTTACCTACTGCCTCTCTGCTTAGTAAATTAACTCGTGTATGACTTGAGACTAATACAGAGTTGGTCATACTTTTATTGTTAGTTTGTAGACAGCTGGTGCGGTCGTAGGAACTAACTGCTTTTGTCCCAAGAATCCTACTGTTTTGGGAAATTTTCCGATAACATGAGGCAATGTGAGGCATGACTTAAATTTAAGCATGTATAAACTGTTCCTGTATCAACTAACATGGGTATACTTTTACCATCTATCTCAGTGTGCAACATGAGTTCTTGTTAATTGTCAAAATAAGTGATTGATTCTCCCCTGTTGGATTCTCTGGGCCCCCCAACACCCCTGTTTTGGATCCCCCTCTTCAAGGATTTACTGGGCCTTGCACTTGATCTCGGGGAGGATGTTGCCACCCCCCTTCCATGGCATACCTTCGGGGTATGTTAGGCAGTGTGATCGGTTGTGTCCAGCCTGTCCACACCCCCAACATACGACTGGCGGAAAGTTAGACTGAGTGTTCTTTTGTCCTCTCTGTTGCTGATTGGCTCTCCACTCCCTCTGCCCTGGCTTTTGAGTGAAAACGTTAATGACAGGCGCAGGCATCTGGTTTGAGTTTGGAGGTAGTCCTGCTGATGATGTCTCACTGTTTCTGCAGCTAGCTGGATCCTTGGTGAAGGACTGCTTAGGGCCCTCTCTGTTTCTTTGGTAATCAGAGTAGCTTGGGCCTTTTTCTTGGTTCGCTCTGTAAGTTTTTCAAGCTGTAACTGCCTCCAGGTCGCCCCTTTAATGTCTTTGAGTCAATTCTAGGTGGATACTCGGCACGAAAGGCCTTCCACACAACAGGGCGGTAAGCCTCAAAGACAGTTCATCCATGTGTTATGTATTCACAGCTAACTCGAGTCAGAAGCATGTTTTTTCTCCCCCCAAAATCTTCGCTAACAGTTTTCATATCAATCACAGATAAAAGCTTGCCTGAGGTCTCCTCTTCTACGACCTTAATCGATTTCCCAGCACCCTCGTGAATGTTAGGAAGGCGGTTGACAAGTCCCTCGAGATCTTGAGCTGCCCATGGTACATACTGTCCCAGTGCACCTTTAACTTAAATTTAAGAAAAATTGGGAATTATGGAGCTAGGTTCCTAAGTCTTCCAGTGTTCCTTCCTTGTTTCCAACTGCCCATATTAAATAACACATCATCTTCACCATCATCCCCTCTACTGTACAAAAACCTATGCCCAGTCCTTAATGTTGTATCTATCTGACTTCTTAATTGTCCTGGTGTAAGTGCTCCTGTCTAACCTCTGTTGGGAACTTTTTCAGAGACCAGGAGACGTTGGGATATCATTCAAGCAGAAGTTACTCTTTATTGAGAACTCGCCGAGCGTCGCTGTAGTCATCCAAGTCTAAGGGAAAAACTCAGCTATGGAAAGTTTATACTTTACAAGAGGGAGGGATACAAAGAGGTGGAGACAATCTAAACAAAGCATAGTCTAGTACAGGAGTCAGCCTGGTACCGGAAGTTCCCCAGCCCTGATCTCATCAGCATAACAGTGGCTTTCAAATGCATAGGTGCTAATCTAATCAGCCTGACAGTATGACCCAAACCTTTACATTCTCATAGAGACAAAGGCATAGCCTGGCCTTGAGATTAGCATTCACATAGACTTTGAGACCCTACCCGGTGTTCAGGAAGTACATAAAGACAAAAGGTTAATGTCTCTGACACCTAGGGTACCAGACGTGATCTTCTTAGAATGTCACCAATTTTACCTTAAAATGTAAAACCCAAGGTACATAACTTGTTCAGTTTATATACTATTATGTTGGAAGCTAGATTTAACATTTTATAAATTTGTAATCCTACACCTCTCTCACTTATTTCTTGTTTAAAGTTAAAACCTCCCTGTCTATGGAGCATAGCAAATCCCCTTGTGTCCACATCTGGACAAACTCTTGTAGTCTGTGGGTCGTCTTTAGGAAGGCGAACTCAACTTTTAACCTTGCCTTGACCAACGCCATAAGCATTCTCTCAGCATCATGTGTGCCCCCACCCCCCTGCATTTTGTTTTTTTCTTGTGAGCCAGATTGAGAGTTTTGCCTGGCCTAAAAGGTAGTTTAAAAGAATGACGGATTTGTCCTTTGTTTTATACTTTGGCCCGTGTATGTATAGATTGTCTGACCATGTCGCTCCTAGTTCATTTGTCCAGGATTTAGGCAGGAGGAACAGCCTCCCCAATCTTTTACATTTTAAAAACAGGTGGTCTACTGTCTGTTCGTGGCCACGGCCTTGTGTACTATCCGCCACTGTAGATCAGCTGTGCGCTTTTCTATGGGCGGTTTGTACAGGGACCTCCAGCGTCCTCGTGGGGATGAGCCTGGCGTCAACCACTCTGACCACTTTGAGTCCTTTATTCCAGTCAGCGAACCTCTGTGCATGACCTTGACACACGTTCCGTACATCACTTTTTTCGAAGCTGCCTCAAAAGTTGTTAAAATGGGTGTTTTGAAACACAGGAGGGCTCCTTCCTCTTGCTGAAGGTTTTCCACTGCTGGCCGTATAAAAAGTGTAAGGGATGGTTGCTGATGTTCTCTGGGGTTTTGCCCTAAGAATTCTCGGAGTTGGGAGGGCAGGGCTGACATCACCTCTCCCAGGAGTCTCTCCATTAGGCGGCTTGTCTTAATTCCAGTTCTTGTACATAGTTCGTCCGTAGTCTTCCACTCCGTTTCGTTCCTCAGATCCTTGATTTTAGTAATTCCAGCTTTTTGAAAACGGTGCCGCATGAAAAGTGATGATAACATCCTGGTGTTTATGAGCGGGTTGTAGAAAAGTGGTTCTTTGTCTGCGCTTTGGAACGGTTGTGTGTCCGCCCTACTCACCCTTATCACTGATGTCCAGGCTTTTAATACGGATTGATAGAAGTGTGTAGTGGCTGATAAGTCCATTTTATTGAGATCAAGTGCAAACAGGTGTGTGTCATAGTTCAGGCCCTCCACCAGTTGGAGTAGGGCTTTAGCTATGCCAGTCCATGCTAACCCTTCCCCATAGAGGAATCTCTGTGCAGCCTGCAGCCTGAAAGTTTTTATCCTACAGGCCAAGTCGATCAAGCCCTGCCCCCCTTCTTGTACAGGGAGATAAAGCACCGAGGCTCGGGTCCAGTGTTGGCCAGTCCAAAAAAAATTCAACAACTTTCGTTGTATTTCCCTGATGAGTGTCTCCGGGGGGTCATGGACGGTGAGGCGGTGCCAGAGCATGGAGGCAATCAGAATATTAACGACCAGTACTCTCCCCCTGTAGGACAGCTGAGGCAGGACCCAGGTCCATTGAGACAACTTAGCACACATTTTTTTCACTACACCCTCCCAATTTTTATTTTGTAAGTCTTGTGTTCCTAGAAACACGCCAAGGTATTTGAGGCCAACTTTGCCCCATTTGAGGCCACCTGGCAGGATTGGGGGATCTGTTTTCTGCCATTGCCCAATTAAAAAACTCTCGCATTTTTCCAAGTTAACACGTGCTGAGGAAGCTCTTGCATAGATGCTCAGGTTCTTTGTCAGAGCCTGAACATCATTTAGATTTTTTATAAAAACTGTTTCGTCGTCGGCATATGCTGACAGCACAAGTTTCTCCTGTGGCTCTCTGACAGAAAAGCCCTGTAGCTCGGTTCTTAACTTGTGCAACAATGGTTCAATAGCAAGACTGTAGAGTTGTCCAGACAGTGGGCACTCCTGTCTAATTCCCCGTTTCATTTGGAAGGGATAGCTAAGACCACCTCCAATCTTAAGTGTAAAAGCATCTTCAGAGTATAAAAGTTTAATCCACAATAAAAAATTGTTTCCTACACCAAAGGATTCTAGTGTCTGGAAGAGATATTTGTGGTCCACTCTATTAAAAGCTTTTTCTTGATCTAATGATAAGAGTCCAAGTTCATACTGTTTCATTTTGCATAGATCAATTAGGTCTCTCATAAGAAAAAGGTTGTCTGTGATGATGCGGTGTGGTATACAGTATGTCTGATTGTTGTGAATTATTGAGTGCATGCATTGTTTCAGTCTGTTCACCAGGCACTTTGAAAGTATCTTGTAGTCACTGCATAGTAGTGACACTGGTCTCCAGTTCTTCAGTTGCCCCAAGTCTCCTTTTTTTGGGATCAGTGATAGAACCGCCCTTGTGCAGCTCACCGGTAGTTTCCCGCTGTTAAAAGCACATTTAAAAACTTCGTAGAGGTTAGGTCCTATTACGTTCCAGAGATGTTTATAAAATTCACTCGGCAGTCCGTCTATTCCTGGTGAGCGTCCTGTTGCGAGTTGCTGCACAGCATCAGTAAGCTCCTGCAGCTCAAGTTCAGCGTCCAGCACGGTGCTTTGTTCCGGAGACAGTTTTGGAGGCTCCTCGAGAAGTCCCTCTCTACAGGATGGATCACAGGGCTCTGCACCGTACAGCTGGGTGTAGAAGTTTGTAGCCATTCTCCTCATCTCACTTGGGTCAGCTGTTGTCGTTCCATCTGCTCATGTCAGGTACACCATCTGATTTTGGGGTTTGGTGTTTCTGGACAGGTTGAAGAAGAACGCACTGGGAGCATCCATGTCTTTGATGCAGGAGATGCGATGTCTGATCAGGGCTGTTTTGGCTTGTTCGTGGAGGAAAGAGCTTAGAGCTTTTCTTTTTCCTTCCAGGAGATGGCCCATTCTGACATCGTTCTTGCTGATCACTTTGTGTTCTGTCTGGGTGAATTCTGCCTCAAGTTCTTTAATAGTGGTTTTAAAAGCTTCTGATGTGTGTTCAGTGTACATTTTGCAGAATTTTTTTATTTGATTTTTTCCCACCTCCCACCAAGAGACCAAACTGCTAAAATCCCCTTTTCTGTCTTTCCACTCAATCCATAAAACTTTAAAATTTTCATAAAAAATCTCATCCTGTAAAAGATTTATGTTAAAACGCCAGTGTGTGCTCTGCCTTTTTGTGTTTTGTGTTTTTATTTCTATGCTGATCAGATGGTGATCAGAAAAACCAGTGGGGAAGATGGCTGTCTTGTGAAGGTTATTTCTGTGGGATTTGGTGATGTAGAACGTCTCGGGTTACTTTGCTGTAACCCTGTTCCCTGAAAAGGCGGGAACGAGATGCTGCGTGAAAACGCTATGGGAAACATCTTGTCATGTTGCCGGTTGTGAAGCATGTGTGTATCAAACACGCCAAATTTTGGCTTATATAACCTCGGTCGGGTGACGTCATCTGATGAGACGCACCTGCAGGTTATAAATAGGAGTGAACCGGAAACATTCCTCAGATTGATTTGTCTGAACGGACGTCCAGTCACGTAGGCAGTGCGGCATTGGGACGCAGCATCTCGTTCCCGCCTTTTCAGGGAACAGGGTTACAGCAAAGTAACCCGAGACGTTCCCTTTCAAAGGCTACATTCGATGCTGCGTGAAAACGCTATGGGAACGAGAATACCAACGCCGCCGCACTGCAAGTGTCTGGACCCCAAGGTTGTGTAGCGTGTGCGCACAAAGCCGAGAAGGTCTCAGAACTATATCTGGGAAGCTGACTTGAGGACCTGTGAGCCCGGAGTGGCATGAACATCCAGATTATAAAATCTAACAAATGTGTGCGGAAAGGACCACGCTGCCGCATCACACACTTGCTGCAGGAGAATACCTCCTGCTAGTGCAGTAGATAAGGCGATCCCCCTGGTTAAATGAGCCCTGGTTCCTAGAGGCGAAGTGAACCCACGCGCCTCATAGGAGAGGGCAATAGCATCTCTCACCCAGTGTAGTGGCGGCCGCCCCCCCGGTTGCGGCCCCGAAACATGTAAAGGCTGCTCTGACTTATGCCACTGGCTGATGCGGTGGATGTAAATCTGAAGAGCACGTACTGGACACAGTAAGTCTCTCCTGCTCCGAAGCTGTAAAAGCCGGAGAACAGAAGGCTTCAAAAACAATAGGGTGCATGTTGAGAATGGAACTTTCAGAAGATAGTTCAGTGAGGATGCAAAATGGTCCTGACTAGCCCAGGGGCGAAGTCTAGGCAGGATGGGGAGACTGACAGATCTCCAATCCTCTCAAAGAGGTAACGGCCATTAGAAAAACCATCTTAAAGGTCAGAAACCTGAGGCGCTGACTTTAGTGGTTCAAAAAGAAGGGTGTCAATTGGCTCTTCGAGCACGATAGATAAAACCCACAAAAGGGACCGTGTCACAGTAACCCCACCAATCAGGACGTGGCAGGCTGAAATAGCAGCTATGTACGTCCTGAGGGTACTAGGGCACAAGCCCGAGGACAATTTTTCTTGCAGAGACGCCAGCACTGAAACATTTCGGCAGTGGACTGGGTCTACCTGCTTCGTTATGCACCAACTTTTAAATACATTCCATTTGAGGGCATAAGCTCTTCTAGGGGAGGGAGCCCTAGCACTTAGAATAGTCTCAATTACGCTGGCTGACAGACCAGCTTGACTTAGTTGGCCCGTTGTGGCAGGCTGAAATAGCAGTTATGTATGTCCTGAGGGTACTAGGGCACAAGCCTGAGGACAATTTTTCCTGCAGAGACTCCAGCACTGAAACATTTCGGCAATGGACTGGGTCTACCTGCTTTGTCATGAACCAACTTTCAAATACATTCCATTTGAGGGCATAAGCTCTTCTAGGGGAGGGAGCCCTAGCACTTAGAAAAGTCTTAATTACGCTGGCTGAAAGACCAGCTTGACTTAGTTGGTCCCGTTCAGGGACTGAACGTGAAGGTTCCAAAACTCGGGCCGGGGATAAAATATCGTCCCCTGCGCCTGGGACAGAAGATGGAATCCTCATTGGAATCACCCATGGTGAGCCGTTGAAGAGGGATACTAGATCCGAGAACCACACTCTGGTCGGCCAACAGGGCGCTATCAATAAGAGGCGCAAACACTGTTGATGGATTCTCGCCAAGACTCCTGAGAGCAGAGCTATCAGGAAAGCGCATAAAGGCGTAACCAGGGCCATGTACGTGCCACAGCGTCCAGACCCGGGGTGGAGCAAAAACACAGACCTCCTGGAGTGGCAGGGAGAACACTTCATTCTCAAAAGGAATTCTGCGTGTCTCTCCCCATTGGGGGGCCACCCCCATGGTCCTGGGCACATGAACCTCAGGGCTTCTTTGTGAAGAAGACAATATGCCAGTCTGAGCTTTTTTGAGGCGGATTGCGAAGTGCAGGCACGACGCACCCCAATCTTTACGAGGGGGTGCCCGGCTCAAAACACTCTCCTTGTGTGTTTCACGCCTTGCAAGCTTCAGACCCGGTTGAGACTGGGTGGCCGACAGTCCCGACTCCTGAGCACGGCAGGGAAGGAATTTCCGGCTTGTTCATATAACTTTGCCTCATGAACCTAGTGGCGAACAAGTTAACGACATCGCCAAACAGGCCGGAAGGTGAAATAGGGGCATCAAGGAGGAATGCGCGATTCTATGCTTGATGCCGCTGAGATTCAAGCCATAAGTCTGTGGCCAGGCATTATTTCAGAACGTCCTATCTTGAAGAGCCCCGCCAGTACTCAAGTCTCTCAGCAGGTCAGCCTGGTAGACCTGCAAAACCGTCATGGTGTGCAATGGAGCACCAACCAGACCTGCTGCCTGAAAAGCTTTTCCCTCCAGGGAAGATAAAAGTCTACACAGCTTGAAAGGAAGTATTAGCCTTTCAGGGAGGATGATGTCCCAGGAGAGAGATAGCCTGGAAGCGTCTCTTCTATCTGGGCGTCATCATATAACCCCATGCTTCCACCTCAACTATATTTAAACAAATAAATAAAGTAGATGGCAGGAAAACACAGAATAGATACAGCTTACTCCATGAAAGGGTTTACTCATATGGAGATTGCTAATAAAAAGGGAGAGAGCGTTGTTGAGGCTCCGCCCCCCGGCCACCCGACAGAACCTGCCGTTTAATGGTTTTTTTTATTTATTTTTATTTTTTTAAGTGCTTGGGTGCTATTTTCATCTCCGCGGAGCGAGAGAGGATGTTTATCCTTGCCCATTCACAAGAAGCGCAGCGCGCGCTTGCGAGCGGACAGAGGGATTTCTCGATCCAACGAGGAAGTGAGAGATAGGAGTTTTAAATCCGTCTCTCACAGCTCTGCTGGATACACGCGTTTTAAGCCCCAGAAATGCGCCGCGGCCCGGTGCTTCTCAAGGAATGCGGGGCGCGCGCGAGCACTTTATTCGAAGCAGTAAAGTGTAGAGATCGCCCTCCGATATGTGTTTATTTAGACACGGAGGGACATCTCAATTAAAACTCTGCCATATCGGTGAGTTAAACACTTTCTTATTTTGCTGGTTTAAACACACACGCATACACAACAAGGTCAGTGAAGACAAAAGATCTGAGGAATGTTTCCGGTTCACTCCTATTTATAACCTGCAGGTGCGTCTCATCAGATGACGTCACCCGACCGGGGTTATATAAGCCAAAATTTGGCGTGTTTGATACACACATGCTTCACAACCGGCAACATGACAAGATGTTTCCTATAGCGTTTTCACGCAGCATCGAGTGTAGCCTTTGAAAGGGAACCTTTCCAGTCTTGCTGCAGTAATCTTTGTGTTATTAACCTTGACCCATGTGTATTTTCTTGTGTTTGGGTTTTTTTCCCTCCACACATTCACCAGACCACTCTGCATGATGAGTTCCTCGAGCGCCTCAGCAGACTTTGGGTGTGGTTCCTCGCTATTTTGGTCTAGGGTAAAGTCTGTTGTGCAGTTCCAGTCCCCTCCCATTACTATTGTGGATTTTTTTCTACTTCGTTGTATTATATTTTTAATTCTGTTGAAAAGTTGGATTCTTTCACTGCCATTGTTAGGAGCGTTTACATACAGTAAAAGATTCCTTTTTTATTTCTGCTTTTATCATTAAAACTCGACCTTTTACTAGTTCTCTTACTTCCACCTCTTTCATGCTCACTGCTTTATTAAAAAGTATTGCCACACCAGCACTGATGTTGGAACCGTGACTCAGAAATATTTTCCCTTCCCACCACATGGCCCACTCAGTCTCATTAGCTTGGTCGCTATGTGTCTCCTGTAGGAAAACAATATCGATGTTCTTTTGTATTATAAAATCCCCAACTACTGCTCTTTTTTTCCTATCTCTGCCACCATTCATGTTTAAAGACCCTATTTTTAAATTATCCATAAGAAAAGGTAAAAGAAAGAGAGAGAAAAGACAGATACAAATTGTATTACAAAGGTCAGGGTGCACCCAGTGTGAAATGTTCATTTTTGTTTTGCTTGAGACCGCCGCCATCGTGTTATGTGATCTTTTAAGCGCCATCTCTTTTTTTTTTTTGCTCAGTCGATCATAGCCTATAGTCCGCTGTAATTTTGCGACTGATGCTATGAATTTTTTGACCTCCGTAAAATGTTTTTCAATATTGATTGTTTTTTTGTACGTTTTTTTTTTTTTTTTCAAATATTCATTTATATCATCGAGTGTGTATAGCTGTTGATCGTCCCCAAAACGTGACTCACTGATATCTCATATATTTTGGAAAACCTGTCTTCTTCAAAGTCTTCATCCATTGAGTCTTCATCCTGCACCACTGCACCTTCATCCTGCATCATTTCGCCTTCATTCTGCTCCTCTACACCTCCATCCTGCGCCACTGCACCTCCATCCTGCTCCACTGCACTTCCTTCCTGCACCACTGCACCTCCATCCTGCATCATTTCGCCTTCATCCTGCTCCACTACACCGCCATCCTGCTCCACAACACCTCCATCCTGCTCCACAACACCTCCATCCTGCTCCACAACACCTCCATCCTGCTCCACAACACCTCCACCCTGCTCCACAACACCTCCACCCTGCTCCACAACACCTCCACCCTGCACCACATGACCTCCACCCTGCACCACATGACCTCCATCCTGCACCCCAACACCTCCACCCTGCACCACATTACCTCCATCCTGCACCACTTCACCTCCATCCTGCACCACATCACCTCCATCCTGCTCCACTGCACCTTTGTCCTGCACCACTACACCACCAGTCTGCTCCACACTGGACCCCGCTCCATTCTGCCCCACTGCCCTGACCCCACTAGGCCCTGCCTCCTCCCTGCCCTGTGCTCTATGTGAGCAGCTAAACTTTTTGTGCCCAATGTCCCCACAGTCGAAGCACCTCATGTTCCCAGTGCTGGCGTACAGCATGTATGACTTTCCCTCATGAGTGACTCTGAATGAGATGTCCAGAGTGGACTCAGTCAGGAACATGAGCAATGTACGCCTGAAGGACACGACGTGCTTCAGCGTGGGGTTTTTACAGTTCAGAGACAACATTCTCATACTGCTCACGATCTTCCCGAATCGAGACAATCCCCTTTTTATGTCCTCATTGGAATAAAAGGAGGAATGTTCGACACGGTGACCTTCATTGTTGTTGCACCCAGCGGAGTAATGGAATAAAGTTCTTCACTTACCTTTATTCCGTGTTCAATCAACTGATGTACGAGTTCCCTCTCCTTAACGAACACCACCACGGCCTTGTTCATCCGCAACGCCGACACAATGTTCTCACACCCGATACACTCTCCTACCGCCATTAACACCTGCTCCACCGACACCACGGCGCTCACCTCACAGCGCACCCCGTGACGGAGTGAGAGAGGACGGACTGCACCTCTCGGATGAGCCGCCATCCCTGCACCCCGCCACGAGAGTCAACAGCTCCACACACCCGCGGGTTAAACTAATAACACCGCGCCCGCTGCTGTTTATTGATGTTTATAATAATATTGTGCTTTAGAAAAGAAAAGCTCAAAGTAGTAGAAAAGTTCTCCAAAAGTTTGGAAAACGCTCATTCGCTCTCACACCACGCTCCACACGCTACTCTCACACCACCTCCCAGCATGCACCAGAGAGAGAGAGAGAGAGAGATAGAGAAAGAGAGATATGTACTTTGATGATCTTTGATGATCCTCTCAAACACATACTCTCCTACATGCATATGTACTCTCTCAGACACACACGATTTTCTTGTGAACCAATGTTTTTAAGATAATGTTATGTTTGATGGTTCTGTGGCAGTCTTGTGATTATTGAAAGTTGGGCTTTGGTTCTTTTTTGTTCATTACAATGTCACACACATGGAACGTGTTTATATACACACACTTAGACAAACTCACTTTCTCTCTCTCTCTCTCTCTCTCACACACACACAGACTCACTCTAACCCAGACATCTACTCTCACACATGAAACATGTTTAATTCTGATGCTGTGTGAACATGTTTGATTCTGAGTGAACCAATGTTCTTAAGATAATACGTTTGACGGTTCTGTGGCAGCCTTGTGGTAACAAGAGTTGGGCTTTATTTTTACAATAAAGTCTGTGTGGTTAACGGAATATCTGTGACATGTCTTGATTTCTGTTCCAGTATAGTCCTATAATAATGGTGATTTCATACCAAAATAATGTTTATTTTTTAGTGTTGTGGAAATTAAGTGAAGACTCAGGCTTTGGTTTTCAGAAGATAACGACCTTTATTTATCATGCAATAACGGCCGGAGGAGACTGCAGTGTCTTAATTAATTTTTTGAGATAGGAATTTTGGGTTTTCATGAGCTGTATGCCAAAATCATCAATATTAAAACAATTAAAAGACTTTAACTACTTCAGTTGTGTGTAATGAATCTAAAATACATGAAAGTCTAATGTTTATCAGTACATTACAGAAAATAATGAACTTTATCACAATATGCTAATTTTTTGAGAAAGACCTGTGTATATATATATATATATATATATATATATATATATATATATATATATATATATATATATATATATACTAAGACAGGCCTAAGACAATACCTGTAACAATACCAGGATCGGTACATCCGAATATCACACCCGCATGACAGGTACAGGATGGCCACAACAGCTGCCCGAGTCACACCAGGAACACACAATCCCTCCATCAGTGCTCAGACTGTCCGACTGAGCCTCCCTTCATTCAGGGACACATTTATTGTAAAATATTTTTAGTTTATGGCTTATGGTGTTGACTCTTTTAGTGTTCATACAAATATTTACACATTAAGTTTACTGAAAGTGAAAACAGTTGAAAGTCAGAGGACGTTTCTTTTTTTGCTGAGTGCATATATATTGTGACGGAGAACCGTACACCTGCTACGCTCTCTGTCCAACCTCGCGCACCTACAAAACCAAAATCAGCAAAAAATTTCCATTTACCGTCCTGGAGTACCCCGGCAAATATAAAAGGAGAGCGAACTCCAGGGCGGGGGGTAGAAAATACGAGAATAGAGACTTCGCTACTAATGTACGGTTTTGTCGTTGTTTTTCTCTCTCTCTCTCTCTCTCTCTCTGAGGGCCCTGCGGAGTCCCATGCGAAACCGCCCCGAAAAACTAAGCGCCGCTGCCCGGCCGTTTTCCCCGTATGCTCGCACGACGCCCCCCCTCCGGCGCCCTGCTACTGCCCCCCGTGGGAGGACGTCGACTCTCCCCCGCAGTGAACCGAGTTGCCCCAGTTATATATATATATATATATAGATAGATGGATAGATAGATTTGTCTGATCCACTGATCAGTTATGAGGCTCCTGTCTGTAAATGAACTGTAGGTAGTCAGTGTTCAGTGGCTGTGTCTCCAAGACATGAACCAAACCATCATGAAGTCATTAAGAATGTACACAAAGAATCTACTGCTGGAGAGATTCCTAAACTGTGAGAAACATTTAATTAAGGTGAAGTGTTTATAAAGTGGTTAGCTGTGTTATTTTCGGCGAAGTTCATTTATGAAACATTATGAAATAAAGTAATAACTTAGACGTGCATCCTGTTCTTGGTTTTTTTGAGACTTTGCTGGTAGGCTGAAGCCAGGAAAGTCTCAAAAATGCACACACAAATCCAGCGCAATTTTTACATGCACAGCCCATGATGCACTCCTAAATTTTAAACATTAAAAATTTTTTACACAGTTGTACATATGTGAATTGTATATTATATGTATATTTTTTTATGCACGTGAATGTGTTTTTTGTGAAAGCAGGTGAACTGCTTGCTGGTATACAGAGATACTTCCTGGCTAGATTACTCAGGTGTGGAAAGTCGACCTGATGGACTTGCCACCAAGTAAAAGCGTCCATCTCACTGTCTATGGTGGGACACATGTAGTTGTTCAGTTCAACTTCCAGAGTGTGCAATGGTTTCAAAGATGATGTCTTGAAGAAACTGACATCAAGGTGACATCTGTTGGACCCATGCTCTGGTGATCTTGATTACTTAGGTCTTGCTCCCAAAATAGAGAAATGAAGTAAATAATTTAATCAAATTTAGGTATAGTGCATTATTTTGTCACTTACTATTGTCATATTAATATTTACCTTTGGCACAATTGCTTTAACACTAGAAGTCCCAGAGAGCAGCCATTTGGCTTTTCTACAGTACCTATAAAACCCGCCGGACAGCCGATGGGTTGGAAGGCTTTTAGCTAATATCCTTAATCACGTCTGAACAGATGCTTTTGTTATGTAAACAAGGTGGGGCCATGCTGAGCCACTTCAAGGAAACTTGTGTTTCACTTTGCCATCTTAGAGAGAAATCAATACACATGTTTTTTTTTTCCTTTGTTGCTGAGATTTATTGATAAAAACAGTGCAAAATAAAATAAAAAACAAACCAACCATTTGTACAGATATTTACAAATAATAATAAAAAGTGAGTGAGTACATTTCAGCAATCACTCACAATCCTGGCACGGCCATGGTATCTCTTGTCAGAGCTGATGTAGTTGGCTTTGAATCTGGGGTCCATAAACAAGGTTCTTGAGTTGCTGGGTTGTCATACTTGTTTATTTACTCTAGAATCTTTATCTTTATGGACTTTGTTAGATCACTGTCTTCTTCCTTTGCAGCAAGAATTGATGTGTTCATTAAGTTCATTAAGTAAGTACAAGTTTCACATATGAAACACTTACGTAACTTTCCCCTGATATAGCATCTGTAAATTCTTGCAGAGGCTGCAATGCATGGTTTACAGACTCTAGTACATCTAGGTCCTCCCAAGAAGGAACTAATGGCGCTTTTCCACTGCATGGTACGACTCGGCTCGGCACGACTCGTTACGTTACCACTTTAGTGTGGCCGGGCTTATTCACGTGTCGTTATAGTTGCGCCGCCTCTACTGCCGTGACATCATCTAAACGCGCCACAACAAACACACAACAATGGAGCATATCGACGGAATGGTGTTCTTTATTCTCGGTATGTGGATGTTTTTAACAGCAAACAAACTGCAACAAACTGCGTCCAGTGATGGAGAGACGGGAAACAAACTTCCACGTGTGTGTACCTTTAAAGAAAAGAATAGCCATCGCACTGTGGAAGCTTGCAACTGGTGCTGAGTACAGAAGTGTTGGACATCTTTTTGGTGTAAGCATAACAACTGTATGTCGGTGTGTTCAGGAGTTCTGTGCAGCAGCAGAAACCCTATTGGTACCAGAGCTATCAGTCTGTGCAGATCTGATGCGTTACTTGAGTAGCTAACTATTCACGTAGCATGTTCTGTAAAGTGTATTATCAATAAGTTTTTAAACAACATTTTAAATTTTTTTTGGGTTTGTATCATGGTGGCATTAACCATTTGTCTTTATCAGGAGGTACATTACCTGCTCATACAATAATAAATCTTTAATATAGCCTTGGGGTATCCATTGCACGTATTCGATCAGATTGTTTTTATTGAAGCAAAACACAATTATAAAAGTAAAAATATGAACAGAAAACACAAAAAATCTACAAAGTACAAAAAGTAAAAATATAAATAGTAAAAATATAAACTGTAAACTTTAAACAGTGTGCACATGTACGTAGTGCACAACGGATAAACAACAGACGAAAAAATTTTTTTTTTTTTAAAGTTAACAGAAGAAACTGTTAACAGTGTGCAGACATGTAGTGCAAACATTTTCAAAAAACAAACACCAAAACACGAATACCTATGGCATTAGTCAGCAGGAGAGTTCTATTCCTGTCGGCCACTCATTTTCCTGGACAAGCATCCCCATAACATTGAGGAATGCTTGATTGAAAGCAGCCGTCTGAGAGTGTTTCTCTGCCCTTAAGGCTGCTTCCTGCTTCCTCGCTTGTTTGGCCTCTTCCAGTGCCATCTGCAAGTGGCGCTCCCTCTGGGCACGATTCAGCTCCTGCTGCTCAATGTCTGCCACCTGCATCTCTCTTAATACAGCAAGATGTTTCTGATGGTGCAGGCTCCGTTTTCTCTTGCCTGGACCAAAGCGTAGAAAATTGGAGTAAAAATGGGAGAAATTATTGAAATTATTTTGAATTTTACTCAATTACATTTACAGTATCTATGGTATTATATGGTAGTATTATTTATGGTATTATACTATTTATGGTAAGCAACAGTAATTCATGAGACACGGTATATAAGGATATATATTCTATATTGCGATATCCTATTTGTACATATGATATATGAAATATCAAATTTGTATTATACCCGTTAACACACGCTGCGGTGTCGTCGTGCAGCTGGAGGCCGATGGTGTTGGCGGGCGTGGTGGAGACGCTGCTAGTACCGCTTGGGAAGAGGAGTCGTCGTTGCATGGAGAAAGTGCAAGTGAATCGATCGTGGACAATGAGTCTGAAACGCAAAGTTTGTCTAATCAGTTGGGAATGCACAAATTACTGCAACACACCAAAAAAAAAAGAACATGAACATCATGAACAATAGCACTACCACTGATACATGTTAGCTACTAGGAGTTCGTGCTTCATTAGGCCATGATTTTACAGTCAAATTGGGATATAAAATAAGTAAAGTTAGGATTTCAAGCGTTATAAAAACACAACGTACCATCCTCAATCGTGTTCTCCAACAACAATTGCGTGGCCGAGTCCAGGGCACCCTCCCTTCCATTGCTCGTTGGTCTACCTCCGTAGATTGCGTCCATTTTATCGAACCACTTCCACGACCGCCTGTTTGAACCACTCCGGCTGTTGTGGTCCTTTATACTTCTGTAGTCGCTCTTCATTTTTTTTTAACCCACACTGTTTGTAAGTCCTATGGTAGCCGTGTGCGGCCAAGAGCTTAGCGACCTCCTGAAAAACTTTTTCATTCCGCGTCGCCCCATCAAGCTCTCGCTGGATCCGCTCCTCGGCTACCAACAAGAGGAATGTCTGTACTTCCTTAATAGACCATGAAACAGCCATTTTTTTTAGTTAATACAAAAAGGTGCTTCCGATCCTTCACTGGCTGTGCTAAATCTAGCGGGTCTGTTAAATGTTTTGACTTTCTGTCTGCGGACAGGACGTCGCTTATGGCCCGCTGCTGCTCTAGAACCCTCTGAATCATTCTCTGCCTCAAACCCCACCTTGTAGGGCATTCAGTGATAAGGGGAGGTTGTGCTCTTTTTGTGCTTTTTTCAGTGCTTCCCCTTCCAGGTGTGGGAGTAATGTCCCACTAACTTTTTGCAGAGATTTTCTGAAGAGTTAAGAAAAAACAAAACAAGAACATACAGGGTGAAAAAAAACATTGCAATATTATAATTGCAATTTTAAATAACATTTGAGATGTGAGCTAATTGAAACAGCCTTTAAAACTGTCAACTACAATTTGCTAACCTCTGTGAAATATATTTCTTAAATAAACAATTATCTTAAATATTAAAATATCCAAAATCATGTCTATACTACATGCAGCTAAACAAACAACTGTACCTTTTTTTCTAGTTTTAATTTATTAATTATTATTTCAAATACAAACATTCAATACTCACAGATGCAAGCGATGACCAAAGCATTGTAGTCTGACTCAATTATTAAGTTCGGTAGCCTTCAGCACATTGGCGCCGTTGTCAGTTGTAATGGACACTTGATTTAAGTTCCAGCTGGCTAAAACATCCCGCAGTCCATGGGCTATGTTTTTGCTGGTGTGGGATTTGGGGAAGTACACAACACCCAGACAGCGTGCTTTTAATTCTAATGGTGCTTTAATTGTAAATGGAAAAAATCGTCATTACTGCGTCACTGAACTTGCGACACGAGACACAAGTCTTGAGTAAGAAAGTGAACGGTATAGCTCATGTAGGGCTCAGTCGTCACAGGTCAGTGGTGCTAGAGTAGATGTCCACTTGGCTCAGCTCGGTGCTCACTGTCATCACGCAAGTGTCGTACATATGTTGAATTGCGACATGAGAAAAATAATTTCTCAATGGCAGTTGATATCTTCGGTCCAATTTATTAATTAGACACACAAAGCCTTCTTTGCTCACGGTGTTAATAGGCATCATGCCTTTAGCTAAAAAGCGTGTGACAGCATCTGTTATTTCCTTGTGGTGTTTCGACGTTTTTCCATAAGGCGTTGCATTTGTAAAACTTTGATTGATGGTTGTCTGTACAACTCCTTCATTGGCTTTTCCTTAGCAGATTTGGTAGATTTGGCCTTACACTTTCGGAGGTCTTCATATAGCTCCCTGTGGTTGTGTTCCAGGTGACTGTGGAGATTAGTTGTATTTCCTCTCGATGTGACCACAGTTTTTTGGCACGACTTACACAGTACCTGCATTTGTGAGACGTCTTTTCTCTTGAAGCCAAAATATTGCCATATTTCTAACTTACTGTTCTTTTTAGGGACAAGTTCTTCGCTGCGGTCATTTTCCTTGCTTGTCTCTACTCCTCTCTATTTATTTTTCATTCTGTGCTCTGAGCCGCTAGGTTTACCTTTTGGCCTGGTCTAGCCAATAGCAATATCTCACCTACTTGGGAGGCGGGTATAATGATAGTAAGACTGATTACAAGCTTGAAGACACCTGTGATGCAAATTACAGGACACACTTTGGAGTAACATTTCTCTATGGTCAAATTATTACCATTCTAGGGGGATTTGTTTCTTTAATGGATGCGTACCAACAATTTTGTTGTGTATGTGTGTACACATACAGTACACACACACACTTAAATACACATGTACATACACATACATATGTACATGGCATGTTAAGTTGTAACGGGGATTTAACTGTATTAGTTAATTGAATGCGTTAATTTACTGGCATATAACTGATAATCCTTGTTAATTTGTAAATGTGGTCAGGGTGGTCAGTGTATTAATAAATTATATCTCCCTTTCCTCTTCTTTCCTGGAGAAACAGACAGACAGAAACAGGATGAGCTCTAAGCTGAGACTGAATGTTAAATTGTAAACTATATCATGTCTTACTCTCTCAGTTCAGCAGGAATTGAAGTCCCACTGTCACACTTTAGGAGTTGTTGGAGGAAGAATCTCAATCAGAGGCTGTAAAACATTCACATCCATCACAAAGTGACTAAATACTGTGTATAAATAATGTAGTGGTTTTAAACATCATTTATGGATTATAAAGGTTCACTTACAGGGTTTGGGTGGAACAGCTCTGAAGCCTGAAACACAGATGGAAAGTCAGTTAGTATCAAATCTGTCTACTGGATTTTCTTTCACAAGACGTTTAGTCAATATCAGCTTATTGTCTCGTCTAATTTATCAGTTCAACTTAAACAGAAGCAAAATATTCATCAAATCCCCTTTCAGGAATTAGAAAGTGTAAATCTGTTCTCTGAAAACTTCACATCTGCCTCCTTCCTCCTCTCACCAGAGTTCTTATTCTTCCAGACCACAATTCCAGCAAAGAGACCGATGAGAGCCGCGACTACAGGAGTGATGATAGCAATCCTTACTCCAGCTGATCTTCCACCTGTTAAATCAGCACAGAGTCTTTATTATCTGCTGCAGCAAGAAATCAGCTTTCACTCTCTACAGCTCTAGTTTATTAGGACCTTTTGGTACTTCTCGCACTAACTCCTTCTCCAAGCTGCTGTGCTGAACCACGCAGGTGTAGGTGTGTTTCTGCAGCTCCTCAGCTGGGACTTTCAGAATGATTCTCTTCTGGAAGCTTTCATCCTGGTTGGGTAACGTCTCTCTGAGCTCCACGTCCTCATGAACGTCCTCTCCGTCCTTCTGCCAGGTGATGTTTAGTGCTTTGGGGAAGAAACCTGTAGCGTGACACACCACCTCTGGAGAAGGATAGTGTTTATGTAACACAGACACCTCAGGAACAACTGCAGAGACACATAGAACTCAGTTTTACAACACTTTCAGTATTATTATGTACTGTGGAAATAACTACAGTGTGCGCACATGTGTGTGTTGTAGGGTGAGAATTTAATTACCAACAGGCTCTGTGAGTGTGTGTGTGTGTGTGTGTGTGTGTGTGTGCACACTGTGAAATCACTCCTCTAAACAGATTGATCTCTTTTACTGTTGCCTTTTTTCCCCCTTCCCGAGGACTGCTGTTACTAAAGAACACTTGGACACAAAATAAAAGATGCTTTACGCACACACACACACGGTTACAATGTCATAGTTAACAGTAAACGCTCACACTGTTGACTATACGAGTGACGCATGCGCTCTGAGACTGAGCATGGTTTTACTGTATCAGAGTTTAATGTTTAACTCCAAATTAAATTGAACAAAAAGCTAAATGTGGATCAGATGATCAACTGTTGAGACCCCTTGATTGGAGCAGCCAAAAGAACAACGTTACTGAGCAGCAGGTATCTCTGCCATTCACCATTATTATTTCTAAACAACCTGAGCAAATACGTCAGTCCCACCACACAGGATGAAAACGTGTGAATTGTTTAGAGTGTGACCTGTAGGATTATAAAGACACGGTGACATTTAATGTCTCAAATGTCTTAAAAGTCTCAAAAGTCAACATGACAAATTGAGCATCCACAAGCACGTGGGTCCACACAGGATTTCTTACATGCTTGATTTCCACTAATTTGCACTTGTGTTATTGAGAGACTGGTGTAAGCGTGTGTACTGAGTGGCTGATGCGTGAATCGTAGTTCATAACTGAATCAGCGTCTCCAGTATGTATACCATCACGGTGTGTGTTGGTGGACCACACTGGTGTCTCCCCACAGGTCAGCACTCATGAACAGACTCATTTCTAGGTTTAACCATCACATAAATAACAAACTCGCCCTTGTAAATTGTGGTGCTGCAGCCTCTGTTTCATGTTTTTCCCTGTTCGTGTATCTGACATGTGTAACCTTACCCACGTCTGAAATGTCAAATGTTTTACAGCACAACTTACACTTAGTGTGTGTGTGGGGTCAGTGTGTTCTGCCAGACATAACTGATGTTTAAAAGCCACATTTCTGAGGCTGGACTTCTCTGGCATGTTGGCACAACAGGTTTGTTACCTGCTACTATATTTTTATTGTAAAGCTATCTATATTTCCATAACTTTTCCAAAACTTTAAACAAAAAAAAAAAGTATTTAAAGGGTTTGTGTGGCTTTTGGGAGGCATTTTGGCTAGAAGTGTTGCAAAAACATGACTAATGATATTACTGTGTTTTATAGAGACACACTGACTAATCTACCAGAGGTCTGAACTGGACAGTTTGCTGATCAGCCTCGGATAAATCACATTCTGTCACAATCACGCATGAGCTTCTAAGCGGCCCAGCAGAAACGCATTTCTATTGTGTTACACTGGTATCAAAAGTTGTGTTAAAAAGCCTCTAGTCAGAAATTTTCTCTAAATTCTGCAAACAAATTAGTTTCAAAAGAAATTACACACATACACACACAGATACACACACACACAAACACACACACGTCCACATATTACCTTTCCTCTCAAGAGACTCCCTGCCCTGAGACACAAACTTCTTTAACTGATCAATACAGTTAGTCTCCAGGAAATCCTTCCAGTGTTTAGCCTCTGTGCCTTTAGGATCCCAGTCGTTTATAAAACTCTTAGCTTTATCATTATCTGCAGTCCAGGTTCCAGTTGTCAGGTTCAGATTAATAAAGTCTTCTCCATCATAACTGTACTGATCGTATCCTCCAGTGGTGTTATCATCATCGAGCTCACAGCCGTACATCTTCAGTACAATATGATCTGCAGACAGACAGTTTAGATGAGTTTCCAATTCATTTTTACTGAAGACAATGTGTATAAGAACATTTAATATCTGTGAGATTCTACACTGCATGGACACACAGCTCTGTGTGTGTAAAGAGAGAATTACAGTCTGTAGAAGGTTTAAGACTAAAGGGTACTGAAAAACTATTTAGTTTAATAAACTGCAGAGACTGAGTCCCAGGGACCGGGATGATAGAACCATCTGCTGTCATTTCTTGCATATTGTAGAACCACTGTGTATAATAAAATACAGAGCTTGTGGATTCACAATAAGTGAAATGTATTTTTACTGAAAATTATGAAAGAATTACAAATTCAACTTTAATTTTTATATAATATATTATAATGTACAATTAAACCTTGGCCTGCGAGCATAATTGTGCCTGAAAGAGTGCTTGAATACCCAAACATTCGAATATCGTTCCTTAACTCAAAAATATTCAGATAAATATATAGATTATATTATATAGATTCATATACAGGGGCAGACAGACAGACAGACAGACAGAGGGGAGGGGCTAATTCCACACACACACACACACACACCACCTGCAGGCAACAAATGGAAATGCTTTGTTTTCTGTCAGGATTTATTTTTACTTTTTTCTTTAAAGGTAAAGTGCAAATTAATTTGTTTTATTTTTACTTCATATTTTGTGTTAATTATTTTTATGTATTTTTTTGGGGGGGGCTGTGAAACAAATAGTTCGATTTTCTATACAGAACGAATTATGCTCGTAATCGTAATACAAGGTCCACTGTATCCTGTAATTGATTCCTGTCCTGAAATAACAGGCACTGACCCTCTGGAACTGTTTGGTTATTTTAGTATTGCTTTCAAGTGTGAATGTTTATGGGAATTAAATCTGTCTTTGCTGCCGTATCTATTCACAGTTGTGATAAGTGATTAATGTCCCATCCCAAAAAAATCTGTTTTATTAATCGTCTTTATAAATTTTCTTTTTTTTTTAAACCACATCAACTATTTATGAAACTATGTTATCAACTATGTTGGCAAGAACTGCCTGTATATTAAACATACTGTTTAGGGCTGCCTGGACAGACTGAAGCAGTCAACGCTCCACCTGGCGGATTTACACAGCATTGCAATCATCTTATTAGAAAGCGCATGGGGGCGTTTATGGGGTGGAGCATCGTTAACTGCGTCATAGCGGGGGATCACATTCCGTGCACGGATCATGTTCAGACTTATAATGGTTCGCGGGGGTCCGGTCATGGTCCAGGCAGCTGTTTGAAATGGCTTCATATGTAACACTACCAGATACTATCAGGAAGGTAAATAAATTTTAGGCCATTTAAACTGAAGCATTGCCATGTCTTTTTATTGTTTTGTCCCTGTTAAGACATTACAAAAACTATATAAGTAAGAAACTTTTTAGTATGAATTTCAAAGCACGAATTTGGGCATTTCATTTCATCATTATAAAAATAATATGAAGCACATATACACACATTCATCATGAAAGATCTGTTGTGAAACAAAATTAAATTCATGTTTGCTTCAGCAATGGAAACAATATTGTTTTAGGCTAAGGAATTATACACAGTTCTTCGTTGTACTTGGTCTGGCTTTTAGATAAAGTATTTCCATGCGCCTTCTGGCGGATATTTGGTGAAGCACAACACATTTATTTAAATTCCCGAATGTTGCTTGTGGGATTTCGTGGCACGGTGCGTGCCGAATTGTGGCATGTCACAGGAAAAAACACGCTTATTCTTAATGGCCACCTCTGTACAATAGTCTACTGTGTTTAAACAGAAAAAAAGAAGCTTTGTGGGTCTTCACAGTGGATCGTCCAATACACACACAACTTCTGGCACAGTTTTTACACCGAATACCCTCCCTGACACACCCCTCCCATTGTACCAGGGCTTGGGACTGGCACTGCATGCAGTACAGTAGCTGGGTAGTACGGGGTGTGGCAAGCCGAACGGCAGGGCTCGAACCAGGATCGTCAGATCCCCAAACTAATAACCGCCTGAGCCACCACTCCCCAGTCTATTGTGTCTATATTCATTTTAAAACACGTACTGTACGAGCACAGAGGCACTGAAACGCATTTTATTTTTGTGAAACATTAACCTTCAGTATGACATGACCTAGATTACAATATTTATTGTAACTAGTGTTCTTTACGCACAGTGAGTCGACTCATCTGGCTTGGAGAGAATTTATTGAAAAGTACAAAAATTCATGGAGGTATTTTAAAAAATGTTGGTATTGCGAACATGTGTGTATTAGTGCTAAAAGTCCTGAATCTGTTTTACCTTTAGTGTGATTAAATATCTGCTTTGCTCGATGCACAAAGACTCGGATCCTTTCATGCTGGTCCGTCATATGCTGTGTTTCACTCTTCCAGTAAAGTGGATCATCATCTTCAATCTTCTTCATCCACTCCGTCCGTGGGATCATCTTACCGATTTTGCTGTCATAGGACACAACCTGCTCTTCATCCACCAGACTAACAGCAATGAAACGCCCAGCGGCGGTGTAGAGGTACTGCAGAGAGTGTCTTCCTGTAAAAGTTCACATAGGTTCATTAACTAATCACATATAAAACTATAAAGTTGCATAAAAAAAAAAGAAATTAAAAAATAAAAAAAACAGGATGATGTCACAAACACCTACAACACTGACTGACTGAGGACACAGTGTGGGGTAAAATTTACCTAAACAAGTGGCTGTAACTTGCTGCCTCAATATTTATTGTACACACATACACACATATATATTGCATAGAAAATAATCCTCCAGGCTTAGTCTCATTTGTTTATAGAAATACCATATACCAATATTCAAGCACTATTGGTTGATATTAGGTGGGTTAACTTAAATACATATAGAAGAAAAGACTTTAGACATATAAGGATTGCGAGTGATTCAGCTGTATGGACATCTAAAGAAAGTTCATTCCACCACGTCGGTGTCAGGGGGCAGAAAACATGACTTTTTATGACTCTTCAAAGACTTTACAGTGATCCCTCAGTGTAGAGTAACTGAGACCTGAATAACATGATCCCCGTGTGAGCATGGAGTGAACAGTCAGCTGTGTATAATTGTGTTGGCTTGAGTTAGGGAGAGGGGGTCTTAATTTTTTACATCACAAAAACCTGGCATTTTTAGGGTGTTGACTTTTAACTGCTTATAACTTTACTTTTACTCAATATTTAAACTGTTGGTACATTTATGGTGCAGGTTTAACTTTAGGCAAATACCCAAATACAGTTAAACCAGGGACTGCGAGCATAATACATTCCAGAAACGTCCTTTCCATACTGTATATCAAATTACTTGTAAACCAAACCAAATTTCTTCATGGAAACTCAGATGGTTTGTTCCACAACCCAAAATATTAATCTAAAAATAATTAATAAAAATATAAAGTTAAAATAAAACTAATTACAAACTACGACTTTTACAAACACACACACACACTAATGGAACCAGTGTTTCACAATACAAAATTTTGTCTGAAGAACTTGCCTAGGTACCACTGAGACTGGTTTATGGTTTTTCAACATATGAAACGTAAATAAAAGTTATCATTGAACAAGAGACTTCTGACCAATGTACAGACAAAACCTCTCTTCTATTTTCACACACACACACACACACACACACACACACACACACAGAGGGAGCAGAGATTACACTATCCCTGCTTACACCAAGCAGCTATTGTTACTGCTATTTTGTTCCTTTCCTGTCAGAATGATGCGACGTGCAATATTGCTTCTCATTATGGCGCCGCGTAGCTCACGTGGTAGCAGAAAAATTTAAGTAAAACATTAAACAAATTCACAATCACAGTACTAAAATCACTGTGGATAGAATGAGAGAAACTGTTGACACTGTTCATTGGCTGGGAAGGAAGGGAAACGCTGCATCTTAAATGTACCCAAAAGCCATAATCATCCAGTTCAGTATGAGGACGGTATGAGGACGGTCCGGGACGACGTCTGGAAGAAATCGAGGAATGCAAGAGTTTGTAAAGAGATTTAAGGAAGACTTCTCCAAAGAAGATCGGGAGGCTCGAGCCAAACTGTGGCCACTGGTCCAGAACGCCAGGAGTAAGGGGAAGAGAGCATTTCTGAAGGAAGGCTACGCTCTAAATGACAACCAAAGAGTGGACCCGAACTGACTGTGTGATTGTTTTTCACCTCTCAGGTTTGCTAATGTTAAATCAGTCTTAATGTTTAACACTATAAGCGCCGAATACCGGTCATTTGTCGGCAAAAAATAAAAATACTTCACACTCAATGAAATTCCAGGACCCTCCTTTCATGACTTTTCCTAGATCTGTGAGCTTAATCACCCTGCATGCCTACATTTTCAAAATCACACCAGTAAAAGCCAGTATAAAGCTATTTTGCTCTTATTTAGGTGAAATTGCTGACAGCTGCGCGCCGGTCATTCCAACCTGCGATTCTCATTTTTCTCAGCAGATGGCGGAAGGGATCATGCATACTATCTATGCGTCATTCAGTGCGTATATGTAACTATCTCAGGTTTCATTCCATATATGCAGTTTATATATATATATATATATATATATATATATATATATATATATATATTGTAGCGTTTTTACGCCGGGAAGAATGCTGGAGAGACAAGTGAGCTTATTTGCTACCCAATGCAATGGCTGGGAGTACTTTATTAAGCACACAGCATGTAAGGCATGAGTAGCACCTTCACTCAGGAGCCTACATCCAATTCAGCACTAGCTTGAACTGGAGCACATTCCACACGTCACACAATCACAAGACACACTTCTCACACAAACAGGGCCGAAGCCACTAACCCAAACACCTTTCCCCATCATGGTGAACACACACCGACATCCCCGCAAGGCATGCTGGTCGTCAGCCGCCGCCCCGCCCACGCCACACTGCCCCCACCCGAGCTGTGACCGTCCCTGGTCACCATGACGAACTCCGTTTCGGAGGCGTGGAGGCGGTCGGCGCTGGCTGTGGGAACGCCGGCGTCCTTTGGCAGGTGAGGAGTGAACGCAAATGTAGTCCTGAGGCGGTCTGGCCTCCAGAGTTCGATGGTTCCCCGGCGTGCGGCTGTGGAGGCGCAGGACGGTCCCGGTGGGGCAAAACTCGTGCCCGCCCTGCCGACCGCACCCGGTAGATGACATCGGAGAGCCGAGCTGGCTGTGAGTGTCCACGCCCATTCTGCCTGGCGATGAGCGGTTCACAGTTCCACAACCCGTGGGAAACAGTGGAGCCGATGTCCACGAGCGCCCGCAGTAAGACGCCGTCCGGCACACAGTCGAGGTAAAGCCCCGCGGGGCTCCCCAATCGTCCACCCGGCGCTAGTTTAGCGGCTGCTGGTGAACGCTGTCCCTCAGGCCTGAGAACGTTGCAGCGGTAGTCCGGCTGTCCCTGGCCTCGGCGTCGTCGCGGAATCTCGGAAGCGGTGTCGAGGCCTAGCCGCGACGGGTAGCCCTGTCCCCGGCTAGGTTCACCTACCAAGCGCCACTGAGCTGCGGGCGGTCGCTCGGCTCTTTCGCCGTGATGTGCCGCCATTATGGGCTCAGCGCGCTCGACCTCGCGCAGCGCCTCCTTACGATCACCCGCGCCGTCGCCTCGCCGCGAAACGTCGGAGAGCTGCTCGTTGCCTAGCCGCGACGGGTAGCCCTGTCCCCGGCTAGGTTCACGAACCGAACGCCACTGAGCTGCGGGCGGTCGCTCGGCTCTTCCGCCGCGATGTGCCGCCAATATGGGCTCAGCGCGCTCGGCCTCGCGCAGCGGCAGTTCGCTTTGCCGGCTAACAGCGCACGGAGCTGTATTTTGCTCTGGCGCTTGCGCAATGCCAGCCTCCGCCCCGAGATCCAGCGCCGGGATTTTCTGCTTCCCGCTCCGTGTTGGGTGACGTGGTGTGCTCGCGCTAGCTCCGCCGGAAAAGCGCTTCTTCAGCGCGAGTAGTCGCTCCGCTACTCGGCGGCCCGCTTGGATTTTTAGAAGGTCCTCCTTTGTGCGCTCGAACCCGTTATTCTCCATCCCACTTCTGACACCAATGTAGCGTTTTTACGCCGGGAAGAATGCTGGAGAGACAAGTGAGCTTATTTGCTACCCAATGCAATGGCTGGGAGTACTTTATTAAGCACACAGCATGTAAGGCATGAGTAGCACCTTCACTCAGGAGCCTACATCCAATTCAGCACTAGCTTGAACTGGAGCACATTCCACACGTCACACAATCACAAGACACACTTCTCACACAAACAGGGCCGAAGCCACTAACCCAAACACCTTTCCCCATCATGGTGAACACACACCGACATCCCCGCAAGGCATGCTGGTCGTCAGCCGCCGCCCCGCCCACGCCACAATATATATATATATACACACACACACACACAGTACAGGCCAAAGGTTTGGACACACCTTTACTCATTCAATGTGTTTTCTTTATTTTCATGACCATTTACATTGGTATATTCTCACTGAAGGCATCAAAACTATGACTGAACACATGTGGAGTTATGTACTTAACAAAAAAAGGTGAAATAACTGAAAAAATGTTTTATATTCTAGTTTCTTCAAAATAGCCCTTTGCTCTGATTACTGCTTTGCACACTCTTGGCACACCCCACTTTTCAGTTATTTATTTGTAAAAAATGTTTGGAATCATGTATGATTTTCGTTCAACTTCTCACGTGTACACCACTTTGTATTGGTCTTTCACGTGAAATTCCAATAAAATTGTTGTGTCCAAAAAAAAATGTTTGTGGCTGTAATGTGACAAAATGTGGAAAAGTTCTAGGGGGCCGAATACTTTTGCAAGCCACTGTATGTGCCCTGATTGTTGAGGGTTGTTGCACTGACTGTTTTATATAGGACACAGGACTGCTCGTTCCTGCGCGTCTTCTTCATTTTTTTTTTCTTCAATAGTTCTATAGACGTGCTTTATGTTATCTTTTTTCTACCGTTGAATGTTAGGGGACTTAAAAACATTGTGAAGCTTTAGAAAATGTTTCTTTTCTGCAAGGAGCAAAAGGCTAACTGTGTCTTTCTGCAAGAGACTCACTCAGCGGAGACTGACAACGTTCTGGAAACTACAGTGGGGAGACCCGGTTTTCTTTAGTCATGGTACATCTCATTCAGCTGGAGTAATGATTTTATTTAATAGGTTTCTGGGTAATGTCATAGACTGTAAAAGGTGATTTTGATGGTCATTGGCTGATGGTGGTGTCAGAGATTAATGGTTCAAACTACATTATGTTATGCGTGTATGGTTATACCAATAGAGCTCAGAACAAAAACTTCTATCTTTCCTCTGTGACAAATTGGAGCAATTGAAGTTAAGCTATTTAGTTGACAAGGTTATTGTGGGAGGAGACTTTAATATTGTTCCTGACCATTTTTTAGACAGTTTTCCATTTAGGGCGTCATGTCACATCTTTGATGATACTATTCTTAATTTGGTTACCAAAGTCAGTCTGTGTGACTACTGGAGACTGGGTATACTTGGTTTAATTCATCTAATAACGGTCAATGTTCCAGGATTGATTACTGGTTAATTTCAAACAACTTGATCAATGATATCTCCAAGTGTGATATTTCGGCTTCTCCTCTAACTGATCACTGTATTATTTTCTTTATCCATCTCATTAACTAAAGAGGGACATCAGACTCTTATTTGGAAATGTAATAACAGCCTTCTGCATAATGACAATTTCTGTACTGACGTGAAAAATCTAATTGTGGAAAGTAATCAACTAGAAATGTCACGTTTGAGCAAATGAGAATGGTTCAAATTCAATGTTAAACAGATGGCAATTAAAATTAGTAAACCAACATGACCAACAAAACATTATTGAGGGCATAAACAAACTGTGCTGCAAACAGGATTTATCACTAGACGAACGAATACAATTACACAATCTTAATTGGACAAACTGTTTTTGGAGAAAGCAAACGGTGCCTATGTCCGTTCAAGAGCCCGAAGGATTGAGGAGAGGGAGAAAAACTCTTCTTATTTCTTTAATTTAGAGAAGCAGAGACAAGCTAAAAAGAATATTCAATCATGAAATATCGAGGAGGTTACAACCGATGACCAAGACCAAGTAAATGAGGAAATATTACAGTTTTGTAGTAATCTTTATAAGTCAAACTATTCGGCGGAGAATGGTATTGCATTTTTTTGAAAGTTCTATTGGAACATTGGATGAAGATTTAATGGTTCTTATGGAGGGTAAACTCGTGATTGAAGAGCTGGATGAGGCAGTCAAACAGATGCCTAGGGGTAAATCACCAGGCATTGATGGGTTAACAGTGGAATTTTACTCCTTTTTCTGGCAAGACATTAGATTAATGCTCTTTAAGGCGTATCTAGAATGTATCTCATCGACAAATCCTTCACCCACAATGAAACAAGGTCTCATCACTTTAATCCCAAAACCCAACAAAAAAAAAAAAATTCTATTTAATAATTGGACCCATAACCTTTCTGTGCAATGATTATAAACTATTGGCTCATGTTTATGCGAACCATTTAAACACATTTAGTGGATGAATGTCAGTCGGCTTTTATAAAAGGAAGAAATATACATAATCCTATTATACTGGTTCTTGAAATGATTGATTATCGACACTTAATCAAGACTGAACGTTTGATGTTGTTTTTGGACTTTTATAAGGCCTTTGATACTGTTGAACATCCCTTTTTGGTTAAAGCCTTACATCACCTGGGTTTTGGGGTAAACTTTTGTAATGTGATCGAAATGTTTTACAACAATATCTGTTTCTCTTAACCCTGGAATGACACCTAGGTTTGAGGTGCAGCGAGGTATTCATCAGGAATGCCCTATTTCCCTTAAATCGCTCGGACCTGACACCCATAATGTGGTTGTGCACCATCTTGCTGGAAAAACTCAAGGAACGTGCCAGCTTCAGTGCATAAAGAGGGAAACACATCATCATGTAGCAATTTCGCATATCCAGTGGCCTTAAGGTTTCCATTGATGAAGAATGGCCCCACTATCTTTGTACCCCATATACCATATTATGAGTGTCAGGTCCGAGCATTCCTAGATGAACAGTTTCCTGGAAAGTGGATTGGTCGTCGTGGGCCAGTTAAATGGTCCCCAAGGTCTCCCGATCTGACCCCCTTAGACTTGGGGTCATCTGAAGGCACTTTTCTATGCTGTGAAGATACGAGATGTGCAGCACCTGAAACTACAGATACTGGAAGCCTGTGCTAGCATTTCTCCTGCGGTGTTGCTATCAGTGTGTGAAGAGTAGGAGAAGAGGGTTGCATTGACAATCCAACACAATAGGCAGCACATTGAACACATTTTATAGCTTATTTATAACATTTTATAACTTAATTAATAAACTTGTAAATAACTCATGAAAAAATAAAGTTACGTTAAAAGTACACCATTGTTTTTCTTGTGAAATTCCCAATAAGTTTGATGTGTCACATGACCCTCTTCTTATTGAAAAAACAAAAGTTGTATCCAAAATGACAGACTTCAAAATGGCCACCATGGTCACCACCCATCTTGAAAAGTTTTCCCCTTCACATATACTAATGTGCCACAAACAGGAAGTTAATATCACCAACCATTCCCATTTTATTAAGGTGTATCCATATAAATGGCCCACTCTGTATATTTAAGGAATTAGGAGGAATTTATTTTTTATTAAAATGTGACTTTGAGATCAGTAAAGTTCCTGTTAAATTATCCAGTTTTCATAAACAGATCCTTTCTTTCTGGAAAATAATGTTTACACACAAGTTCTCTCCCCACAAGTCAACACTACGGAACAATAGAGTGATAACAGTTAACAGAAAGTCATTGTTTAATAGAAACTGGTTTAAGAGTGGTATTTTGTTTGTGACTGACTTATTGGAGTCAGATGGTATTCTGTTGGATCATGTATCTTTAATTTAGGTTTTCCACAGAAGGAATACAGGACGGTTTGTCGTGCTATCCCATTGGCTTTAAGGCAGCTACTATGCAACATAATGTTATATACAGTATTTATAATATTTATAACTAAGCTTTAAATATTCGGGGATAAAGACAGCACTGATTTAATGTTATATATATATATATATATTCATCTTACTCGTCATTACTTCCTCACAAATCATTTCCAGCGACGCCACTGTGTGTAGAGATGCAGAACCGAAAGTAAGAACAGGCTTCGTCTTTGTCACTCCGCCATTGTGTACTGATTAAACTCTATTCACACAATGTTCTACAAAACGTCCCACTAAATCATACAGCTTCATAATTATTTAATACTTTATGTCTCTAAACTCACCTGATGATGAAAGATGAACACATGTGATGATAAGCAGAAGTTTTAGTACAGCGCTGCAGTTCTCCATCTCACCTCGCAGACAGAAAGAAACAAACAACTAAATAAAAATATCTCCCAAATCCGTTTTAATACTGTATATATTTGCTTACTACAAACTACTGATGTTATTTATGACTCCTAAGCTTGTGTCGAGCGGAAGGTGCGTTGGTAAATGAAAGCTCGCTTCAAGGCGTGTGTTGGTTCCTGAAAGTCCGTAAATCCCGGCGGGGGGGGTCTGAGGGTTGCCTCCCCCCTCCCCCCCAAAAAAAAAAAACAATCGCACTCTCTATTTTGAAAAATATATGTATGTATACCTAAGATAATTGTGTAAGTAAAACAAAAAAAAAGAACATGCAAAAAAAAATGCCGTTAGAAACAGTTGAGTTCCCTGTTCCGGGAAATTCAGTTTCCCTATGTTTCCCCGGTCGCGCGCAGATTCAAACCATGACGTCACACGCTACCTAACGCTGAGAAGGCGAATGAGGATTTTAACAGTTCTTCTCTCGTTTTAAAGTGTTTTTTTTTTTTTTTACGAACTTTGTGAATTAAACAGATAACCTATACAAAATAATCGAGTGTCTTTTCGCTTTTTTTTTTTGTATATTTAAAGATAATTCAGACGTTTTAAGCCGCTGCAAAAGGCTGGTTTGGGCGAGTACTGACATCGCGACTACTTTTATTACACGTACATTAGCTGTGTGATGATAGATGTGATCCTGATTTATTCTAAATATATTTAAGGTTATACTTTGTAATTTAGTGTAGAGTGTCTACTCGTAATAACCACCATACTCTTTTTTTACCCACTCAAACATTCAGTTGTATGGTGTACATATCAAACACACAGGTACAGCGATTATAGGACACCACACTCATAGTTATTCATCTTATTCACATCTATCTATCTATCTATCTATCTATCTATCTATCTATCTATCTCAGCACCCTTATATGATGGGGAAACATGATATCCTGAAATCAATGATAAAACAGACATACATAATTAGCACAGCACTTATTATAATAGCATTTTTACATTAAATAATGTATCTGAGTTGGTTCTTTTTCTTTAATTTCACAAAATATGAAAATTTAAAGTTTATTACAAATGTTAACTGGTTGAATTGATTTCCAGGAGTCTCTTGTTTAAAAAAAAAAAACAAAAAAAAAAACACTATTTTTAACATCATCTCACTGTATTACCTAAGCACACATGTCTCTAAGGCAATTTCAGACATCCCTGATACTTCCACGGCCAGTAGGAGGAGGGAAACCGATTTTTCTGATGCCCAGGAAAATACGTTTCCCATACTTTAATTTAAAAGACTGTGTTTTTTAAACCATTCTGATCAATATTTTATCTTTGCTACGGGCACACATGTCTCTGAGGTAATTTCAGACATCCATGATACTTCCAAAGCCAGTAGGAGGAGGGAAACCGATTTTCCTGATGCCCAGGAAAATACGTTTCCCATACTTTAATTTAAAAGACTGTGTTTTTTAAACCATCCTGATCAATATTTTATCTTTGCTACGGGCACACATGTCTCTGAGGTAATTTCAGACATCCATGATACTTCCAAAGCCAGTAGGAGGAGGGAAACCGATTTTCCTGATGCCCAGGAAAATACGTTTCCCATACTTTAATTTAAAAGACTGTGTTTTTTAAACCATTCAGATCAAAATTTTATCTTTGCTAAGGGCACACATGTCTCTGAGGTAATTTCAGACATCCATGATACTTCCAAAGCCAGTAGGAGGAGGGAAACCCATTTTCCTGATGCCCAAAAAAATGTTTCCCATACTTCAATTGAAAGACAGTGTTTTTTAAAAAAAACATTCTGTGCATTGTGTTACCTGTGCCCCATGTACACATGTCTCTGAGGCAATTTCAGGAAAATAAGTTCCCCATACTTCAATTTTAAAGACAGTGGTTTTAAAACATTCTGTGCACTATGTTACCTGTGCCCCACTTTAATTCAAAAGACAGTGCTTTTGAAACATTATTTTATTGTGTGTGCATGTATACAGTACAGGCCAAAAGTTTGGACACACCTTCTCATCTATCTGTCAATGTGGTTTTCTTTATTTTCATGACCATTTTACATTGGTAGATTCTCACTGAAGGCATCAAAACTATGAATGAACCCATGTGGAGTTATGGTTTATATATTCGTTGTTCTCTTTTCTCTTTTTCGTTTTGCTATTGTACTGAGAGTTCAGGAAAAAAAAAATTTTTCTTCCTACAAAATGTTGAGTAAGGCTACCGGTTATATCCACTACAGCACACAGTCAGGAGTTTTGAAATTAGTTTTGGAGTCTAAGCCTGAGAAAGCTCCCCTTAAGCAGCACAAATTTCAGGTGGTCACTGCTGCAAATGTTGTTGTTTTACCTTGGAAATTTTTCAGTTCCAAAGCAGAGCAGATGGAATAATCAAATCTGAGCTGATCAGGGATCAGTTCTCAGGCTCAGTGAAGGCAGCGCAGTTTATTTGACAATGGCCACAGTCCCCCTGGCAGTTCAGTACAACCTGAATGGGAAGATCTACTCTTCAGCAATGGCCTAAGACAGTGGTTACCTTATAGTGAAGCTCAACCTCTTTTAATCTGTATCTCATGTACACTGAAGTAGTTTGAGGAAAAACACCAGGCGCCACAGAAACACAAGAGGTAAGACTGCTTAAATTAATTACTAAAATATTTACATAAATACCATTTGATATTAACACATTTGATATGTAAAAGAATAGTTAATCCTATCTCACAATAGGCCCCTGTGTCCTTTAGCTGTGCTTTAATATTTAAATTTCTAAAACAAATCAAATAATCTGGAAATATAATTAATAGATAATACAGATATTTCTAATAGAGAGGAAGGTGGGGCTGCAGACTTATAATGGCTGTGATATATGGCTGTTATAATGAGAGCAGGGTCTATGGTCTCTGTGCAGGTTGTGGGTTGTGTGTGTGTGTGTGTGTGTGTGTGTGTGTGCATGCAGACCCATAACAGCTCTCAAAAGGAGGATATCTATGGTCTCCCCTCAGGTCCACATGGGGATGTGTAGGAGGGCATTACAGTGGTGAATAGAGAGAGGCGAGGGAGAATTCAAAGATTCAAAGAACTTTATGAATCCCAGAAGGAAATTGCTTGAAGTGTCATTAAATTTGGTAAAATTAGACTATAAATATAAAAAACATCAGATTTGTGTATTCAATTCCATTTTATTTGTATAGCGCTTTTAGCAATTTTCATTGCCGCAAAGCAGCTCTACACAATCAAAAGAATTATTTAAATTATTGTATCAAGAAACCATTTAAAAAAAAAAAAACAAGGCTAAGAAATTACGACTCATTATATTTTTTTAAGCGACTTCTAAGAAAAAGAAGTCACGGATTATAATCGGTATTGACAAATATGCTAACATGTCTGGACACAAGGCTTTAGCAGCCCTGCTTTCTGCATTACTCGATACATGAATACCATTAGAAAATGGCGTGATTGACAAATCAGTGTTCTTACTTTCGATTTCGCAGCTCCACACCCAAACAAAGTCAACACATTTTTATTTCGCTGGACATAACTGTTCAAACTGTAAAAAAAAAATGCAAGTGTATTAAATAGAGACCTACAAATAAATAAAATAAACAATTAACAAACAAACACATAAATAAAATAGACAGTTGTCCAGTTATTATAATTTACGTTTAACAGGATACAGATACATGGCTGGGACAAGTTTAAGTTAATCACTGTCTCTATCAGCAAACCAGCTCTCATTAGCAACTGTTCTTATTAATGAACTCGTTAAGTATTTTAACAATGCAGATGTACAGTAGAGCTGTGTGGTGTGTCCATGTTTCAGAATAATGTCATAACCCAGGTTTTAAAAAGTATAAACCAAATGTTCATTACTGTTGCAAATATTAAACTGTTGTTCTTTTTTAGATCAAAATGAGGGGGGGGGGGGCGCGTCTTATAGAACGACTTACACAACACAAACACACACACAAACACTCTCCTTTTGAGGATTACATGGAAATGTGATCTTCCATTGTTATAAAACAGACTCATATCCCGCACTGTTATTAGAGTACAACCACGCAAACACAAATACCGTCATGGTTAAAAAATAGTTCGAAAATGAAAGTTAAATGGACGTTTTGACATTATCTGATTCACAACAACTGGCATCAACATTCATCAAATGTCCAAATGTTTGCTTGGAGGGTATATATTGAAGAACAAACTTATCTGAATGCAGTTTTAGGAAATTCTCTGTGTCACACATTTTTACCAATTAATGCTGTCCCAGTATGACTGTTTTTGGACGTTGTAGTCGGACCAATATTTGCTAGGTACACTTTGACACACAAAAAAATGCATACTCATTAATTTATGTAAAGTTTGTCAAAAATTGAAGCTTTTGTTTATCTTTTAATACATTTGAGTTAATAAATAAATATTGGCAAACCTCCTTGTAGGTGCATGTTATTCACAAGTTCTGACGCGTGTCTTTAGTTACACAGTGTCACTGACGACATCAGACGTTTCGTTGATTTCTTTGTCTCTCGTTTATTTTCAACATCAAAAAACAACGGTTGTTACAGTTTCTTGCATAAATCCACTGTAGTCACGACAAGTCGCTTGCTGTGTTCTGTAGCTTCGATAGGTTACAGTTACAATAACTTATCTTACTGTATTCCTTTTAGCTTACTGTCTCACGGTCAAAAGCTTGTGTGCTCCACACCTTTCTGTATCCTTCCGTGTCTTAACAACAACTACAACTAACGTGCGTGATAGACATGGAACTGCATAACTGTGGGATGACGTCACAGAACAACCCATGAAATGATGTCACAATACAAATTATGTGTATGATACTTAATGCTTAATGCTTAACTAATAAACTGAAATAAGATAAACATAACAACAAATCACAAGAATGAAATATGGCCCTTACATTTCCAGCCCCTAATTGACAGGCAGGAAGACTGACAATTACACACATTTTTTGTTTTGTTGTTTTTTTTTTTTTTTACAATTGGGTCACAACATTTACTATTGGATTAAAATTTGAATTAACTTTCTTAACACTTTAGAATTAACTTTCTTAACACTTTAAACATTTTTTAACGGTTTAACTTAAGGTATTCATATTGCTGCGTACCAAATGAAAGGAACATGACTACTTTATAAGGTAATTAACAGTCCATTTCACATATCAGGCACAGCTTATCGATGGGTCTTTCCAGGGTACTGGTTTTAGTTTTGACCAGTACACGCCTCACAAGTCCTTTTTTATCAGGGAACACTTTCGTGATCCGTCCGACGACCCATGAATTTCTTGGAGAAGACTCTTCAATTATTAGAACTACGTCTCCAATCGAGAGGTTTTTTCTCACCTGAGACCATTTTTGGCGCTCCTGAAGCAAGGGCAAGTATTCACGCACCCATCGCTTCCAGAATAGGACGGCAAGATACTGAATTTGCTTCCACTTGCGACGTGCGTAAGTGTCCTCTTTTTTGAAAAGACCAGGAGGCAAGTTTGGCTGTTTTTTCATCAGCAGCAGGTGGTTAGGTGTCAGGGGCTCCAGGTCTGTGGGGTCGTCTGTAGCGGTGGTAAGGGGACGGTCATTTATTATAGCTTCCACCTCACACAGGAATGTGTGCAAGCTCTCATCGTTTAGTGTTTGTTCTTTTAGTACAGACCTCAAGATTTTTTTAACTGACCTTATCTGCCTTTCCCATATTCCACCGAAGTGAGACCCAGCAGGAGGATTAAATATCCATTGTATCCCCTTTTGCATGAGGACGCCTTCAATTTTTGACTGATTCCACTGTTGGATAGCTTTACGCAATTCAGTCTCAGCGCCTATGAAGTTTGTTCCATTATCACTTCTCATAACTGACACCTGGCCTCTTCTGCACATGAAGCGTCGAATAGCATTTAAGCAGGAGTCTGTATCTAATGACTGTGCGACTTCAATGTGCACGGCTCTTGTTGTCAGACAAGTAAACAATACGCCATATCTTTTAACATTACTTCTACCCCGTTTGACCTCGAAGGGTCCAAAATAGTCTACCCCTACGTTAGTGAACGGTGGGTGATCTGGTGTTATTCTATCGGGTGGCAGTTCTGACATTTTTTGTTCACTATTCTTCGCTCTGATCTTTCTGCATGTCACACAACTGGACAGAAACTTTCTCACAAGGGAATTTGCTGTCGGAATCCAGTATTTCTGCCGCAATTTTGAAAGCATATAATTCCTTCCACAATGTCCGACCTGTTCGTGAGTGTTTCTTAAGATTAAAGTTGTAATGTGTGAGTCTTTGGGTATAATGACAGGGTGTTTTGCATGCTCAGGCATTGCAGACCTACCAAGACGTCCTCCTACTCTTAGCACTCCATCCTGCAGTACTGGATCTAGTTTGGAGAGACAACTGTTTCTTTTTACGGAAGCATTACCCTTTTGTAACATGGAAATTTCGTCTTTGAATTTTTGGTTTTGAACGAACTTAATGACTTCGTTTTCTGCCCTTGTTAAGTCCTTAATTGATAGAGACTTATGGTTTTCTATTATTGAGTTGTTTGCCTGTCCCTTAATCCTTTTCGTTCTCTGTTTAAGCATGTCTTTAACGCAAAGAATCCAGGCAACGGATCTTTTTAACTTATACCAGTCGGAGTGATAGTTAATCAGTTTACTCACGGCATCTGTGCTCTCTGTAGTTTTTACGAGATTCGCTGAGGCTGAGTGTTTAATCTCAATGTCATCCTCTTTCGTCGACAGATCGTGAATGTTTTCAGGCCATTTACTCTCTGGTGTTTTAAGAAAGGGCGGACCATGGATCCAATTGTTGTTTTTCATGAATTTTTCACAGGAAACTCCTCTGGAAGCAGCGTCGGCTGGGTTTTTTAAAGTGTTGACGTACCTCCACTGCTGTGGCTTGGTTGACTCTCGTATGATGGAGATTCTGTTAGCGACAAAGGTTTTGAAGCGAAGTTTTTCATTAACAATGTATCTCAAAACAGTTGTGCTGTCGGTCCAAAACACAGAGTCCAGCAGTTCTATTTCCAGTTGACCTTTCAGCATTTTGTCGTTGTTTACGGCGACCACTGCCGCTGTCAATTCCATTCGGGGGATAGTAGTTTGTTTCAAGGGCGCTACGCGAGAATTCCCCATCATGAATGCACAGTGTGTAAGTCCATCAGCATTTACTAACCTAATATATGAGACAACTCCATATCCCATTTCACTTGCATCTGAGAAGTGGTGAAGTTGTGCTGTATTTGTGACTCCAAAGTCAACTGGTTTTACGCATCTTGCTACACTAAACTCAGACAATTGATGCAACTCGTGTAGCCAGGCCCTCCATCTTTTTATAAATTGTTCGGGAATGTCATCGTCCCAAGCGAGTCTCTCTTTACATAACTGCTGCATTAAGATCTTAGCTGGCAGTATGACTGGTGCAAGGAAGCCTAAGGGGTCATAAATTGAACTAGTGACTGACAAGATTCCTCTTCTAGTCACAGGCCGCTCTTTTAAACTAATCTTGAACTTGAGCGTGTCTGAATTAATACACCACAGCACCCCTAGAGCCCTCTCAACAGGGAGTACGTCTTTACTCAGATCTAAGTCCCTCATGTCTTTAATTCTCTCACCCTCAGGGATGGAAGCTAGCAATGTACGACTATTACTTGCCCACTTGGTGAGGTGAAACCCTCCACTTGCGCACAGTTTGGTGAGATTACTATATAGCGCAACTGCTTGACTATGACTAGAGACAGACTTCAAGCAGTCGTCTACATAAAAGTTTTTAAGTACTGTGTTGACTGCCTTGGCAGATGCATTGCTGCGGTTTTCTTCTGCTGTTTTCCTAAGGGCGAAGTTAGCTACACTTGGAGATGATTTTGCACCAAACAAATGAACAACCATTTTATACTCAACCAAGTCCTGACTCACGTCTCCGTTCGGCCACCACAGGAAACGCAACAAGTCTGTGTCCTTTTCCGGAACTCTGACCTGATAGTACATGGCTTCCACATCTGCCATCATAGCAACTTCTTCTTGTCTAAAGCGTGCGAGCACCCCAATGAGTGAGTTTGTCAGGTCGGGTCCCTGCAGAAGCTCGCTATTTAATGATATTCCCTGATAGCTAGCAGCACAGTCAAAGACTACCCTTAGCTTTTTCTTTTGAGGATGGTACACACCATGGTGAGGTATGTACCACACCTGCCCGTCTTGTCGACCCTTCTCAAACATGTCATTCATGAAGTTTAAATACTCTTTGTGAAAGGAGCGGTTATGCTTAAACTTCCGTTTGAGGTTCAGTGCGCGCTGCATGGCTGCGCTTCGGTTATTGGGCATTTGAATAGCTGCTTTCTTAAATGGGAGACCGATGTAGAAGTGATTATCGGTAAATTGCAGGGAGTTAGTTACAGAGTCTAAAAACAGATAGTCCTCTTTTGACAACTCAGCTTTGTCATCACAGTTCCGTTCAGGAAAATCATGGTTGTACTGTTGTATCAGCATTTGTTCCACACTTTCGATGGAGACTCTGTTGACTGCAACGCTCACTTGCTCATTGTCGCATGTGCCTTCCTCGACCGACTCTCGAAGAGGTCCATTTATGGTCCATCCAAGAGCAGTCTTTACTGCATATGGCCCATTGTGCCTGCTGTTAATTACTCGCCATGGTTCTAGGAGCCTGTGCTCTTTGTTACCTATGAGAATTTCAACTCCAGCATTAATGTAAGGCAGTTTTACTTCGCTGAGGTATGGCCACTTATCAATGTCGTGCTGTTGTGGAATATTTTCCACTGAGACTGGGATACTCTTTTGTGTGAACACTTTTTACTAGCTTTTTACTTGTTTCTTCGCGTTCAGGGTGCTTAACATGATGTCAATTTTTTTACCTTGTACGTTTAATCGCCTTGCTAGTGACTCTGTACAAAATGTAGCAGAGCTACCTGGGTCCATAAAGGCGTATACTTTTACTGTCTTGTTGCCTTTTTTGGACTTTATTTTAACAGGTACTATGGAGAGAATACAGTCATCTCCAGCCCCGATACACGCACTCGTTTCGTGACTCGCTGCAACAGGCAATGTTTGAACTGGTTCGGTTTCGTCAGCCTTTGCGATCGCTTGAGCTGTGTCTTTTGCTGCAATGTGTAGCATGCGAGGATGTTTCTTTGAGCACAACTGGCAGGTAATTTTCTTCGTGCAGTCTTTGCTTAAATGTCCTTTTACTAAACAGCCAAAGCAGAATCCATTCTTTTTTAGAAAGTCCAATTTGACCTTATATGTCTCATCGTTAAACTTGTGGCATTCGTCTAGGGTATGATCTTGCTCACAGGATGCACAAGGTTTAGTGAAGGCACTAATAACTAATGCACCACTACTCTTTACTGTGATTGAGTCTCTATGATTTTTACCAACCTGTTTTACGCCGGTCGCAAAGCTGCTGCCCCTCTTTTCTTCAGTTTTTTGCTTGAATCCTGGAGAGGATTTGCTGCTGTGTTTTTACCACTAGTCGTTGTACCACTAGTCGAAACGTTCAGGTCTCCAAAAAGCGGGTTAGACATTGCCTTTGCTTCTCGTTCTACGAATTTCATCAGCTGCACAAACTTAGCTGTTTCTTCATTGCGCTCTTCGTACTCGTATATGTGGCTTCTCCATTTTTCACGCAGTTTGTAGGGCAGTTTTGAGGCAACACCTCTCAAGTTGGTAGCATTGTCTAGCTCATCCATGTAGTTAATGCTTGACATGGTATTGTAACATTCTACTAGGAACAGGGAGAAAGTTTTTAGCGACTTTCCGTCCTCTGACTTTATTTCCGGCCAGTTGAGTGCCTTTTGCATCAGCGTTGTAGCGATTATTTGTCTATTTCCAAAATTGTCATGTAACAGTTTCATGGCCTCTGCGTAGCCACGATGTTCTGGCATGAGCAGGCAGCTTCTCACTAGGTTCTTAGGCTGTCCTTCAGTATACTGCTCGAGAAAGAACAGCCTATCATGATTGCTATCAGTGTTGGTTTCGATGGCGTGTTTAAAGGCTCTTACGAAGGACGTGAACTCAAGAGGGTCACCATAGAATGGAGGAACGTTGCGCGAGGGTAAGGAATGTTGCCTCTGACTCTTTGCAAACATTTCTGTAAGATCTGCCTGAAGTGGCATCCTACCCTGAGGCTCCACTATGTCAGTGTTGTAAAGTGAGTGTTCGTTACCTTGGGTGGGCCGTTCCATTAGGGTGCTTGACATTATGGGTTTGGCACTCACTGGCATGCTTAAGTGGGTTGCTCGGAGGCGTGATGGCAGCTCGAGGTATTCCGTTGCCGAACTGTGGTTGCAGTGGTCGTTTTGCTCTGGTTCCGAGGGGCGTGCACCACTCGTTTCGACGACCACGCTCCGTCTGGCAGGATGTTGTTTTTTGCGGTTCTGGTAAGAATTTAGTTCAGCATCGGCCATTGCAAGCGCCGTTTCCATTTCCAGCCTTTCCTTTTGTGCCTTTAATTGTGCTTGTTTAGCCTTTAGTTGTGCTTCCTCAACCTTTAGTCTTGCTTTCAATTGCTCTTCCTCAGCCTTTAATTGTGCTTCCTCCAGCTCCAGCGCCTGCCGATCTCTCAAAGTTGCTGCTTTAGCCAGCAAAGCTGCTCTGTTGGCTTCTGCCTTTTTAAGTCGAGCTTCGGATGCTGCTGACGTTAAGGACCTCTTGGATGCCGCTGACGTTACGCTTCCTTGCCTTTGGGGGGCGGGCGTCTTACGCTCCGCCGTTGACACACTGTCGTTTGGCGAAACTCCATCGTCAACTGTTTGAGACAGCTTAAAGCGATTACTAGTGTCCGCGATCCACGACTCCACTCTTATCATGAATTCTGTGCAGCGCGTTAATCTAGGGTGATACCAGTGGTGCTGATCGGTTTCACGCTCTTCAACCTTTGCGCACGATTGCACTGTTACATTACTTTCAATAAAGTCATTTAGCAGCGCTTTGTATTGGCGGCGCTTGGCTTTAACGTCATGCAAATTACAAGCATTGTCCATAAGCGCCTCTAGTTCATTGTATAATACAGTCAACTGACTCCACTTGCCTTCTCTGGCGCTCTTCAGTTCGTCGAGCACCATCACCTGCTCAGATTTGGCGATAGCGGCGTTGTCCTCGCCGTGTGACATGGTGAAGTTTAAGGCAGGCAAGTCCTCTTCTCGCTTTCGGTTTCGGTTGATGCGCGTTTTTGAAGTCGCACGCGCGCTCTTCACAATCTTAAATCACTTATCTTCATTTCTGCGGCGGAGCCAAGCTTTTGACTTTAATGTAGGTGCATGTTATTCACAAGTTCTGACGCGTGTCTTTAGTTACACAGTGTCACTGACGACATTAGACGTTTCGTTGATTTCTTTGTCTCTTGTTTATTTTCAACATCAAAAACAACGGTTGTTACAGTTTCTTGCATAAATCCACTGTAGTCACGACAAGTCGCTTGCTGTGTTCTGTAGCTTTGATAGGTTACAGTTACAATAACTTATCTTACTGTATTCCTTTTAGCTTACTGTCTCACGGTCAAAAGCTTGTGTGCTCCACACCTTTCTGTATCCTTCCGTGTCTTAACAACAACTACAACTAACGTGCGTGATAGACATGGAACTGCATAACTGTGGGATGACGTCACAGAACAACCCATGAAATGATGTCACAATACAAATTATGTGTATGATACTTAATGCTTAATGCTTAACTAATAAACTGAAATAAGATAAACATAACAACAAATCACAAGAATGAAATATGGCCCTTACACTCCTCTTAATGCAATCATTTCTCCTTTTATTTGCCATATGTATGTACTGTATGACAAACATATACTGTATCTTTTCGAACTTGCTTTATCTCCCATAAATACAAAACAAACTAGTTTGCCTTGTGAGTAAAAGCTGTAATAACTTGAAATGACAATCAGATCAATCTCAAATAATCAAAAGTCCTGTGTAAAAACTGCAATCTGTGTTTCTGCTAACATTAACTAATAAATCTGAAGAGGCAGCAACATATTTTTAAACGGCTGAAAAAGGAAAAACTCTTTTTTAATCTATCAATTTTACAGTTGTTTTATTCCTCCATTTGAATAAATACAGTAAGATTATCTATAGCTATAATACTCACCATCTGGCAACTGGATATGTTACAATTTAACTGTGTAGCCACTCCACATTTTGCAGACCTTATTAATCTGTGCATTGTCATTTAGTATATCCAAACCATGTGTTTCCCTGTTTGTCAACCGTTTCCTCAGCTTTGGAGAATAGCGTATATTGACTTTCACAGTTGCTTTCCTAGCCTTGCTAGTTCCACTCATTTTTTTCTAAATGCACCCGAGTTTTCTTCACCTGTACCACTGCTTTGAGGTAGAAAAAGAGCATGTACTTTGACATATAATACAATAACTGCTGACTGATCAGCTCTTGTCTTTAACTTATTTTGAAATAAAACATTTGTTTCCTTTAAGTCAGCACAACACATCTTGTACAGGATATCACACCCTCTTGTGTCCTGGCTGAAGACACCTTTATTCACACCATAAAGGCAGGCAAACCTCTCAGTTCTTATGCTCTTCTCACTAGGACCACCTTGTTCTGTACCTCTTCAATTCAATTCAATTTTATTTGTATAGCGCTTTTAACAATTGTCATTGTCCCAAAGCAGCTTTACACAATCAAAAGAATTATTTAAGTTTGTATGAAATTTTAATATGTATGAATTAAAATGGTCAGTTTGTCCCTGGTGAGCAAGCCGAGGGCGATAGTGGCAAGGAAAAACTCCCTGAGATGTTAATAGGAAGAAACCTTGAGAGGAACCTTGACTCAACAACAGAGAGCAGTAAATGATCTGCATTTATACTGTGTGTTAGGTGGCAGGCAGTTCAGCATAACAGTTGATGGTAATTGATGTTAATATGAAGTCCAGGTAGTTATTGAAGACTCAGGTAGACTTTTATGAACTATCGAACTGTCAAGTCCTCAGAGAAACAGCTGCCAAAACCAGTCAAGGCCAGAACCGTCTTCTAGGTAGAGAGAACCATCCCCAGATACGAGACGCATCCCAAAGAGACACACGGGGCATCCATGTGACGAGATCTCTAACCAGAATGGGTCAGACAGGACCGGAGGGCAGAGCGAGTCTGGATCACTGGCAGCTCAGGAATGACATGTGTAGCTTGACAGAAAAAGGGAAGAGAGAGAGGGGGAGAGAGGGAAGAGAAAGAGCGGGATAGAACAGAAGAGGAGATTCTCTTCAAGCATTAGGATTTGATCACAAGATCATCTACACACATGTACATGTTAAATTCTGAGATAACATTTAGCTGCTGAAAGTCATTACAAAGACAGATAGACCCATGCTTGGACACGGTCACTATGGGGCTGGACCATGTGCTTGTCGATTCCTCTATGATGCCATGCCAGAGCATGATTTTGACTTCTGCATTTATAGCATGACAGCAGTTTTCTAGGGCTTGACACGGGCATTGTTGGATGATGGTGCGAGGCAGTGTTTTGATATCATGACGTAGCAAGTGATTGATTCACGGTTCAGTAGATAATATGTTGTTGAACTGCTCAACCAGCTTGTTCAGCTCTTGAGTCTAAATGGGCATCAGTTCCTCACCATGTTGTACCAGCTGTTTTCACTGGGGCGGGGCTAAGACAATTGCATCTCGATGGGGAACCAACTTTAACACAACACCCTATCCCACACTACTTTCTCTTCGGTAAAATTTATGTTTTTATTTAATCCCTTCATTCAACTGGTGATCACAAAAACACATATTTGTGCTATAGCAGATAATACTTAAACATTTTAACTGATTAGTAGAACATTGTGTTATTGATAACCATGTTTTATAAATAAATTTAGTTTTAACAAATGGTGCCGTTCTATAAATTTGTCCTCATCACACCACGCATCCACAGGACGACAACAAAATGTAACGCATTATAGACATTATATCTACATATTACACCAGAAAGGGAATTAGGATACAAATGAAAATGACAACAACAATAACAACAAGAGGGGTATACTATTTTAATAATTCTAACAATACCATCTTTAAATGTATTCATAGTTCTAGTTGCTTTCCGGCTTAGAAGTCCTTTTAATGTTTCACAATAAATTCTCAAATCCACCTTGTAATGGGAGATTATTAAAAGATTTAACGTCACTCTTTTTGATCTGTTTTTCTTATATTAATTTTTGATCCACTTTGTGTAGTTAATAAAGATTAAACATCAATCCAAAAAAAAAAAAAAACATATAATATATATAATACGGGATGCAAAACAGACTACACATACATTCTACAGAAAGACCACAATTCAGAAAAATTAGCTTTATGACTCTTGAGAAACTGGTTAGTTGAATAAATCATCTGTATAATTTTAAAGTATATTTCACTAGCTTTGTTATTAACACAGTATTTGTTATTATAATAACCATTAACACCAAATCAATTTCCAGTCGACATTCTCAAGTTGGCCATTCCAAAAGTATTTATGTCAAAATATTGCAGGGCAATAAAATAAAATAAAATAAATAAAAGAATTAATATTTATTAATATAATATAATTTTATTCTGTCTTTAATATCAATAGCATTTAAGCATATCTCTTTAAACTTTGAGTACTTAAAGGAGTCACTAAAGCCTCATTTTTCCAATGCTTTTAAAATAAAATTATTCTCAACAGAGTCAAACGCTTTCTGGAAATGAAAAAAAAAAAAACTGTCAGATTCATAGAGGTCACAATAATCCAATAAATCTAAAACAAGCCTAATAATGTTTTTTTTTTTTTTATACATCCACACTATTTAATCTGTAATTAAATGCAAGACACTTTGACGCATTTAGCAAAACATCAGGCCAAAATTTTGTTATAGTATGTCAGGACACCAAGTCTCAATAGAGAGTAAATCGTTTAGTTTTTGGTTTAGGTATCAGAGAGCTGATGTCCTGAGTCACTGACGGTGGAACAAACTTTTTCTATACTTTCTTTCAAGACTTCTGTCAATATAGGAGACATAATTTAAATGTAATTCTGCAGTAATCACTCCTTTTCTGGTGAGTTATCGATTGCTTGATAAACTCCTTTAGCGTTAATATAAATATCACATAATGCTGTCTCATCATCAGTAAGACGTTTACAGTGATTAATAGAATCCAAAAAATAAATAGATGCATTACAATGTGATGACAGCGTTCCATGAATTCATCCTAATCACACTGTTTCTCTGCTTTAGCGCGATGAATATAAAGCCGCCATGCTGCTAATCACAGGGTGATTTAGCTGATTTAAACATATAGACTCAGTTAAATCTGCATGTGCTACCGGTGTTAAAGTGAAAGAGATTACATTCTGATCACGCTATGTCCGAAAATGTTACCACAGATAAAACTGGACTATATTTGTTTTTCAGATAAAACTGGACTATATCAGCACTGGTTTTGTATATCATTAAGAGAAGATTGGAGAGAAAGCTGTGAAAAGCTGTGATTCGTTCGGCCACCATTTATCACCAATTGGACCCCTTCACAGGACTTCTCACACTCCGTCATCGTGCTCCCGGACAGTTCATTAACCCCGGTGAGGCCGATCCATTTCTCCTCATATGCACCCGTTCATAATAACTCAGACTCTGGACATTGTATCCATTCACTTATACCCACATGCACACACTTGCACAATTGTATATATTTTGTAAATATTGTTAGTTTGGTTGGTTTAGGTGCACCCTTTTATTTATTTTATTCGTTTTTCTTTGTATACTACACTTTTGGTTCATTTAATTGTTCTTATGGCTGTCTTTTTTCTGCTCCTTGGGTTTTAATGCAACACCAACAGGAAGATAAGACCATTAGTGTAACTTTAATAAATAAAATTTAATCTCTCAGTGGTACAGTAGGTGTTTTGCCTGCCATGCGGAAGGCCCGGGTTCGATTCCCAGCCAGTGCCCAAACCCCCCCAGCCACTGGATGCAGTGCCGGTCCCAAGCCCGGGTAAAATGGGAGGGTTGCGTCAGGAAGGGCATCCGGCATCCGGCTACAAAACCTGTGCCAAGTTGTAGTGCGGACTGGATATTCCGCTGTGGCGACACCTTGCCGGGAGCAGCCGAAAGACCAACAACAACAATCTAATCGTTACTATGGGTTGTGTGTGTGTGTGTGTGTGTGTGTGTGTGTGTGTGTGTTTGTGTGTGTATTTCATAACACTGTCAAAAAACACTTTTTATATTTCTAAATAACACAGAATGAAGAAACCAAATGTTCATGACTGTGTGTAAATATTTAACTGTTTATGTTAACTATATACCCTATTTAAAATATTGTACAAATCTGATTGGAGGAATCCTTCTTTTTCCAGACTTATTGAACACTGTAAAGACTTGGTATACAGTGGCAAAAAAAAGTATGTGAACCTTTTGGAATTTTATGGTCTTCTGCATTAATTTTATGTCACTTTGTGTTTGCTTTTAAGAGCACATAAAAAGTGATGAGGAGTATTGATACATATAATGTGCCCAAAATAATAACACACAAAAAAAAAATCTGATTCTTCATTTTAACAAAGTCCTTAGAGGTTCTGTCACTGGTTCTGCAATTGAATGTCAAGATCCTGGAGCGTTGATCTGTCATGTCTGTGATGTTTTCTTGTTGTTTAATGTATTTACAGACACACACACTCTGCAGTACCTCTACACTGCAGTCACACCTGGACTTACTGATTTCCCAGAGTTCACTGCTGTGGGTCTGCTGGACGGAGAGCAGTTTATGTTCTACAGGACTCTGATCATAAAGGACTGGATAAAGAAGAGTATCAGTGAGACCTACTGAAGGAAGGAGACACAGGACATGCAGGAGTTTTATCACAGTGAAGGTGAGAATAAACATTTATATTGTTGGTTTAATGTTAAATGGTGTTGGTTGTTAATGGTACATGATTGTGAGCAGGAGAGTTTAAGTTCAACTGACAGAAAAACACCCAGTTTCCTGCTGATCAGCTTTTAAACGAACAAATGACAATAGCGGTATAATGATAGGAGTACCCACAGAGTGTGATTTCACACTGTCATGTATTTATTTGCCTTTTGCATTTCGTGTTGTCTCATGTTATAAAAATGCCTAAAATCTGACCTTGAAAAGCTTAAAACTTTCTGCAATGAAAAGCTGAGCTCTTAAACTATAACTCCTCAGATGTATAAACGTCAAAATAAAGATAATTTGCTCTGAATAAGGGTTTATACTGTATGATTTATAGTGTTATGTTTGCAGGTTTATATAATAATTGCACTTGTGAGAGACTCTTACAGACTTACAGACTCCCCCTGTCTATGATCTTGCTTGCATCAGTAATTGTGTATACAGTGTGGATGGACATATTAATAAAGTTCTCCAGAACAAGGATTTAATTTTGAAGCCAAAGGATCTCTGAGGCCCTCTAGTGGCTGGCTATAATATTTACAAAAATACTTTATTTATATTTTCAGTCACTGTAATGTGTTCATAACAATGACACCATAATATTTGTGCTAATTAAATGGTTTTAATTTAATATTAGACATTATTAAATACTGCATTGCTTACCACCATTGAAAATGTGTTTAATGCTCCATATTACGTAAACACTGTAGGTAATAACTCGTACATGTACACTACTGGTACCCCAAAAGAGTCTGTGAGCCACTGTTACAGTCCTCCACTGAGCTCTCCAGAGGTCATAACCAATATGCATCTGTCTAGATTCGGGAAATCTGAGAAATGGGAGCCAAAATCCTATTGAACATCTGCAGAAAGAGCTGAAACATGCCGTGTGGAGAATGCATCCTTCAAACCTGAGACAGCTGGAACAGTTTGCTCACAAGAAGTGGGTCAAATACTAATTGCGGAGGTCTCACTGAGAGTCACAGAAATTGTTTGATTGCAGTGATTGCTTCAAAAGGTTGTGCAACAAGAGGGTACCATCATTTTTGTCCAGGCTGTGCCACCCCTGAGGACAACCACTGCACTGAAACATTAGCCATTGAATTTTGGCCCACTCTTCTTTGCAAAATGGTTTTAATTCAGCCACACTGGAGGGGTTTTAAAAATGAACAACCTGTTTAGGGATCTCAGTCGAATTTAAGGACAGACTTTTCCTAGGCCACATCAAAACCTTATTTATTTTGATCCATTCAGAGATGGACTTGCTGGTGTGTTTTAGATCATTGCCCTGCTGCATAACCCAAGAGTGCTTGAGCTTGAGGACACAAAATGATGGCTGGACATTCTCCTTCAGGATTTTCTGATAGAGCGCAGAATTCATGGTTCCATAAATTATAAAGTCGTCCAGGTCTTGAAGCTGCAAAGCCCCAGACCATCACACTACCACCACCATGTTTAACTGTTGGTATGATGTTCATTTATGAAATACTGTGTTATTTTTATGTTAGCTGTAATGGGACACATATGTTCTAAAAAGTTTAACTTTACAAACACCTATGCACGACTGTTGTTTGTTGGCTTTAGCTCGGGTTTTAATACTGTTTTACCCTCTAAGTTAATCACCAAACTTAGAGATCTGGACATTAACACCCCACTTTGTAATTGGATTACAGACTTTTTGACCAACAGACCCCAGCATGTTAGGTCAGGCCACATCTGCTTCACTACCGTCACGCTCAACACTGGCATACCACAAGGTTGTGTGCTAAGCCCCTTCCTTTACTCTCTCTTCACCCATGACTGCAGGCCTGTGTATGGATCTAGCAACATCATCAAGTTTGCAGACGATACTACGGTGATCGGCCTCATCAGCAACAACCATGAGTCTGCCTATAGAGAGGAGATTAAACACCTGGCCACTTGGTGCACGAACAATAATCTGCTCCTTAACACCAATAAGACCAAGGAGCTCATTGTGAACTTCAGGAAAGGAAGAAGAGGTTCACATCAACCCATCCACATCAACAGGATGGTTGTTGAGCCTGTCTCATCCTTTAAGTTCCTGGCGACCCACATTTCGGAGAACCTATCCTTGTCCACTAACACCTCTAGCCTGGTCAAGAAGGCTCACCAACGCCTATTCTTTTTGAGAACACTTAAGAAGAACCAGCTGTCCTTAACTACTCTGGTGAACTTCTATCGCTGCACAATAGAAAGCATCCTAACCAACTGTGTCACAGTTTGGTACGGAAGCTGCTCTGTCGCTGAGTGTAAGGCACTGCAGTGGGTGGTGAAAACTGCCCAGCGTATTTTAGGCACTCCACTTCCAGCCATTGAGGACATTCAATGGAAACACTGTGTGTCGAGCACGCAGTATTCATAAGGATTACTCTCACCCCGCCCACAAACTGTTTTTACTCCTGCCTTCCGGTAGGCACTTCAGGTGTGCCAGGTCAAGAACCAGCAGACTGAGGAACAGCTTCTTTCCCAGAGCTGTCTCCTTATTGAACTCTGCCCCACACTGACCCCTGCCCACCCCTCACACACAGCTACACTCCTCCCATTACACTACACTTAAGACTATTTAATATGGACTGCACTACACTGTACATACCTGTTTGAAAATACAAATATCCATGCACAATATATTTGTAAACGTCTAACTGAGTATATACTCGTACATGCCTACTTGTAAATTCCTGTACATTATGTTCATATCTATCTGTACATGTCTACTTGTAAATTCCTGTCTATAGAGAATAGCAACCTGTACATTATGCTCATATCTATTTGCTAATTTTTGACTACAGTTAATACGACCTGTATATAGGGCTCATCCACTGTAAATTTATAAGTATAGTTACCAGCAATCTGTATAATATCCTTCTGTAATAGGTACCCATAGTTTCTCCCTGCACATATCCCTCTTAAGTGTACTTAAAATTTATACTTTTATTCTGCACTTTCTGCTAATTGCACTTCTAGTTAGACCTAAACTGCATTTCATTGCCTTGTACTTGTACATGTGTAATGACAATAAAGTTGAATCTAATCTAATCTAAAAACTTTAGCCCAAATAATTTAAAATACTTTAAAACTTTAGCTCAAAGATTACTTGCCCAAAAGCTTTGGTGGTAATCAAGATGTTTTTTTGTTTTTTTTTGTCAAATGTAAGATGAGCGTTTGTGTTCTTTTTGGTCAGCAGGGGCTTTCGCCATGGAACTCTCAAATGAAAAGGCCTGCAGTTCTTTAGATGTTCTTCTGGGTTCCTTAATGAGCTTCTGGATGAGTCATTGTTGGGTTCTATAATCACACTCCACACTACACCACACCAGTTTCTGGTTCCAATGACTACAGTAGCTCTATTGCCTTATTATATTTTGTGATACTGTATATTCTCTAAATATTTCATTGTTTTGTCAGGGGTGGGGTGACTAACGGGAGTGAACCCAACAGCAGACAAATGGTGATGTTTAAATCTTTATTGGACACACAGAGGCCTGGGCAAACAGGCGCAGCAGAAGAGTATGGAATAAGATCACTGTCAAAAATATTTGTGCGTAAAAAAAAAAAGACTTGTCTGTAAATAGTCAGAGTCGTATATTTCGGATTTGTATTGTAACAAACACACAAAATCTCGTATCTGTAAGCTGTCGTGGCCATAGAATTTGTAATCCAACTCAGACAAAAGACAGAAATATATTTTTTTACGCACAAATATTTTTGAAAGTGATCTTATTCCATAGAGAGAGAAGCAGTGTGTGTGTGTGTGTGTGTGTGTGTGTGTGTGTGTGTGCTTGAGTGGGGAAGCCCCTAGTGGCGAGGGAGGAGGCGGGGGTATGACCAGAGGGAATCTCCACAATCCCAGAAGTTCGGGGGGCGGGCAATCCATGGCAGGGGGTCATTTTAGAGCATAACAAGGATAACGATGTTTTAATCTGTCTTCGGTTATTTGTCTTTCACTTCAAATGAGATAATGTAAACTAAGACTGGAAGTATCACGAGGGTCCACAGTTAATGTTAGCCTCAGCAAACCACGATGACTAGCTGACTATTAACATTGCCACAGAGAGCCGTACTTTGTGCATAAAGTGCCAAAACTAAGTAATTTAGAAAAAGATACACAACAAGTCTGGGTACACACTTATCAACACACTCTTCTTATGTAAAACAACAGGTGATGTTAAATGAGTGGAACAACGAGGTCATACTTTAAAGTGACCACTGACCTCAATTCTCAATTCAAATGCAGCGTCCACCGATCTGACTGCATTTCCAAAGTTATACTGTGAGATTTCCTAAATGTAATAAAATAATAATAATAATAGCACCTTGGCTATATTTTTGCTACATATTGATTATATCTTCATATACTGTTAATACACAGCATTAGACTCAATCCAAAATGCCCTCTACAAGGAGTGGTGCCGAAAGAAGCAGGTATATAAATACTGGCAATTTATGCCTTTTTTTAAGTGGCTGGTCCAAGCAAATCCTTGTATATTTAGTTCATAATAGAAAGGGCCAGTACCTGGGCTGTGGTTACCCAAGCGGCTGATAGCTAGCAGCACTGATGTAGCATAGCCAGTTAATTTGTAACTTCATCCTTAATTTCATTAGTTTAATTTTCCACAAGAGGCTATATTTTGGTGTGTGTCACAATGGATAAAGTATTAATGAGAACATGGAGCAAACTAAATCAATACCTTTAAACAGAGGTTAAAGTGGGATTTGCCAGGTGGGGGAACCTAAAACCCAGTGTAGCAGGAAAAAATGACTTACTGTACCTTAAAATAACTCTCATATTAATTTTCCAGCAACGTGTGCCCTTAGGTTGTATTTTGGGGTAAATAGCATTGCTTTTAAAATACTGTCATCAGGAGCATTTTACTGAGGCACAGCAGACAGGCACCAGGGCAAATTTCCTAATAAAAGGAGTCTAGCAATGGCCATGGTTGGATCAAAGGACATACAGAATAGTTCTCTTTTTTGATATCAATATTTGGTATGAACACCCATCCAGATTATTTATGTAGTTATTGAAGCTGTTAAAACAATGACCTGGACCTTTCCAGCCCACTTTAACCCCTGATAACTGTCAGAGTTTTGAGACCAATGTGTGCACGCTTGACTTTTAACAGTAATGTATCACCATGTCTGTGTGTCAGGGTGGATGGAGAAAATTGTACACACAAACTTAGTAGGTGTACACAGTATACTTGCATACACCCTGCACTAGACTACATGCATACTGTATTCATGTTACGAATGGCGTTCAGGTCAAAGCGGGAAACACTGGCCTCCCAGGAACTTCTCTAATGATCCAAATATGTGGAAATGGCTTGTACCTGAATATGTTAATAACTCCCAGGTGAGTTCCTGTAATGTGCAATTGGTGTTGATTGATGATTGTGTTAGCAACAAGTTGTCCAGTGACTTTCAAGGATCAGGCGTTCTACTCACTGAATGTTTACAGAAAAGATGTTAAGATGTACAGCCTTCCCAAAAATGTTGGCACTGTTCAAATATTTTACTGCATCTAAGAGTCTAATCACCATACTGTACTTAATGTCTTCTGTAAATGTATCACTTTTACACCTTCAGTCACCAGAAATTCTTGCACAAATTCCACTTTGACTTGAATGGCCCTTGTATTAATGTGTTTTAACTATAAACTTTTATGGTTTCCACACACTTTTGAATTCCTAAATCTCTTATTTGTACATTTTGTGGTGTTTCTTATTAAAGAAAAATTTTATTTATTACATTCTTTAATTATACACTTATTTCAGTGTTTTCAGGGGTCACTCAAAGTGCAGTCAGTAAATCCTGGTTAGGACTGTACTTGCCTTGTCCTCCCCATTCTTTTATTTGAACACTACTTTATATTCAGTCTTTATTTTCAAATGAATAAATAAAATACTCCAAACACCTGTTTGTACTTTGTCGTTACTTTCTGGTGTATTGTGTGTAGAATGATGATGGCGACAAAAAGGAACTGAATCCATTTAAGATGAACGTGTATCATAATGAAATGTGGAAACTTTTTGTCGCCACTGTAGATAGTACTTCAATAATAATGATACAAGCATTTGGTGATTTCAACATTTTTGCAATGTCATTCCCTCAATTCCATTAAATCTACGTGTTGTAAAAGTAAAAACTTCTGGTTCTACCTGACATTTCTAAAAACCCAGATTCACAGTTTGATGTCTAAAGCTTCTACCATCAACACACACCAGCAGGACTTTATACAAGCAGGTGTTTTTTTTTTTTTTTTTATAGTTTTGACCAATGCTGTATTGCTGGCACAGATCCATGCCACTACCTACATTTCACACAAATACCGCACATGATCCTTCATATCTCTGCAGTGAAAGAGGTGTAAGACTCCCACAATCTTACACATGTTACTCATCATGTAAGCTCCATATTGTAATTCAAATATATTCAATAGTGTGCCAAAGCCTTTACGCCCCTCATTTATTTATATTTATCTTCCAAAGACTTTCTTGGATTTTTAATGTAGTCTTGAGTAATAGTTCTCCACGTTTCCCGAAGGACTTTCTTTTTGTTGTTTTTTTTTGGCTAAAATTTTTGGCGAGATTTTGTCTCCCATTTTTAGTCCAGTTGCTGTACCAGAGCAAGTTTAGAGGAGTGTTTTTGTTTGTTAACCACACAGTGAGTGGACCTCTTTTTCCCCAACTGCCTTAATTGTTCTTGGCACAGATACAACAAGGTGCTGGAAACATTCTATAGAGATTTTGAACATCACACAGTTACTGCAAATTTGTTGGTTCTACATCCATTATGTTAATCTCCCACCCATCCACAGGTGCTCTACTGGTTTCAGATCTGGTGACTGAGAATAATTTTGAGCTTTGTGGCATGTTTTTTCTCCCTTGGTCATAAAGGGATGTACATGGTCAGTAACAATTGGTACTCACCGCAACACCATTTCCATGAAGGAGTGTTGAATCCATGAACTTGGTCAGCAACAATGTTTAGGTAGGTGGTACATATTAAATCCACCTCCACATAATTGACAAGAGCTCTTTCAACATACAGTGTCTCTCAATTTTTTTGGAACTCATGAGTTTGGTTTTCTCTCTGATGATGTGTAGTGTTCTGTGCATTTAGTGAAGGATTGTGTTCTAAGTCTGTACCAATCTACAGACTATTTGTCACTGATCAATAAAAATAAACAAATGGTTGTATTGTTTTGGCATATTATCTCTATTTGCCATTTTTACTAAATAAGTGCATGGGCTTTGTTATTTGGCTTAAGGCTAAAATATTAACTGAACAACAATTTCTGGTTAAAAAAAAATATTAAAAAAGAAATTAGACAATAAAATGTACCAGCTGTGTTGAATTGTTTTATTAGATATTTGAAGGAGGTTGGAATATATCAACAATGCTTATTGGAAGAGAACATTGGAAAATGTGATGTCCTGATCCATGTAATTTTTGTCTAGCACAATGCTATTTACATTAACTAAAGTTATTCATGGCTCTAATTTCAGTTGAATGTGTTAGGGTTAATCCCAGGATTTTTATGGTTTATGTCTAAAACCCCAAATACATTTAAAATAAAAAAAGTATTGTCCCGTCATTTTTACAGTCCTTTATATCTTCACTAAAAGTTTTTCTTTAGAATAAATAAGGTATGTGATGATAAATAAAGGACCTGAACAGTTTGGGCTGTGACAGATGGGCCTCATTAAATAATTTAAATTGAGCCTTTTAATGGAGCAGGGACTTCTTTCTAGTTTTTGTAGGCGTGTTACACATTTTGATGTCTCACTTGCTGCCACAAGCTGTGCTTTTTAAATTTTTTTATTTAGCTTTTATTGCTTTGTTTGTATTTATCTTAGCATTTGACAGGATGCCAATCCATTGCGACACACACACACACACACACACACACACACACACACTACGGGCCATTTAAGAACACCAATTAATTTGCATGTATTTAAACTGTGGGAGAAAACCAGAGTACCAGGAGGAGACCCACCAAGCACAAGCACAAGCACTACAACACAGTCCATGCACATAGAGATGGGAATCAGACCCGGACCCTGTCGGTGCAAAGCGACAGTGCTAACCACTACACCACCATGTCACCTATGAATTATTATTATTGTTTTTCTTTATGATAAATGCACTTTATTAGAGTTATTTTATTTGAGGTGAAGTAAAGGGTAATGAGGTGATTAACACTTTTGCTCATGACAGTTGATTCATGACTTTACGGCGCTCTTATCAGCGCAAACCTGTAGTTCAGCCCTCGGCATTAAATTATTTGTTCATTGTGAGATCTAAGCTATACCACCGGCTGTCAGCAGAGGGAGACAGAGGTGCACAGTAAGAGAGCCATGTGGGAGAACTCAGTTACCCAGAATTCTCCAGAATCATCAACCTCACACTCTTATAGAGAGTTGGCCAGTTCTGTATGTCAGGGTTTGGCCCGAGGTAAGAGTGAAAGGAAAAAGCTCTTAACAAATAATAATGTACCACCTTCTGTTTTGTACCAAGACTAAAACATTACATTAATGTGTATCTCTGAATTAGTCCACTTTGTATTTTGATCTCACTGGTCTAACTATTGAAGTATAAGAAATAAAGTGTATGTAAAGTCAGTTAATTCCTGTTCTGTGTGTAAGCACTGTAATGTCCTGTCTGCTCTACACATGCTATATTAGAGTAAATCACTTTACTGTCAGAAAAAAACAAACTACACGGATGTGTTAATCAAAGTATACATACTTCTGATTAAATGTCACTCTAATCAAGTGAAAGTAGTTTAATCTCTTGGTTGCCCCCGTTGAGCAGAGCAACTGATCCACACAACAACTTCGCACAGGTTTTATGTCAGGTGCCACCCTCTCATTGTATCTGGCCTTGGGACCAGCATTGCATCCAGTGGCTGGGGTTTAAGGATTGTCTGGGAATTGAACCCAAATCTTTTGCATGGTAGACGAGAAACCTACCAATGAGCCACTAATTCCTCTTACTAAAAACAGAACCTAACGGCTATATAACAATATAATGAATGGACTGGCCTGAATTTGAGCCTAAGCTGAGCTGAAGTAATCAAATAATGTAATAATTTTCCATACATAAGTGCATTTGAAGGTACAGTGGTGTAAAAAAATATTTGCCTCCTTTCAGGCTTTTTTATATTGTGCATATTTGTCACACTTAAATTATTCTAATGATTAAACAAAATTTAATAGTACACAAAGATAACCAAAGTAAATACAAATTGCAGATTTTAAATTTTAAATGATGATTTTATCTAACCCTATGTGAAAAGGAATTTTCCCACACTCCCACCCCAATCCCCTTAATTAATCATAAATGAATTGTAATTGACCACATGTTTTGGGAAGCTGAGTTAAATTTCACTTGCTAGTCCCAGGCCTATAATTGCCACACATTATGCCACAATCTAAAAAAGGTCAAAAACAGATGAGAAGCAAAGTAACTGATGTACTGTTAAAACTTGGATTGGGAGCATAATTTGTTCCGGAAGTGTGCTTGTATATTAAAACACTTATACATCAAGTGAATATCCCCTATAAGAAATGATGGAAACTCTGATGATTCGTACCACAACCCAAAAATATTCATATAAATACAAAATATAAAGTAAAAATAAAACAAAGTAACCTGCACTTTACCTTTGAAAAGAATCCAGACAGAGCAGTGTTTCCATTAGTGTGTGTTTGGGGAAAAAGCTGAACTAAGACAAGAGAGGAGAGGAGGAGGGAGGGGCTACTGTGTAGAATGACTTTCACACACACACATACTAATGCTAACACTGCTCTGTCAGGAAACTTGTTTAACAAGGAAGGGGAAGAATGCTTGATGCACTACGATATATGCAAAGGAGGAGGAGAAAAAAATGGCATAATTGCAGCCTGTGCATATGCTTCATTCACCAAATACTGATTTCTTAAGGTTATTTAGCCTAAATAAGCATTAAAAAAGGAGACGGGGGGGCTGGGTGCTTTTCGTTTTCTATGTCACCTGCGATGTTATAATTCCACACGCGCTTCCACCGGAAAATAACATTACATCATTAAACAGCGAAGAAGTCGCAGTTTAAATGACGTACAGAACACAATACCTCAGGAAATCTGATCTGTCTGTTTACACGACAATCACATTAGCACATATCTGATTTATATTTGATTTATTTCTGAAGGAGGCCTGAGACCGATCTCGAAATATCGGATTGCATGCTTTTTTTTTCCTGTTTACAAGGACATAGAACATATCCGATATGTGTCACATATAAGCAAAAAAATCGGAATTGTGTCACATTTACCTGACAGTGTAAACGTAGCCTGAGACTGAGCATGGGAGATGATTACCCACAATTCTGCAGCGCGAGAGAGAAGACCGATTGGCTCAGTTGTACTCATGTGCGTGCGGCAGACAAAGCACATGCGTAGTACTCATTTGGCAAGACTTTGCTCATTTATCAAGTTAAAATTTAGCTTTATTTATTAAATAAAATTAGGCTTTAGGATTTCGGCAAGTCATGGTGAGAGCCATCATCTACAAATGGAAAAAAAAACATCTTAATCAGGGGCATTTCTAGGATTGTCAGTTAAGGGGGGCTCAGCCCCCATAGATGTTTAACACATATTTGGCTTGTTTAGAATCAGTACTCAAATGAGGCTTCTCGATCACACACGCTGTTTACCGTATAAACCTTTTTCTATGTACAGGTACAATCAGAAAAATGTAACCAGAAAACAGCATAAAACTTTAAACTTACATTGATTAGCAATATAAACACCACACCTATGAGGCTGGACAATGTAATAAACTGTGTGGGTGCCAATAATGTCAAACATTTATCTGGTAATCTCTTTTTTGTTGAAAACTAGCAGACATAAAAAATGTGAAAAATAGTTTCTGATGCAATGACTTCAATCAATGTTGGGAACACAGTGTTAATGTACCTGAGAGGCTGCACTTTCAGAGAACTGAACAGTAGAACTGAACAGAGAACTGGAGATGGAAGGTTTTTTAAGTCACATGGGAGTAGATCTCCAAATGAGCAACAGGTACGAATAGTACATCTTTTTTTCATGTGACTTGAAAAACCTTCCATCTACAGTTAAATATAAATATTAAAACGTTGATCATCATGTTATCTAGTTTAATTTAGTGTTTTAGCTACATAAATAAAACAGTAGGTTCTCTATTCAACCCCTTAAAATTTCATAGCTACTAGGCTATTTATTCAAACTCATTAATATAGACAAACATTGTTTTATTGTAATTAAACAAAGCATCTTTTTATCATCATTCTTTTTTTGTTTCTGTTCATTAAAAAAAAAACTTTCTAAATCAAAGTGACAAAAACCCTACCCGAAGACTAATAAATGTATTTTTACGATTTGGGACATTATTTAATACAATACAATATTTATTACAAAAAAGTATTTTTCTATCTCTGTAAATCACACTCCTATGCAGTTAAAATGAATGCACCGAATGCTGTCTGTCACTATTTTTAAACTATAGTAGTTAATGCCATATGCACTGTGTAATGTTTTATATAGACAGACAGGTTTTCCAATTAAAACAGCAACGGCGTGATTGTTTTATAAAGTAGAGGTTGATAGCGTATGTATTTAGGGCTTCATGTTCACTAGAGGAACAAGCTGGTGTGATGAGGGGTGAACACAGCGAAGATTTAACTGATTAATCCCTCATGACATTTTGTAAACTGTATTTATGAGAAAGGACTGCACTGATGCAGATATAACAATTTATCGAAAAACACACACCTTGCCTTAATCCTCCCTCTGTGATGGTGAATTGACGACCGCGCTGAGGAGCCGAAGGAGCCGAAGTCTGCCGCCGCTTTCATATGAAATGTAAAGGGGACGATGGGCGATAAGCAATTTGTGTGACGTTTATGGACAATTTTTAGGGGGCTGAGTACAAATGTTAGGGGGGCTAAAGCCCCCTAAAAATGGCCTAGCAACGCCCATGATCTTGATTATCCCCAGGACATTTGGGGATTTAAAAAGAAGACTTATACTTTTAGTGAAGCAATACAAAGGCTGTACTGATAACCTTTTTATGAACTAACTTACTGTAGTGCTTCAAATTGCATGGTAGAGTAGAATAACCTTTTCTCTATACAAAGGTAATACTCAATATACATCACAAGCCATCATTGAAACCAACTCTGGAATCCTCTTTGAAAATCCCCTTTGTCACAATTGATGGTGTCACACTGCACTACATAATGTTTACATAGATTACACCATCCACTACTTTATGCAGTTATCTAATCAGACAATCATAAGCACATGTATAAACCCATGCAGCTACAAGTCAAGAGCTTCAGTTAAGGTTCAGAATAGGGGAAAGTGTGATGTCTGTGGCTTGGGGGTTGTTAGGTTTCACAAACTTCTGATCTCTTGGCAGTCTTTCACCTTTAGGTCTGCAGCCTGTAACACCATGAAGATATAAGAGAGACCAGAAAAGAGTGAGAAACCAGACCGGTCTGAGCTGACAGGAAGTCTATTGTCATTCAATCAACATCCGACACTGAGGTGACTGTGTTACAAACAACAGAAGACCCCTTTAGATTTTGTCCGCTGTCAGACAAGAACATGAATCTGAGTCACAGATCATACTGTCAATCTGTGATTATCACAAAAATTATCACAAATCATTGGCACAGGCTCACTGAGACTGGAGAGGTGAAGACTGAAATAAGACTGTTTTTATTCAAAGCTTCAGCTATCCAGTGTAGTTGCGTCTGTTAAGTGTACATTGCTGACTCGGTTTATATAACAATTGTTTGTTTAAAATGTGGATCATGTGATTTATTAATTTTTTTATTATTAATAGTATTACTTTGGACAAAATGTGATTGTACAGTGGTTTCAGCAGCAGCAGAATGGAAGTGTATTAAGCAAGGGAAGTTTTTGTCTCACATTAGGACTTTTCATACATGTAACAGACTCTCAAGACAAAAAAGGTTTGGAGCGATTGGAGTCAGCTGAGGCCATGACTCTGTTTCTCACCCAGAGCTGTCTGCTGCAGCTATTTTTTTATACGAAGTTGAAAATATCCAGTGATGATGATGCCCTCAAAATAGAGCAGAAAGCACTTATGACGTGCATATTAATGATAACAAAAACTATTACTGGTTCTGATTTAGGCCTCAGTTACACCGTCCAGATCATGATGCAGTTTGTTGACAACTTTTTTATAGGGATTTTTATTATATTAAACTGCTTTTTATGGAAATGATTTCTATTTGACTATGATTCATGTACACACAGGAGATGAACAAACAGCTGGAGATACACCTGACCTGTTCTTCAGCCAAAGATGGGCAAGAATTTAAACTTGCTGCTAGACAAGTTGAATAATAAATTGGACTTCTTCAAGGTTGACCAGCCTGAGGATTTCTTCACCTGTCAACACTAGAGATCTCTGAGATGAACAGTAGTGTAGAAGATCTCGTTGCTTCCCTGTATGTGAACAGGCTCTCACCTGCACACCTTTTTCTCCAAGTGTCTCCTGCTCATTGATCTTTACACAGTGGGACTGGTGTGTCTGCTCACACCAAAGACTATTTTAGTGATTTTGAGTGATTTTCCAAATTGGTTTACCTTTAGGCCAGTCACTTCCTTTTTTAAGCATGAGTGCATACACATTTCGTACCCACCATGCTCAGGAACACATGAATCATTCCTGAGGCCACCTCTGCAATCAGTCCAGGGATTGGTCCCTGAGCTTGAAACGATTGCATGCTCACAGACAAAAATCAACTGGTCCCAGGGCCAAGTGTTCTCTGAAACACTTCCCAGACCCTAGTGAGAAAGTGCCCTTAGTTTTCAAGGTCTTTCATGTCCAAAGAAAAATAGAAGCTACAGTTAAGGAACTGGAAGTGTACACCAGTTGTATGCCCCAAACAAAATATGAATCATTTGAGAATCCTCTTCTTTTATCTGGACCCATTAGAGGTCACCACAGTGGACCATTTGTCTTTATCTAGTACATCTTCCTTTGTCATGCCATCCCCCTACATGTCCTCCCTCAGTGCATCCATAAACCTCCTATTAGGTCTTTTTCTTTTCCTCCTGCCTGAAAGCACCATCTCCAAGATTCACCTCCCAATATACCTCCCTTCCTTTCTATTCTTGTCTCTCCCAAAGCAACTCACAGCACCTTCAGCTCTCCCACCTCCAGCTCTGCTTCCTGTCTTTTTTGTCAGCAACAATGTCTTTAATCAGTACAACATTACAACAACTGTAAACTTTCCATTTCAGCTTTGCTTTCACAGATCACTCCTGCTATTCTTCTCCATCCATTCCACCCTGCCCAAACTTCGTTCTTCACTTCTCTACCACATTCCTCATTGCTTTGGACAGTTGACACTAATTATTTAAACTTCCCTACCTTCCCTACCTCTCCTTCGTGTAACTGCACATTTTCCCCTGCCTCTCTCTCATTTACAAACATCTACTCTGTCTTGCTCCTAATGATCCTATTGTCTAACCTCAACCATCAAATTGTCCATCACCACTTCAAACAGGAAGGGGCTAAGAGCAGATCCCTGGTGCAGTCCCAAGTCCACCTTAAACCAGTCGGTCGTACCTACGGCACACCTCACCCCTGTAACACGTCCTGTGTACGTACCTTGTGCCATACCACAGTTCACCTTTGGGGACCCTGTCATATGCTTTCTCTAGATCTACAAACACACAATTCATCTCTTTCTGACCTTCTCTTTAGTTCTCCGTCAGCATTCTCAAAGAAAACATGGCATCTGTGGTCGTTCATACTGCTGCTCATAAATTGTCACCTCTCTTCTTAACTCAGCTTCTACTACTTTCCCCCATAACTTCAAGGTGTGGATCATCAGCTTTATGCCTCTGTAGTTGCTTCAACTCTTGCATCCCCCTTGTATCTTGTATCTCCTTTGCATCTTTATCAGGCATCCTCTGATTTTCTAAGATCATGTTAAACAATCTAGTAAGCAACTCACACTCTGTCATTTCACCTAAACACTTCCATGTCTCCACTGGAATGTTATTTGGACCAACTGCCTTTATTCTCCCACAAACCTGTCCTCAATTCAACCTTACTAATTGTCTGTACCACCTCATCCAACTCTCTCTCTCTCTCTCTCTCTCTCTCGCTCTCATTTTATATTGTGGATAAACCACAATAAAAACAACTATTTACCAGGTGGGAGCAAACAGGCAAAAATAATAAAAAAAACATGCTGGAGCTTCTTGGGATAAGAGAGGAGGCTTAAAGCTTATGGGCTGTGAAGTTTCATGTGTATATTTCTAAAATTAAGTGCAGGATGGCAGTTTCACCAAGTGGTCAATTTTTTTTTTCTTTTTTCAGTTTGTCTCTGCTTTACAAACCTCATTATAATCTACGGAGTGATTTGTACAGTGAATTCAGGGCCATTTTTGAAGGGATGAATTATTTTAATCGCCATGATTTTTACCAGGGTAGTATTTTTGTGCCTTTCGAATGATTAATAAAGATGTAACACAGAGAGTGACCGGTGGTTGTGCACTGTTCTGTGTATGGAATCATGGATGAGAGGCACGATGGATCGTGTGCCAGGTGAGAATATATCTAATTAGGGCCCGAGCATCTACTGGTGCGAAGCCCTTTTGTAACTGAAGGAATGATTATTATTATTATTATTATTATTATTGTCATTCATTATTATTTCGTATTCTTTGCCATGACTAAAGAATTGCTAATTTGGGTGCCGAATATGCACGAAAAGTCCCCAAATTTTCCCCAAAATTTAGACCCGCAAAAATTTTGGTGTGAAACTATCCCTATGAGTGGGGTGGCCAAATGACTCGGCAACGCCACCTGGAATGTGATCTAGGTCCCTGTAAGACCTACGGACATGAAATTTGGAACACTGAGGTATCTTTTCCACATGAGAAAAAAAAGTTTACTGGAGGTATACTCTAACGTGAACAGGAAGTCCGCTATTTTGTAAAAAGGTGAGATTTTCACACACGTTGTATTTTAACAAACTTCTCCTCTTAAGGCATCACGGACAAAAAGTTATCAAAAGCTTTGATCCGGGTTACAAGTTCTGAATACTGTGCCGCCATGAACTTGCCCTTCCCCTGATGCACAGGAAATGGATGTACTTTTGCCTGTTCCTCCCCACACTTCATCCAATCTGAACAAATTTTTACAGCATCAATGACAATCAGAGTTTGAACACATTGACGTTCGAATTTAATAATACAGTGTTAGGAACTGAGAAGACTCTTAAACTGGTTGAGGATGGGGCAGCTGTGCGAAAAACCATACAGGTGGTGGTGACAGCTGATCTCATTTGCCTCTGTGTAGATCTGCCCCTGCCTGATTAACTAAAATCATGTTAAGAGTTAACTGATTCAGATAAAAAATAATGTATGTGTACAAAAGCTGCAACTATTTCTAAAGCTGCTGTTTTGTTACTTGTCTTTAAGGGATATTTAATATTAATTCATGGACTAAAAGGGTAAATATATCAGTTTAAAAAGTTCTAAAACTTATTTAAAAGGTAAATGTGATCTAAAAGCTTACTTTACAAACCCACTGTAATCAGTTCAACTGTCTTGTAGTCATGTAAAGCCATCTCTTAAAACACAAGCTTTAGCTCGAACACAGACAGACAATGTTTATCGTTTGACTGTTTTCCGACCACAGACCTGAGGCATGTCACATTTGCGTGTATGATGCTTGTGTTTAACAGTGAGAACTGACAAACTCACCTGTGGTTCATCTGGTTTCACCCACTGACTGCTTTTTGTACATACACTATTTTCCACTATTCGATTAGCAAAAGAAGAAGAAAATTATGTTTGTAATGATGATGATGATGATAATGATGAAGATTAAGCAGAAGAAGTAGAATAAGAAGCAAAGGGTGTTTCTAATAATTCTGTTAAAATGATGACTAAATGTTGACTGCTTTGCAGCATTTATAGACAAATCCACACTACGGATAATTATATAGATACATTTTTAACATATTTATCACATTTAGTCTCCAGATTATGCCTCTTATAATGGCTAAAATAATAAATTAGTTGGATAGTCAGGAGGTCACACTATACATTATTGTAAGACCATGGAACTTTGAGGCAGCAACACTTCCTGCTCTATTACAGTATCATGCACTTAAATTATTACTATTATTACACTTACTGTACAACTAGCATGATATCTGGAATAGAGGGGATGTAACATAGGGGATGTAACATATAGTGTACTTATAAATAAACTAATGTAAATTAACTAATGTAGTTTCGTAAAACGCACCAATACATTATAAGGTTAAAAGAGTAAACTACATCTTATACAGTCATTATACCTTAGAGTGTTTGTAAACCTGGCAGTGTGTTTGAATGAAAATTTTTGAGTCAGAAAACCTTTTACTGAAATGTAAGATAAGGTGATAATAAAAACATGCATTTTAGATTGGAGGTTTTCTCCCTGTCAACCTATTTTCCAAAGAGTTGTAGGCTGCATAAATCTCCACGCCCCCGATACACACACATAAACTAGTATCCGTTTTACCCATCAGACTGTTTATCTCTCAACTGATACACAATGGTCCAGGTTAAAGCTCTGACTGTGTTATTCTGTGCCATGGGTAAGTCTTAATTATCTTATTGATGGATTTAATACATTAAAATACTTTATCTGCAATATGCATTAAATGGTCATGTAATTACAAATTAAATAATATATAAAAAATATATCTGAGATATCGTGTTACTGATAATATGGCATTTTATAGGTATAGAGAAAAGTATGTATTAATATTACTTCTTATTTTAAATCATATAGTAGATGAATAAAAAAAATCTATGCTGTGTTATAAATGAAGTGTGTGTGTGTGTGTGTGTGTGTGTGTGTGTGTGTGTGTGTGTGTGTGTGTGTGTGTGCGTGTGTGTGTTTTGCAGGTTTGCTCTCAGAGACTCTGTGCTTTTTAACTTTGGAGGCAGAAGTTGGAGATAAAGTCACTATTTGGTGCCAACATGACCTGACTGATACAGGTTACATCTTCTGGTTTAAACAAATAATAGGTTCAGTTCCACTTATTATGGGATGTAAAAAGTTTAGGACATCAGCTCCATCAGTAGCGTGTCACTTCTTTACTGAGAGTGAGAGAATAGTGATGTCTGTTCATGACAAGAACACGTCTCTCACCATCACTGCAGTAAATGTCTCTGATACAGGACTCTATTACTGCAGCTACAGTGAGGAAATGATCTTCAGTAACTCGACCTCTTTACAAGTGAAAGGTAAATTTTATATTTATCAGTAAAAGTTGTAATTTATTAGTTTCAGTAAAAGCTAAAATGACTGAGTTTGTAAATTAATGTTTTGTTTTTCTGATGTAAATATAGAATTTTCTGAGGGCAAAGAATCAGGTTGGCTGTTTTTTATTTTATTGAGGCTTCTGTACATTTTTAATTAAAATAAGAAATATTTTTATGATATAAATGTTTTCTTTATTGTTTGTTTCCAAGGCTGTGTGTGTTCCCCTGTGTACTTCATGCTGACTGTGGGGTTTGGTTTAGCGACTGTAATTATTTTCTGTGTCCTGATTCTCATCATACTGAAGTATAGAAAAGCTCACACAGGTCAAAAACTACTCTCCTTCAATAATAATAATAATAATAATAATAATAATAATAATAATGTTGTTTTACATTAGGTGCTGCAGCAGAAGATAATGAGGTAAATCTAAGTATATTAGAATGATTATATTAATTTGCCCTGTAACAGAAATCAATACATTTGTTTTTCTTCTGTTGATAAGAAAATTGTAATCACTCAGTAAATAAAAACATTTAAATTTTAAAACAAATAAATAAATTACAGCAAATTGGCCTTTAGTGTATAGAGTCATATTAATGGTATTGATAATGTAACAATAAACATTATTAAGTAAATATAACAATAAAATGAAAAGTTTGTAAGCCATATATAAGTTAAGTCTAAAGATGAGATGCACATTTAGCTTTTAATATTTTAATATTTGTGGAGAAGATCATTTTAATTCTTGTCATTTGTCAAGAAATTATATATCTTAAGCAGATCTTACCCATTAACTAAAAATATAGTTTGCACATAATATATTTAACATAATCAATTCACTGTTGTTTTTATAAAAATATATTTAATATATATATATATATTGTAATGACATTAAAAAAGTAATTTTAAAAAGATCTCAAACTGTAAACATCAGCAACAACAACAATAATAACAACAATAATAATAATAATAATAATAATAATAATAACAATAATTATTATAATAGTAATTAATAACCTCCGTAATAAAGGACCTCCTTACAGATGGATAACGACAGTAATAAACAACTAGCTATTGAAGTACACTGGAACCTCAAATTACGGGCATAATTTGTTCTGGAAGCGGCTCGTATTCCAAAACACTCGTAAAACAAATTGAATTTTCCCATAAGAAATAATGGAAACTTAAAATATACGTTCCACAGGCAAAAAAAAAAAAAAACATATTTAATTAATACAAAATATGAAGTAAAAATAAAACAAATTAACCTGTAATTTATCTTTAAAAAAAGTAAAACTTGTTTCCGTTTGTGCGTGCAGGCGCTGTGTGAAGCTAGTCACACACACACACACACACACGCACACACACACACACACACACACACACAGACGTTATCGGAAAGACTGTTTTGTTGAAAAAATAAGCAAGAAACATCGCTATTGACACTCGTGTGAGCGCATACTAACGGAATCACTGCTGTAAAGTGAAAAAAACAAATGAACCTGCACTTTACCTTTGAAAATAATTGTGACAGAGCAGAGTTTCTGTGTAGAGCCGTGCCGGTTCACACACACTCTCTTTCTCTAGTGTGTGTTTGTGAGTGAGAAGCAGAGAGAAGGTGCTTCACTTCACACACACACAAACACACACACACACACACACACACACACACACACACACATTAAAGGTGAGAGAGAGAGGGAGAGAGAGCGTGTGTGTGTGAACCGGCACAGTGTCAAATTACACGCGCGCACACACATAACAGACACACATAGCGACAGAGAGTGAAAATGGATTTTTAACCTCTAATGAGACTTTCTTTTGCTTTACACGCGGACACACACACGTGTTATAAGAAACTCTTCCGCCGCACAAGAGAGAGAAAAACCATTGTTTCAGTTGTGACAAAATGTGATCACGTGTAAAATTCAAAAAAAGAAGGGCATGCGTGATACATGATACTCTGTACTCGTAAACCAGGACTTGCTTGTTTTTCAAGTCAAAATTTATAAAAAATCTTTGCTTGTTTTGCTGAACACTCCATGTTACTCGCAATCCGAGGTTCTACTGTATAAGTATTTCTAAAGGCTTTTATATGTTTATTAGTCATTTATCTTTTTCATTAATACTTCCACACACAATATCACATTAATATTATTTATAAATTGCTTGTTTGTTTTTTGAGTTATTGAGGTTTAAATTAAATTTGTTAGTTTAAGTAACCAAATATTTGGATTATAGCTAATAACTATAATAATGATTAAGCTAATAGTAATAAAAGTAATAAATAATATTGTACCTGATAAATACAGGAAACAAAAAAAATTCAATATCCCCAATTAAAAATTGCTTTGAAAATAAGAGCTTTATGATCTTGTTTAATACTTATTTCAGCTCAATAAAACATTTAGGGAAAATATGTTGGATATTTAATTTACCAGATTACTTATTTATTTATATTTATATTTTATAATCTATTTGTATGTGTTCCTGCAGGCTGCTGAATCTGACGCAATGCATTATGCTGCACTACAATATGCTAAATTGAAAATCAGGCGACCCAAGAGATGCACTAAAACAGTGGATCCACATGTTATCTATTCCTCAGTTGCTCAAAGTAAAGTGCGTACATAATGTTATATATTATTAATGGTTTAATAAATATGAAACAGTTATTTGTTGTGGTCTGTAGTTGGAGGAATATCAGTAGTTGTGGAATATATAATATAAACTACCTGGCCACTGAATGGCGTTCTTTGATTATGATGCATTATGTACTGGCCGATTCATGTGTGAAAATGGTTCCTCATGCTCCCAGAACCACTTAACACTCTGAGTCCTGGAATATACCTGTGCCATCAGGGAAGAAAAACTCCATGTGATAACCTGGTCATTCAGTACATTCAGGTGGTCAGCTGACTTAATTTTATTGCTACATAACGTTATTAAGTCTAGACAAAAAAAAAAAAAATTATTTAAAATTCAAATTTTATTTGTCACATACACAGTCATACATAGTACGAAATGTAGTGAAATGCTTATATGACTGCCAGTGACCTTAAAAAAATTAAAGCTTATAATAAGAAATAAATATGAATAAAAGAAATACGATAGAAAAATTAAATAGAAAAATTAAATTGAACTAGGAAAAATAGAACTAAAAATAGAAATATTCTGTACATAAAAATAAAAATATACTGTACAAATTAAATATACTGTACTGTACAAGAACATTTAAGAAATTGAGAAATTTTGATATTTTGGAAGAAAGATCGTGTGCAAATATGCATAGAACAAAGTGTCTTTGTGCAATGGTTATTAAAGTGTCTTTGTGCAATGGTCCAGAATGTAAACGTAAACATGTAGTGTAGATGTGAAGGTAGATGTGCGTGAAATTGTCCATAGTGTCCATGGATGTAAAAAGATTGATTGATTGATTGTGAAAGGATTGTGTTAATTCTGCATAGTGGTGTGGTTGAGAGACCTTATCGCCTGCGGGAAGAAGCTCGTCCTCAGTTTCCCGTCAGGATGCTCTCTATGGTGCAGGAGTAGAAATTTCTGAGCACCTTGGAGGGCAGTCTGAAGTCTCTCAAGCGTCTGAGGTGGTAGAGACGCTGCCGGGCCTTTTTTACCACGGTGTTGATGTGACAGGACCATGCCAGGTCCAGCGTGATGTGAACACCGAGGTATATAAAGTTGTCCACTCTCTCCACTGGGCTTCTGTTGATGACGGGGGTCTGGTAGTTCCTCACCTGCTTTGTACTGAAGTCCACTATCAGCTCCTTTGTCTTGCTGACGTTCAGGAGGAGATTGTTTCTCTGGCACCAGTTCTCCAGATTTCCAACCTTCTCCAGGTAGGCCGTTTCATCGTTGTTCGTGATCAGGCCCACCACAACAGTGTCGTCAGCAAACTTGATGACGGTGGTGGAGTTGGTAGTGGCCACGCAGTCATAGGTTTACAGAGAGTACAGCAGGGGGCTCAGAACACAATTCTGGGGGGCTCCAGTGCTGAGAGTGAGGGAGGCTAAGACATGTCCACCCATCCTTACTGCCTGTGGTCTGCCAGTCAGAAAATTGGAGATCCACTGACACATTGATGAGCTGAGTCCCAGGTGCTCCAGCTTGCTGGTGAGTGTGGAGGGAATTATGGTACTAAATGCAGAGCTGTAGTCGATGAAGAACATTTTCACATAATTCCCCCTCCGAGTGTCCAGGTGAGTGAGAGATGTATGAAGGAGATGAGAGATAGCATCAACCGTAGAGCGGTTTGGACGGTAAGCGAACTGTAGTGGGTCCAGTGTGTCTGGTAGTGAAGAAATAATGAAGTCTCTGACCAGGCGTTCAAAGCACTTCATCACTACTGAGGTGAGGGCTACAGGGCGATAATCGTTGAGGGAAACAGGATGAGGTTTCTTCGGAAAGGGAACAATGATGGACTCTTTGAAGCAGGTAGGGATCACCGACTGAGACAAAGAGATGTTGAATACCTCAGTGAACACAGGTGCTACTGTAGCTTGAGATGGTGCCTGAGATGCCGTCTGGTCCTGCTGCTTTCCTGGTGTTCACTCTCTTAAAGGCTCTCCTCATGTCATGCTCAGTAATGATGAACGCGCTTCCGGTGCTGGCAGTGTCTTCCTGTCTGCAGCCGTAAGCGCCGATAGCATTAGCATTGCTAGCATCTTTAGCTGCAGCCTTGAAGCGAGCATAAAAACGCCAGAGTCGCGTTCGCGTTCGTCATACCGGTTGTTGGTGTTTTATAGTCCGTTATTGTCCTTAATCCCTGCCACTGGCTCCTAGAGTCACTCTGTTGGAGTTGTGACTCTAGTTTTCTCCCGTAGCGCTGCTTTGCCTTTTTCACTGCCTTCCACACGTTATACGACGCAGCCTTGTACGGTTCCACGTCGCGGATGGTTTTGTCCACCCACGGCTTCTGGTTGGAAAATGTTCTGATAGTCTTTTTTTCCACGGTATCATCCGCTAGTTTCCCAAAAAATCCCACAACCGCTTCCGTAAACACGCTGACGTCATCATCGGAGCTGTTCCTGAACATGTCCCAGTCTGCGTCATCGAGTGCGTCCTGTAACACGGCCACCGATTGTTGTCCGGTTCAGAGGGAGGTCGCGTCCAGCGCGCGACCTCCCGACCTCCCTCTGAACCGGAACTTCCTGTTTTAGCCTTTGTTTGTATTTTGGCATGAGGAAAATGGCGGCGTGGTCGGATTTACCAAATGGAGGACAAGATTGAGCCTTATAGCCATCCTTGACCGTTGTATAACAATGACCCAGTGTCCTTTCGGCCCTGGTGGGGCAGGTAATGTGCTAATGAAAGTTCGGCACTGCGCGTTTGAGGTTGGCACTATTAAAGTCCCCCGCCACAATAAGCGCAGCGTCCCGGTGTTGTGTTTGGTGCTGTGTGAGTGCCTCATGCAGCTCGCATAAGGCAGTGTTTGTGTCCGCTTGTGGTGGAATATAAGCGGCGCTAATTATGACCGATGTGAACTCCCGAGGTAAATAAAAAGGACGACACATGATGGACAGTAGTTCCAGATTTGGTGTGCCGGAGCGTGTAAGAGGAACAACGCTCGCGCTGTTGCACCAGCTGCTGTTTACCATTAAACACACGCCGCCTCCCCTTGACTTCCCTGAGTCCCCTGTCCTGTCCATGCGGTGAACCGAGAAGAACTCGGACGGCTGGATGGTGTGGTCCAGCACCGCTGGGTTCAGCCATGTCTCAGTGAAGCAGAAGAGGTTGCAGTCCCGACATGAGCGATTAAAGCAACCCCAGATCATAACACATTGTGATCAGTGTTTACTGCATTGTACAGTGGATACTATGCATGATGGGTTCATAGCTTCATCCATCTATCTTTTTTACCCTGATGCACCTATCACCTTTGAATAGACTCAATCTGGACTCATCAGACACATCACCTTTTCCATTGTTCCAAAGTCCACTCTATATTCTCCCTCGCAAATTTAAGTGTTTTGTTTATATGCATGCCTTGTTACCACTGTGTATACCAGCAGGATAATGCACCATGTCACAAAGCTCGAATCATTTCAAGTTGGTTTCTTGAACATGACAATGAGTTCACTGTACTAAAATGGCCCCCACAGTCACCAGATCTCAACCCAATATAGCATCTTTGGGATGTGGTGGAATGGGAGCTTCGTGCCCTGGATGTGCATTCCACAAATCTCCATCAACTGCAAGATGCTATCCTATCAATATGGGCCAACATTTCTAAAGAATGCTTTCAGCACCATGTTAAATCAATGCCACGTAGAACTAAGGCAGTTCTGAAGGCGAAAGGGGGTCAAACACCGTATTAGTATGGTGTTCCTAATAATCCTTTAGGTGAGTGTATGCATCTTTACTAAACATTTACATGCTCTTTTTGCATTATTTTTTAGACCCTATTTGTTCCACAAAGTTGAAGGTTCAGCACTATCCTTACATGTTTAATAATGTGTTGGACAGTTTTTAACCAGATTCCAGTATTTTCAAAGCTCCTTAATTATTTTTTTGTGCTTGATGCTGCCCAATAATTTAATCCCTCTGATTTTTTTTTTTTTTTTTTTTTTTTTGCCCAGGCAGTGTAACTTCGCAATTTGTATTCTAAACCTTCATTCAAGTTTTGTAGGGGATTTTAAAATAAAAACTACTTTTTGTACTAAACAAAATTGATATGGTGTGTAAAACAATAAATTTTATTTTCCATAAAGTTTATCCAGTTGTCTTGCCATACATGTAGAATTAATAATTATACAGTAATTATATTGATACATGTAGTTCGGGCAGTCTGACTCAATCCGGTCTGATAGGAATGAGAATGAGGTGTAATTCTTTAGTAGTTTGTTCAGTATGCATAAATTATATAAATAGAATGTAAACACTCTGCTTGTTTTTCTTGTGTTGGAATAAATATGATATTTTTGCACATGTTTGCCCCATGTGGGCTCCACCTTATAAACCTAATGAGTCCGGTGATTTACAAAGTGGGAGAAACGCCACTGGGATTTAGAAGGCTTAAGCTAATGCTTGTCTATTGGGCAAATTTACAAGTTCATAAAGAGTCACATTCAACTAAGGGCATCCTGCAGGAGTGATGGGAGCGCAAGAAGTCTAATTTTTACAGTTTTGGATGAGTAGGTAATGTCAAAGCAAAGAACATGGTCCTACACTAATTGACATCAGCCCCACAGTGCCTGCATCTACAATACCTAGGTGGCAGTTTAATAAAATTTATCTGCACTCATCAGACCACATGACCTTTTTCTGTTGGTCCAAAGTCCCATTTTAATGCTTTTCTGATTATCCTCACTGATAAGTTTTCTTATGGTCACACAGCTGTTTTGTCCCATTTTTTTCCCATCTTGTTGAAGTTTCACCATTGTCTTACAGGTTTTAATAATGAGTTGGACAGTTTTACCCTAATTCCAGTTATTTTAAATGTCCTTAATTATTTTTGGTGCTTGATGCAGGCCACTAATTTGAAATTGAGACTTTTTTAAATACAGTAAGACTTATTAACTAATTATTATTATTATTAGTAGTAGTAGTAGTAGTAGTAGTATTTATTTATTCATTAATTTTGGATGTAATGCACCCACAAGCTAGTTTCAAATAAATAAATAAAATAAAATAAAAATAAAGAAGAAAAAGAATTTGCTTGGTTCACAGGTCTAAAGTAGTAATAACAGACAAAGCCACATGAAGCATGTGACACTTCTCCCTCTTTGTTTCAAATAAAGTTTCGATGTGTCACATGAATCATGACATCTGGTGGAGTGCAGAGGTTACAGCAGTCATCGAGTCCAATACGATGAAAATGTACCAGGCTCATTGGGTTACTGTTAATAAGACAAAAAAATAAGAATAACAGTACATTGAATTTGTCCTTATTTTATGATAATTGTTATTAATGAAAGTGGTGTAAAAAAAAAAACTAGCTGTTTAACTATGGAAAATATAGAATTTATGGAATTTTGTGAGGAAATGAAGATTAATTTAAATAAAAATGTCCGAAGGGGGTGCAAATATGCCTGAAAGTGTCATATTTAAAGTGACTTATGTGCAACAAGGAAATAGAATTAAATAGATAAGTAAATGTCCATGAATGTGCAGGTGTGAAGTGACCACAAGTGTCCATGAATGTTTATAATGAGTGCAAGAGACATATATGTGAATGTGCAAAATGGATCAGTACTGTGTGGTGTACTGATTAAGAGACCGTATCGCCTGCGGGAAGAAGCTCCTCCTCAGTCTCTCTGTGTTGGCCTTCAGGGAGTGGAAGCCCTTTCCTGACTTTAACAGAGAAAACACTCCATTGCTGGGGTGGCTGAGGTCCTTCACCATCTTCCTGGCCTTGGTCAAGCACCACCTTCCATAGATTGAGTGCAGGTCAGGGAGCTCGGTGCTGATGATGCACTCAGGTGATTGCACCACCCTCTGTCGAGCAGATCTGGCACCATCTCTGGCACCATCTCCTCCAGGTAGGCCGTCTCATCGTTGTCAGTGATTAGGCCTGCCACAACGGTGTCATCAGCAAACTTAATGATGGTATTGGAGTTGGTGGCTACACAGTCATATGTGTACAATGAGTACAGCAGGGGGCTCAGAACACAACCCTGGGGGCTCTAGTGCTGAGAGTGAGGGAGGCTGAGACATGTCCACCCATCCTTAGTTGTACGAGTTGTTCGTTCTTTTGTCACATGACTCCTATAGATGCAGTGCAATACACAGGAAAAAGTATTGAGCGTTTCTTTCTCAATGAGTCTCCCAAGTTCCGAGTCGTTCGTTCTTTTGTCACGTGATTTTCATAGACGCTATGAAGTGCAATAGATTCAAAAGAATGAACGACTCGGACTAGAAGATATGATGGTGAGCTGCTTATTCTGTTTAGAATAATTTTTCCTTAGTTGCATTGTAATATTTTCATTACTGGAACTATAGGCAAAATTTGTGTGTAGACGTATTGGAGGTCTTTATATTGAAAATGTAGCATTTTATTTTATTTCTTTTCAAAAGAATGAAATGAACTAAATGACTCATTCATTTTGATGAACGAGATTGAAAGAACCAAGTAACTAAAATAATTCAAACTTCCCATCACTACTGTAAAGCGGCCACCAGCGCGCGACCTCCCTCTGGGGACGTGAAGACTGCTGGAGTAATTACGAGCCAGTCTTCAGGCAGCGTTTTGTGTGAAGTAAGCTGGTGTGAAAGACGGTTGAGCACAACTGTTCCGTGAATGGGTTGGAGGTAAGTGGAATAAATATGGATTCCGATGAAAGAAGAGATAAAGAAGAGGAAAAAAGGGAAAAACAGTGACAGAAAAAGAAAATGAAAGGAAGTAAAAGAGTCAGAAAGGAACAGGAATCCAGGTCAGAAAGTGAGAATGAAGGACAAACACAAGGAAGAAGGGAGGACAGATATGTTGTCATAATAAGATTTATTAAGAAGAATCAAGAAAATATGAAAAGCATTAATCCATTTCTACTATCAACAACATTAGCAAACAAAGTAGAGGAGATAGAATATGCCAAAATTTTGAATGATGGAAACTTATTGTTAAGATGTGTGGATGAAAAACAGATGGGAAGAGCTCTGAAAATCAAGGAGATAGATAAATGCAAGGTGGAAAATTCTAGTAGAGTGGGAGCTCAAAAGGGAGGGAGCTGCATGGGAGTGATAATGGGGGTACCTATAAATATAAGCATGGAAGAGCTGAAAAGAAATATAAAAGGAAAACAAATAAATAAAGTGAAAAGCTTAAACATGAAAAAGGATTCATGAGCTTCCCAGTGAGGGTGTTTGTCCCAAAACCAATAAGATGCTATAATTGCCAGAGGTTTGGACAAACTGCACATACATGCAAAAGGCAGAGAAGATGCGCTAGATTTAGAGGAGATCATGAGTTTGGAAAGTGTGGAACGGGGTGGAGCCAAAATGCTGTAACTGTGGAGGTCCTCACAGTGTGGCGTATGGAGGACGTGAAGTTATGAAGTGGGAGATAGAGATCCAAAAAACAAAGTGAAAAAAATAATAAAATATGTTGAGTCAGTAAAAATGTTAAAGGGAAGTGAAGGTGGAAGAAGTGAGAAAAGAGCAATAGGAGCGCAAGGACAACCTCATATAACAAATGAGAAAGTGTATGTGGATAAAAGAGATCTAGTTATGTTCATAGCAGGGGTGATACAGCACAGCAGAGGTCAAATAAAAAAATGACAAAATCCAACTGGTGCTCAAAGCTGCAATGAATCATCTGGGACTGAAAGGACTGACATGGGAAGAAGTTAGGGAAAACCTTACCAATCAGTCAAGTTAAGATATATCATGCATTGGTTGATCCTAATGGTAATACTGCTACAATGGAATGCTAAAAGCCTAATAGCAAATGGTCAGGAATTTAAGCACTTTATCTGGGAATTGGACAAAAGTCCAGATGTAGTTTGTATTCAGGAAACATGACTGAAACCAAATCTCAAATTTATTATCCATGGGTATACAATAATAAGGAGAGATCGAACGGGTGGGGTAGGAGGAGGGTGTGCCACATTTATTAAAAGTGGAATACCCTACAGGGTTTTAGAAGTGGGCGAGGATCAGGAAATGGTGGAGGTTTGAGAAAATGGGGGACAGATAACGATAATCGACTACTATTATTCATGTAAGAGGTTGACATTGGAAAAATTACTTAGGATACAAGGGTAAGACAGGCAAAAAGTAATATGGTGTGCAGATTTTAATGCACATAGCTCACTGTGGGGGGGTGATAAAACAGATGCAAACGGAAGGATAATAGAGAAACTGATGGAGGAGAAAGATCTAGTTAATCTAAATGATGGAACAAGTACAAGAATGCATTTTGCAACAGGAGGTGAATCGCTGTTGGATATACTGTAACTTTTGTTACAAATACACTGGCAGGAAACAGTAATTGGAAAGTGTGGAAAACAACCACAATAGGTAGAGACCATTATCCAGTTTTAAGCAGAATAGGTGGGAGGCAAAAACAGGAGAGAAAATATAGAATCCCAAGATGGAAAGTAGGAAAAGCAAACTGGGAAAAAATCTTAAGCAATAAGTGAAGCGTTAATGAGTAGAGTAGATATACAGGGGAGTATAAATAATATTAATAACTGTTACGCCCCATGGCTCAAAAAGGACGCAACAAACACGGGGACACATGAGAGTGCAAATAATACATAAAGTTTATTAACATAATAGAAACAAAACAATATGGAATGAGACAGTCAAGAATCAGCAGTGTAAAGGTAGGTGAATGCATGAAAATGTAATGGACTGTAAGAGTGTTGGATGCATAAAATAAAACTGAAGTAACCAGAAACCAAACAAAATCAAGTCTCACATGCAGCTCTCCTGGCCAGTTGTAATGCTGCCTTTTAAAAAGGCCAAACAGGAACCCAGCAACAGGTGTCCTTGATCAAACCAATTAGGAGGCAGAGCAATTCAATCCAATGGTGACACACATACACATGAGTCTTCACAATGACCAAGTAAAAGCAGCTTTCATAAAGGCAGTGGAGGAAGCTATCCCGAAAGTAAAAAATAGAGGGAATAAAAATCTAGTGCCTTGGTGGAATGAAAAGTGTCAGGAAGCTATGAAGGTAAAACAGTAGCAAAACCCGAGAGCTTGCAAATTCGAATGTGAGAACTTGTAAAATTAATGTTTGTATTTGTAAGTTGAAATTTATACTCACAGCTCTGATGTGAAAAGCTGCATCTATCGATTTGCACACCTGTGTTTTGAATTCGAAGTTGCAGATTAATAGTGACAAATGTGTAAAGTGTCATTCACATAAACAAAATGACAGGCACAATTGTGTACTACACATTTATCTTTGCGCTTTACTTCAGTTTCGCTGTACAACCACAAGTCGGCGCTCACAACCTCTCAGATCTGGCAGTACAACCTCAAATCCCGGCACTCTGACTTTTGCTACTCATTTTGCGATATTTGTGTTGCAAAACTCACTTGTGCACTTGTAAATGCGGGGGCGGGGCTGGGGTGGGAATGAAGTCATTTTATTGGTCAATGCCTCACCAATGAACATTTAATTGGTTGGAGCCAGCCAATGAAGTGGGACGTTTTGTGCGCGATGACGTCACAGACTACACAGAGCAGCTCGCACCGTTTCGGTGGTGGTGGTCGTCTATGCCAACCAATTAAACGACATTGCTGCGCTTTTACTGGTATATAAAATCCAGTAAAACTAAGGCCTTGTTCACACGGGCGTTAAGTTTTTGGATAAATGAACGTGCTCTGAACGTCCTAGACGTTTATGTTGCATTTTGTAGTGGCGCTTGATTGACTTCTACACCGGCGTTGGTTTTTCTCTGTCTAACGTCAGCATGCAGCCCAAATTGTAGTTTGTGTGTTAACCTGTGGGGGCAGTGTGTCGGGATCTGGATATGAAAGCCCGCCGCTTCCGGGTATACTCTCTGAATGCACAAAGTCGGATTAAAGGAAGTTTTTTTTGTGGTATATAAAGAAATGCAAAAATTTCCGCGTAAGTTTTTCAACAGGTAATTTTTTTTATTTTGCCCTTTTTCACATTTCCCTATGTATAGCATGTAGGATCATGGGATATATCTGGTCCTCTGAAGCGTAAAATGAACGTGAAGAAAACGCACTAGAAGCAGTTTCCTTGCGTTCGTTGGGTTTTGAACGCTAAGAAAAAGCTGCATGCAACGTTTTTTTAATGCCGTATAAGCGCGCAGCCGGACAAACCAACGTCACCAAAGCCCGTGTGAACACTCTCATTGACTCCTATGTGTAGAAAACACTCAGCGCTTGATGCGCGCTCACCGGACACTACGAACGCCAGAAAAATGCTGGATTTTAACGCCCGTGTGAACAAGGCCTAATGATATTTAATAATAATATTTTCCAAGCGTTTAAAAACAAAATAGCTGATACATATGCATACAAATGTTTGCATTGTGGCTGGCGTTGTTCATTAGTAAGGCATCGACCAATAAAATGACTTCATTCCCACCTCAGCCCCGCCCCCGCGTTTTCAAGTGCACAAGTCAGTTTTGCTACAGGAATATCGCAAAATGAGTAGCAAAAGTCAGAGCGCCGGGATTTGAGGTTGTACTGCCAGATCTAAGAGGTTGTGAGCGCCGACTTGTGGTTGTACAGCGAAACTGAAGTAAAGCGCAAACATAAATGTGTAGTACACAATTGTGCCTGTCATTTTGTTTATGTGAATGACACTTTACACATTTGTCCCTATTAATCTGCAACTTCGAATTCAAAACACAGGTGTGCAAATCAATAGATGCAGCTTTTCACATCAGAGCTGTGAGTATAAATTTCAACTTACAAATACAAATATTAATTTGACAAGTTCTCACATTCGAATTTGCAAGCTCTCGGGTTTTGCTACTGTTTTACCTTCATAGGAAGCAGCTACAGTAGGAAAAGAAATAAAGCATAGAGGCTAGTTAGGAGGACACACAATATGCAGAATATAATAAAATGTAAAAGAGCACAGGCAGAAGTAAGAAGGAAGGTAAGACAGGCTAAAAGTGACCTGTCTTACCTAAAAGTGGAAAATTTTTTAGTAAAATAGAAACATCGACACGCGTGAGTGAAATATGGACAATGATAAAGAAAATGGGAGGAGAAAACAGACAGTGGGAATAACCAGTGATGACAGTAGATGGAGAGGTTGGAGTAATTAACAAAGAAAAAGCAGAGATGATGGTGAAATCTTTTTCAAAAATACACAGCTCAGATAATTTGACGGAAGAAGAGAAAAAGGATAGCAACATTAGGCCAATGTGAACATACAATAGACAGGAAGGATGAAGAGAATGGGGAAATCCTAAATTAACCATTTTCAGCCATTTTAGGGGGTAATCTAAAAATGCACGGGAGAGATTTGGAAAGGGTAGAGACCTATACATTTCTTGCAGTAACATTTGATGCGAGATTGAATTTTGCAGAACAGTCCTGATATGCACTGACTCACTGTCAGTATTAGCAAGCTTAAGATCATTCTATTCAAAGGCAAGACAATATACTTTGTATGAGGTACTTTAAGTATACACAAGGACATTAAACAAGTGCATTAAGGTCATCTTCATGTGGGTACCAGCACATATAGGAATTAAGGGAAATGAGATAGTAGATAAATTGGCAAAGGAAACACTTACAAGAGATAATCTTGTGGTACACATTAAAATGAGTAAGACAGATGTGAAAAGTGTCATATGGCAGAAAATTATCCAAAGGTGGCAGGATAGATGGGACAGAGATAGAAAAGGGAGACACTATAAGATACAAGCAAAGGTGAACAAGGCAAGAGTGGGAGTGGAAAGAAGGAGAGAAGAGGTAGTGATGACAAGATTGATTCTAGGGCGTAGCTTAATAAAACACTCAAAATGATAGGAAAACACCAAACGGGACTGTGTGATAGATGTCAGGAAGAGGATGCAGTAGAACATGTGCTCATGAGATGCAGGAGTTATGAGGCACAGAGGGGGATCATGAGGGAGATAGGGGTGCAGTTCACATTAGAGGAGGTGCTAGGGCCAGAGAATGAGAGGAAAAACAGGATAGTGTGTAAGAAACAGGGATAATGGATAGGATTTTAAGGAAGGAGAGGGGAATGAATGGAAGTAAAACCAAGAAAGCAGATAGTGTGGAAAGAGTAGGGTCCCACACTCCGGAACAGACAAGCGGTAACGCACCATAAAGCAGGATGCTGACCGTTGAAAAGGACAAGAGAGAGGGAAAGAGAAAGAAGGGAAAAGGGGAAAAAAGGCGGGGAAGTGGAGGTCATGACCAGATGGTGGCGGTAATGCAACATGATGGATGCCAACCGCCGTAAAACACTAAGAAGAAGAAGACCTCCATCTAAACCGGAACTTCCTGTTTGAGCCTTTGTTTGTATTTTGGCATGAGGAAGATGGCGGCATGTTCGGATTTTGAAAACGGTGGTCGAGATTGTGCCGTCTTTTACTGTGGTGTAACAGTGGTCTCGTGTCCGTTTGATGTTCGGCGCGGCGCGTTTTAGGTTGGCACTATTAAAGTTTCCCGCCACAATGAGCGCAGCGTCCCGGTGTTGTGTCTGGTGCTGTATGAGCTCGCATAAGGCAGTGTCCGTGTCCGCTTGTGGTGGACTGTAAACAACGTTGATTATGACCGATGTGAACTCCCGAGGAAGGAAGAAGGCCGACATTTGATGGTCAATAGTTCCAGATTGTGTGTGCAGGAGCGTGTAAGAGGAACAACGCTCGCGCTTTAAAGTATAAAGTGTGTTAAACAGTATCAAACACTTTATAATCAAGTAAGATAATACGGCAGTAATAAGGCCAGAAAGGTCAATGAGATTAACTTATGAGCCCTAAGTGATTATTGTCACTAATAGTGTCTAAAAAAAAGTTTTAGCAAAAACAAGAGCAAACAGCTTATCATTGTTCAGTAATATTACAGGTCTCCTGTTAATGAGCTGCAGCTTCATGTCTTAAAATAACAACTGACTGTTGCTGTTTTTGTTGTTGTTGTAACCTAATTACATTATTCCATATGTGTTACTTTATAGTTTATCAGCAACATTGTTCTAAAATGCAGAAAGTAAATAAAAAAAACCCATTGAATTAGAAGGTGTGACTGGCATTGTTTATTTATTTATTATTTTTATGAAAAATAAAACTGCAACACTTCTTGTCGGGTGGCAGGCACACTCATCTATCACAAGTACAATGCGAGATGATAAAGGACAGGGCAGGATTTGGGCTACACAGTGGTGGCCTTACAATTAGGCAAAAGTAGGCGAGAGCCCTGAACTGCCAGGGCCCCAATGACTTAAGCCTAACTAAGTAGTTTTAGTCAGCACTCACGTCTAACTTAAAAAAAAAATTAAAATCCACTTGCTGAAATAGCATTTGAATGCCATTAGGCCATGTTACGGGCGGCTGTAGTGCACGTATGTGCGTGGCTGCTGGTGATGCTCTCTCTCTCCCTGCCTTTCTCACCCTGCCTTTCTCTCTCTCTCGCTCTCCCTGCTGCAGGAGGTCCCGCCCTGAGTGAGCGTGCTGTGACGTGCGACGGGATTGGCTGGCCGTGGAGAAACCCGTCTTTTTAAGCTGGCCAGTGAAACCCGGAAGCGCGCGTTGTTGGATTTAGAGATGTGTGTTGTATTGGCTAGTGATTGTAAAACTGTTGGGTCGCGCCGGTATTTTGCGAGTTGTAAAGTGTTGGTTTTCTTTTGTTTCTATCTTTGTTTTGCTTTTGTTGTAAATATTGTAAATAGTTTTCTGTTTGGTTGTATATACTTTTTTTTTCTCTTCGGAAGCAGTAGGGTTTGGGTGCCGTTTTCTTTAAAACCCGTTTTCTCCTGTTTTTGTGTTAGTGAGGGAGTCAGATTAGCTAATGTATTTTGTTAAAAGTTTTCTTTTGATAGGTTAGTTAGCTTGCGGGAGGAGATAGGGGGAAGTTTTTGTTTATTGTTTTGGCCTTGGCCCAACCCTGAAGCAGGAGGTTCCCGTGTGTGTGTGCGTGTGTGTGTAAAACAAAAATAAAAGACCACGCACACTATGCTGTTGTAAAGGATTTCTTTTTTATTTTGTCTTTTGTTGCGGCCCTGAACCCTAGACTAAGGGGTCGTAACAGGCCATGCGAGTTGCATTGAAACGTTTTAATTCCCTGCCCCAAAACACACACTACATTGGTACAGACCGTGTGACGAAGTGGGAAGTTATACACCGCAGTTTGATTGAGGAGCTGGAGAGACATCGATCTACAGCGATGAAACAAAGTTACCTAAGTGGTGCAGAAAAAACATAACGAGAGGAGAACAGACAATTAATAGGAACCTTTAGAAAGGTAACAATTTTTTCATGCCTGTGCAGAGTCACAGGCCACCTCAGGTCAACAATGTCACAGGAGAGACTGTCTGCACGTGCTGTTCTCTCCATTGAGCACAAAGTCAGAAAATCAGTGGATATGAAGTCAGGAATAATAAAGTGTGTTGAAGCCAAAGCTTGCAAGGCCAGAGTTTAGTGTCTTGTCCTACACTATGCACCACAGCCATGCACACAATAAGACTAATTATGTAAAATATTTTTATTAACATTATTTTCATATTATTCTTAATCCAACACCCCAATATTCATATGTTTCCCCACCCACTAAGTCTCATTTGATGAAGGAAGACTAAGCTATTTAAAAGTTAAAGACAGGGAGAAAGAATAAAGGCTAGAGAAATAAAGTGCCAAAAGGGGAGAAGAGAAGGAAAGACATGAAAATAACATTTGAGGAGAAAGCAAAAATAAGAGAAAGAGAGAGACATCCAAATCAAATTAATTTAATAAAGAATAGAGATGCAAAGACAAACTTCAAAAAAAGAGGAAAGTAAATATAGTGATGATGATGAGAAACAGTAAATGCATTAAAATGATTGGAAGGAGAAAAATAAAACAGTAGCAGGAGAAATACATACAATTAAAGGGACAGAAGAGTGAAGACAAAGATGGCAAGGCAAGGATAAAGATAAGAGGTAAAAATTTTAATAAGTATTCTTTGGTGTTATTTGTGTTCTTCCATTGGGTTTTCTTACTTTAGTGAAACAGCACAGAACACAGAGACCAATCGTCAACTATTATTCTGCTGATCATGTTGAAATACAAAGGTATCTGTATCAGATATGTAAACTGACAATGAGTTACATTCTAATTGTAGAAAATTGTTTATGCATTAGTTAACATGTTAATGTTTTTTTTTTTCCCCCTACTGTTCTAGACAGCTGGATGAGACTGCTGTGGGATGACGAGTGAAGGGAAGTTTAAGGTAAAACTTTTGAATGCAGAGGGCCCCATATCCATGTTCACCTTAAGCCCCCAATTTGCTAAATCTGACACTGGGCCTACAAACAGAGTTTAAATAATATATCAGAACCATGTAAGCTAATATCAGTATATGAGGACATAAATATCAGTGATATTAGTATATGAGCACCATCAATCTAATATCAGTATATGAGGACTTTCTAGTTACATTTATTTTCCATTGTATTTTTTTTTATTATTCATATTTATTTCTTGTCTGTATGCTTTTAATTTTACCGTCACTGGCGGTCGTCTAAGCATTTCACTGCATATCGTACTGTGTATGTGACAAATAAAATTTTAATTTGAATTTTGCCTGGAGGGTCTGCAAACTCATAACGGTTTTTTGTTTTTTTGCAAAGAGGAAGAAGCTCTAAGCCTCGGAGTCGCTAACTGAGCTTCGCTTCCTGCTCCGGAGATTTATTGGCGAATAGACCATCAGTAATCGCGCGTTCCGTGACATATTCCGGACAAAGCCTGCGATTATGGTAAACAAAATAATGTAAAGCATAAAATATGACTCCGGAGATCTTATTATTTATCTTTTACGTTGTTTATTTCTCTTCATCCATCTTATTCAGTCTACGGGGTAAGATAAAGGACAGCTGCGCGACATTACAACTGCTGTTTTTTCTTGCATGTGTATATCTTTCATCAGCAGGTAAGTTATGTCCGATATTACACATTTTAGCTGATTTGCTAGTAGACATCTTATTCGATGTAATGATGGTCAATAGCGTTACAAAATGGAGAAGTGACAAACGCAGCGCCACACCCGAACACAGGCATCACATGCTTTACTCTGCTGGACGTAACTGTTCAGAGTTTAAAATTCAGATGTATGAAGTATAGACTCATAAATAATCAATAAACAAATAAATAAATAAACATGCAGTTCTATAGTTATCATAATTTAGAGTTAATAGGATATAGATACACATCTGGGATGAGTTTAACTTATAAACACTGTCTCTAGCAGCAAACCAGCTCTCATTAGCGACTGTGCTTATTCAATTCATTTATTATTTAAAGCTTTAAACTGCAGATGGTAGAGCTGTGTGGTGTGTCCATGTTCCAGAACACTGTCACAACACAGTTTTTGTGTGCTCATTTAGTCATTCAGTCTGTATTGTAGGTGGTGATGTCATAATCCTGAGTTTTTCACAATTTATGAAACTTATAGATTTCTATAGATTTCTTACTGAAACTATGTGAACTTTTACAGACACACACTCTCTGCAGTACCTCTACACTATTACTGGACAATTCACTGCTGTTGGTCTGGTAGATGGACAGCAGGTTCTGTATTATGACAGCAACATCAGGATGATCCCAAAGACGGAGTGGATGAAGAAGATTGAAGCTGATGATAAACGTTACTGGGACAGAGAGACACGGCGTATGACTGATCAGCAGGACTGGTTCAAAATCTTTGTGGATAAAGCCAAGCACGTATTTAATCACAATGAAGGTACATCACATATGTTTGTCAAAAAAAAAAAAAAAGTTTTGTTTCCCTTATTGAAGGACATTTTATTGATTAAAAAAAAAAAAAAATTCTGCTATTTAGAAAATGTTCCAAGCTTATAAAACATTTCGAAAAGGCTGATTACATACAGTATATTATGATCTAGGACTAGTTCATTTGATATCATAGGCTAATGTTTTACAGAATTAAAGTCTGTTCCACTGCCATTGTCTCATTTAAAACTGCATATTAATAAATCATTAATTATTAAAATGTTTTAATATAATATATGCTGCAGAAATATGGTACTGTATCCATACTGTATTCTAACCCTGCAGTACGTTTGATATTGAAGTGGAGGTGAGTGATCTTGATAGAATCTCATTTATGTGTAGTTTTTAGATGCTCCCTTACTGTATCAATCAATATAAAGTGAGAAGTTCTTCTTATGGATTACCTTCAGAGAGATTTGATAGTAAAATAATAACAAAATTAATAATAGTAATAATTAGTGGTACTTAGTTGCACTTCCAAGTAGTGAGTTTATTATTTTCTTTGTTGATTTCTGTAGAAATACAAGAGAAAGTGTAAAATTAGGACAGAATCTCCGAAATATACTCAACTCTACTGTGGTTTGCAAGACACTTTAAGACAGTGTGGGCACAGCGGTGCTCCTGTGTTTAAGAGCACGTGTTTGTGCCCACTTAAAACCCTGCTTGATTGTCTTTCTATTTTTTTTTTTCAAAACATGCTGTGCTCAAATGTCCCTTAGTGAAATTGGTTTTCTCTACTTACATTAATTTCTTTCCAAGATCTTGTGTTTATGCTGGTAGAATTGGACCAGTGTGTAAAGTCATGCCAAAGATTCTCAATGGTCTGTCCTCTGTGGTGCCCAAGCCATATGTGAAAATGATGTCTCATGCTCCCTACCTGTACATCACTCTTTCATATTTTAACCCTAATTAATCATAACACTGTCTCTTTGGAATATGCCTGTGCTATCAGGGAAGACAAAATCCATTAATGGAAAAACCTTTTACATTCAGGTTGTCAGCTGACCTCATTTTATTGTCACATAATTTTACTAAGCCTATACATTGTGTGCATCACTGCTGTCTTCTTACATTATTGCACCCATCATCTGCAATAGGAGAAATTTGGACTGATCAGACCACATGACCTTTTTTTTTCCAATGCTCCACAGTCTATTCTTTATGCTCCCTATCAAATTAAAGCTTTTTCTGATCAGCCTAACTTACAAGTTGTTAAGTTTTCTTTACATTGTGCATGCTCCTTTTTTCACTATTGAACATAGCCAAGACTTCTATTGTTGTTTTGTTTTCATTTCACCAAATATTTAAGTAATCTCCGATCATCCATGACCTCACTATCCTTCTGGGGGTTGTCAGGGTTGTGTCAGGAAGGGCGTCCGACGTAAAACATTTGCCAAATCAATGATGCGAATCACAAATACTGGATCGGTCGTGGCCCGGGTTAACAACAACCGCCAGAGGTGCTGTTGACCTACAGGGTGGCGGTGAAAATTTGGCTACTGTTGGTCGAAAAAGGAGAGGCGGAAGAGGTGTTGGTAAGCAGAGAGAGAAAAGGAAAGGCAAGATTTTAGGAGTGATAATAAGGACTTTAAATATTGGAACTATGACAGGGAAGGCAAGAGAGTTGGTTGATTTGATGCAGGAAAGGAAGGTGGATATATTGTGTGTCCAAAAGACCTGGTGGAAAGGTAGCAAGTCAAGAAGCTTAGGATCAGGGTTCAAATTGTTTTACCATGGTGTGGATAGGAAAAGAAATAGATTAGGAGTTATCCTGAAAGGGTAGTCTGTAAGGAATGTTCTAGAGGTGAAAAGAGTATCAGATAGGGTGATGAGTCTGAAGCTGGAAATTGAAGGGGTGATTTTCAATGCTGTAAGTGGTTATGCCCCACAGGTAGGATGTGATTTGGAAGAGAAGAAGACATTCTGGGGTGAGTTAGATGAAGTGATGCAGAGCATCCCCAGAGGTGAGAGAGTGGTGATTGGTGCAGACTTCAATGGACATGTCGGGGAAGGGAACAGAGGTGATAAAAATGTGATGGGCAGGTTTGGTCTTTAGAACAGGAATGTAGAAGGACAGATGATGGTGGACTTTGCAAAAAGGATGGAAATGGCAGTAGTAAATATTTTCTTTCAGAAGAGGCAGGAACATAGGGTGACATATAAGAGCGGAGACAGAAGCACTCAGGTCGACTACATCTTGTGTCGGAGTTATAATCTGAAAGAGATCAGTGACTGCAAAGTGTTGGTAGGGGAGAACGTAGCCAGACAACACAGAATGGTGGTGTGTAAAATAACCCTGGTGGTGAGGGAGGTAAAGAGGACAAAGGCAAAGCAGAGGACAAAGTGGTGGAAGCTGAGAAAGGAAGAATGTTGTGTAGCCTTAAGGGAGGAGCTGAGGCAGGCTATGGGTGGTCAGGAGGGGCTTTCAGTTGACTTGATGTATCATCAGGAAAGGGCAAAGTGGACAAGGAGACTTAGTGGTGGAAGAAGTAATTAAGTACAGGAGTGTATACAGAGGAAGAGGTTAGCTAAGAAGAAGTGGGACACTGAGAGGACTGAAGGTAGTAGACAGGAGTACAGGGAGATGCAGAGTAAGGTGAAGGTAGAGGTGGCAAAGGCCAAACAAAGAGCATATGAGGACTTGTATGCTAGGCTGTCCCCTGAAAGGGAACAGCCGAAAGACAAAGAAGATAGTTCTTATCCCAATTTTGTTAGTTTCAGCAATCTCCTTAGTTTTTTTTTCCTTGATTCAGAACAATACTTTGGGTCTACCATTACAGTCCCTGGGACTCGGTCTTTGCAGTTTATCAAACTAACTAGTTACTCAGTACCCCTTAAGTCTTAAAACTTCTACAGGATTAAGTGTTTAGAATGTGTTTATTTTATACATAGAGCTGTGAAAATCGCAGAACAGAAGAAATTAAATGTTCTTTCAGTCTGTAGTAACATTGTTCTGTTAGAACGAGTAGAAAAGCATCATATAATGATTTGCACTAAATTTAAAACAAAAAACTAATCTAAACTTTGTGTGTGTGTGCAGGAGATCATACAGTACAGAGAATGTACGGCTGTGAACTTAATGATGTCACCACTAGAGGATACGATCAGTACAGTTATGATGGAGAGGATTTCATCAGTCTGAATCTGACATCTGGATCCTGGACTGCAGTTAATGATAAAGCAGAAAGTTTTATAAACGACTGGGATCCTAAAGGCACGAAGGCTAAACGCTTGAAGGACTTCCTGGAGAATGACTGTATTGATAAATTAAGGAAGTTCATGTCTTATGGCAAAGAGACTCTGGAGAGGAAAGGTAGGTTTTTTTTTTTTGTCGCTGTTAGACACACTGATGACACACTTATAATGATAGTGTGTAGATAGTAAAGAGGCAGCAAAACATTTTTAAACAGCTAAAATGGAAAACCTTTGTTTAATCTATGGATTTTACTGCTCTCTCATTCCTTCATCTGAATATATAAGATTATCTATAGCTATAATACTCACCCTGGATATGAGCTGCACTTTTACTATGTATGCACTCCCCATTTTGCAGACCTTATTAATGTACACTTTTTTTGTTTCAGTATATCCAAACCATTTCCATGTACAATAATTGATGCCGTCTTGTTGGTCAATTATTTCCGCAGCTTTGGAGAATAGTGTATGTTGACATTCACAATTGCTTTCTTAGCCCTGCCAGTCCGACTATTTTTTTCCAAATGTTCCACAGTTTTCCACAGCTGTAGCTCATACACTGCTTTAGAGTAAGAAATGTGCGTACTTTGACACAGAATCCAAAAACTGCTGACTGTTCAGCTGATGTCTTTAACTTATTAAAACATATGGTCCATTTAAGTCAATTCACTCAGCACAACACATCTTGTACAGGATATCACATCCTCTTGTGTCCTGGCTGATGACACTTTTATTCACATCATAAAGGCAGGCAACCCTTTCAGTTCTTTTGCTCTTCATCTCACTAGGACCATATTGTCCTTTTTACACATTAGGATTTGATCACAAGATCATCTACACACAAAAGGTTTTGAATTCTGAGATTGAATTTAGCTGCCAGAAGTCATTACAAAGACAGGTAGACCCATCAGACCCATGGGCTTGTCGATTTCTCTATAATGTGATGCCGAAGCATGCTTTCGACTTTTGCATTTATGGCATGACAGCACTCTTCCTCGGTAGCACAGGCTCGGTACGGGCATGCTTGGATGACCATGCCAGTTGTTGTTCCATCACAGTTCAAAACTCCCTCGGTTACACCGGCCAGTCGTAGGCACGCTTCTGCTCACTTTGTGCCTTCTGCATGTGCTGTTTAAGGGAAAACATAAAGGAAAAACACGATTAATGTTGGCTTGCTGATCTTTCACGTGTTCAACTACTGATCGGAAAGGTGAAGGCTGCTCCTCCCAAGCTTCCTTTGCCACATCCAGCAGACTGCGGGGCTTTCAACCGAACAAAAGTATTTGTCTTAAAATCAGTTTAACTATACTTGTTGCTTGCTACCTCTGTTTTAAGTTGGTTAGCTTCTGCTTAACTGTGCTAACAGTGATGACCACAAAGAGCTTAAAAGCTGCTAAAGAAGTCTGCCAAAAAGACCAGCGATAAGCAATTAGAATCTGTCCAAGATTTATTCTTGGTAGGAGAGTGCTTGCCAAGCCCAAGTTATGCGTTGTAGAGAAAGTACTGAGGACAGCTACAGTTGCCCAACAAGTCCCCCTTGTCTCGGAGTCAGAAGCACCAGCTTTGCTTGTGTCTGCTGACGAGGATGTAAATGGGTTGGAGAAGCTAGATCTTGCTTTCCAGGACTATACCAGACACCACTGAAGGGCCAGCGTTGGGTCAATGGCAGTGCATACATTGGGCCAATGGTGGCATCAGTTGTTGGCCCAACATCATTTTGTCTGTTGGCCCAATGTTGGTTCAGTAGATAATAGTAAGGTTTGAAATTAAATCTGATTCTTTTCATCAGTGCCAATAAGAAGAAAAAGCAAATCTCCAGAATATTATTTGCAAACATGATAAAATTATTGCAAAGTAAGAATATATATGTAACCATTATGTTGATAAACTACAAAATAAACACTATTTATTTACATATAAACAAAGTACCCATTGCCTTAGACTGTCGGCATGGATTGTGGAAAAAAAAATAATTTTTTTGTTTCAAGTTGTGCAAATGTCAAGGTATTTCAGTGATGTTTGAGAAGTAAATTCAGCCAGTTACATGCCTGCCCCTAGTCTGGTGTTAATTTTTCTCAGCTTCATACAAACACAAACACAAAAAAATTATAAATCTGTAAATGCATTATCTTAAGAATCTTTCTCAGCTTCAAATTTAATTTTCACTTTTTGTGTTTGCAAATATTATTTTGTGTTTGTAAAATTGATTCTTTTTTACGAGAGGGCGGAGCTTAGTGCTCATTGGCCACAGAGCAAATGTTTGTCATGTGACTGGACTGGGGTCAAACATGCAACGGCTTTTAAACTGCTTTGCATTATGATGGTTAAACTTTGAAATTAATCCACACTTCTTGAGTGGGAATAGATATGCATTACATCACTAAGACACACTGTGATAGTGTACACACTAAATCCCCGTCCTCTACAACACACAGTTACACACTGTACACTTAATTTCTCTTCTGTCACTGTGTCTCTGCAGTTCATCCTGAGGTGTCAGTGTTCCAGAAACGCTCTCCTTCTCCAGAGGTGGTGTGTCACGCTACAGGTTTCTTCCCCGAAGCACTAAACATCACCTGGCAGAAGGACGGAGAGGACGTGGGTGAGGACGTGGAGCTCAGAGAGACGTTACCCAACCAGGATGGAAGCTTCCAGAAGAGAAGCATTCTGAAAGTCTCAAGAATGAAGCTGCAGAAACACACCTACACCTGCGTGGTTCAGCACAGCAGCTTGGAGAAGGAGTTAGTGCGAGAAGTACCAAAAGGTCCTAATAACCTAGAGCTGTAGAGAGTAAAAGCTGATTTCTTGCTGCAGCAGATAATAAAGACTCTGTGCTGATTTAACAGGTGGAGGATCAGATGGAGGATCAGGTGGAACACCAATTGCTATCACCACTGCTGTAGTTGTGGCTCTTGTTGCTGTTGTTGCTGGAATTGTGGTCTGGAAAAGGAAGAACTCTGGTGAGAGAACGACAAGAGAAGGTGTCTCTTATACACAGAACATACCATACGTATACCACACTTTATGTCTGTGGCACTAAAGTCCTCTGACAGTAAATGAGCCTTTGATATTTGGGGGGAAAAAAGCAAGCTGCTTATTAGATGGTAGACGATAATGAAGTCAGTTTAATGTTCAGTCATTTTCAACAAAATTCTTTGATTATTTTGAAACAACAACTCCGTTGTTTCAAACTAAATATCAAAGCAGGTCAGTTAAAGGTATATAAAGTGTAAAAAAAAAAAAAAGTAAGAGTGCTTGGTTATGCATAAAAATGTTATGGTATTAGTTTAACCCTGAAATTGGTTTACATACAAATATTATTTTGATAATGTCTTCATATGAAATTATCTATAGGGTTTTGTTTGTATATAGACTGTATTCTGCAGTCATTAATTCATATTTATTAAAAAAAAAATATATATATATATATATATATATATATATATATATATATATATATATATATATATATAATATGTGAGCCAAGACTTGTGTCATTATAAACATCACAATTGAGTCTGGGTGGCTCAGATGAGGTTCTCGGGGTGAAAATCAATCCCACATCGGCACTGCTAACAGTCATTCCTCCTTATTCCTGAAGCAGGGCTCTGTTCTTAGCCCTGTATTGCAAAATAAACCAAAAAAGACCTGCCGTAATTTAATATACGTACTGTATACACATCACCTTATACAGTACATACACTTGTAAACACTTTAATGTGAGGGCTTCTGCCTCTGGTCTGATTTTTTCCCCCTTTGCTCCCGGTGTTAATCCAAATTTAAAATAAATAATGTTTTGTTTGTTTTGTTTCCTCTGAAGGAGATTCTTCACCTGCAAGCTTATAAAGTGTGACTGTGTGTCTTCCTGCTGAAATGAGAAAGTAAGACATGATGTAGTTTGCAGTCTAATTTTGGAACAATCATCTGTGTGTGGAGAGAAAATCCAGCAGAAAAGCCTGCAGTAACATTCAGACTCCGTCCACACAAAGACGGTGCGTTCCCTATCCGATCATTTTTTTCGTGAACATGGCGTCATCTCAAGAAATATCTGCATACACACGAAACCACTGAAAACTGTGTAGTATATATGCCAGCCCAGTATGGGGCGCTGTAATTCTGCCATAGAGATACACTATACACGGAGAAGAAGACTTTGAGCATGCGCATAACCTTGCGCGCTGTATACGAACCAAGATGGTGTTGTCCATTATCGCTTGTTGCTCGTAACAGTTGCATAGAAGCAATAGATTTTGCTGTAATAAAGCTAATAGGCTTTGTAGCAACACGAACACAATCATGTAGTCCCCCATTATTGTTGTTGCTGTTACGTGTGACGCAGCCAACACGTGATGTGATGACATCATCGTTTCACAAAATATACGGATTGGTCGTACACACGAAGACGCAAGGGTGTCGTTTTCAGATTTATCCACTTTGGGACACGGTTTCAAAAAATAGCGGTTTCAGTCTCCTAAAACGCCGGATCCGTGTGGACGAAACGCCAATACGATAAAAAATGTATACGTATACAGCGAAACGCGTCTCCGTGTGGACAGGCCCTCAGTCTCAGCTCAGAGCTCATCCTGTTTGTCTGTCTTTTTTTCTAGGTGACACGAAGAGAACAAGATGAGGATGGAGTTTAGTAAGGAAATAGTGTACAAAGGTCAACCACGCATGTGAGACTACAAAAAAAAAGTTTTGTTTTAATTATGAAAATGATGACCAAAGAAATTGGATGGTTGGACATCTGTGAGACAGACTTTAGTAAACCTGCTGCACTGCTGTCTATTCAGAATGTACGGCCACAGATCAATCTGACTACACCTCGTAATAATGTGTTTACTTTCCTATTATTCTTTTCAACATTTTATTACACCCCTCCTAACGTTTCGTTCCATTTCTTATTTATGGGAAACTACTTTTCAGCTTCTTGTTAAATTGAAGATTTATTTGATGAAGATCAATGAAGATGCACTTAATTTAGTGTTTTTATGTTGGGGAATGTTCTTGGAGTTTATTTGGACATGTACAGTATTGTCGTCCTGCGCTGCTGTTACAAAAAAAAACTTCCTAAATGCAATGTGTTTAAAGTGTTAACCTTAACCAGATTACAAAAACTTAGTACATGCACTGCTAGGAAAAAACTTTATGGTTTTATATTTGAAATAAAGGTCTATACCATATTCAGTGTTCTAAGGCAACACCTTTGTCTCAGTTTGTTTCCAAACCTGTCGCTTAATAGAGGTTTTGTAAAATAATCGGGTAGAGAGTGTTAGTATCACCACAGATGTCATACTTTTGTGTGTTTTTTGTGATATTTTGTTTTATTTTGTGTTTTACTTTAGTGTAGAGGTTTTTACTTTAGTGTAGACAGTATTTTATAAATGAATAAATATATATATATTGTTTTTCCCCGTCTCTGTGTGCGTGGAGGTTGCATGTCCTCCCTGTGCTTGGTGGGTTTCTTCCAGGTACTCCGGTTTCCTCCCACAGTCCAAAGATATGCAGGTTAGGTTAGTGTGTGAGTGTGTGTATGTGTGTGTGCCCTGCGATGGATTGGCACCCTGTCCAGGACGTACCCTGCCTTGTGCTCCAAGCCTCCTGGGATAGGCTCCAGGTCCCCGCGACCTTGAATTCAGGATGAGTGAGTAAGTGAGTGTGGGTGTGATTGCTTACGCTGTATACATTATCACTCTCTTAGCTAAAATAACTCAAGAAAAGTCTGTGTGACTATTATTTGATCCTTTACTTATGAGAAGCTTTCCAATCCTGATTTTTCGATAAACCCAGTTGTCCTCTAGATTTATTGATGGTTTTTGGCTTCCATACAGGCTGGCCCTCTAATAACCTCTCTGCAAACTGCAAATATTTCAAATGTTTAGTAAGAAAATTAATAAGAAAAAAATGTAGGAATATTAATTATGTATTTACTGTGTACCTTACGCACACATACTGCACTGCAGTGAAAGAGGTGTGAGACTCCTACAGTCTTGAGAATCTACTCCTCAAAAATGCTCCATAATTTAAATGTGTCCAGTTTTGAAGTGTAGACTTTAAGCTTTAATTTAACGGGTTTAATACAATGTCTGCTTAAAGACATGATGTGGAGATGTGGGAAAGGAGTGTATAAAAGTTCCATAACACAAGTTTGTATTAAAATAATTAAAAAATATATTGTGTTCAAATGTGTGAACAAAGTCATGGAACCTCATGTCAAGCTGATATAATTAACAACACTTTTATAGAGAGGAGACATGTAAATCAGTCAGATTTGACCGTATAACAGCATGAGGGTTAAGGAATCACCACCTGATGCACAAATACTGTATACACTGACTGGCCACTTTACATTTACATTTAGGCATTTGGCAGGCGCTCTTATCCAGAGCGACTTACAAAAGGTGCTTTAAAGTTTACATCACTGGATACATACTTACACTGGGTTAACTAGGTTAATAACAAAGTGCCATTAGTCCAACAACTGGGAGGAGATGGTGGGATGAGGCGAGCAGTGCTGGAGGATCGGAGGGAACGTGGTGCAGTGCGTGGTGTGATTAGAGCAGAGAGGTAAGTGGGTGCTGGGCCATTTTTAGCTTTGTAGGCAAGCAGCAGCGTTTTAAATTTGATGCGAGCAGCTACAGGAAGCCAGTGCAGGGTGGGAGGAGTGGTATGTTGTATATATATACTTTTAATCAATACTGAAAACAATTAAATTAAGTTATTTCTGTATTTATTAAATATACATTTTTATCCCAGTTTTTCCAGTTATGTTTAGAAATTGACATACGGTAGGAGTTCTGATTAGGGACAAAAATTAGATCCATATATAGAAATCTCAAAGAATCATCCTGAATCCGGACCACTTTGGGAGCATTTGACTGGACAAACCACTGTGGTTTAAAAACTGTTCTTAGAATTGTCTTTTTTTTTGTTTTGTTTGTTTTTTTTAATAATAATTCCAGTTTAAACTTTCTTTAGTTGAATGTTTTCCAAAGTGATCATGGTCAGAATTAAGACAGTATTAGACATGTGTCATGTACGAGCCATGACCCAAAAGAGAGGAGAAACAAACAGAAGAATTAAAAAAAATATATATGTGGATTAAAAAAAAAGAGGAGATGATCTGCCTCAGGTAAGTGCCTCTGAGGCTTTAATGTTCCTTCTTAAAAATCTCATTTTTCAACAGTAAATACAGTAAAGTTAAGTTTAGGCTTTGCTAAAGCTACTGTATACAGCTAATAATGCATATAGCTATTTGTAGATTGTATTTTCTGAACACTTCTCTTCTTGTGTTTGCTTTTCCCAGGAAATACAACTAGTTTATTTGATTAACTATTGACTTAATCTTTTATTACTATTATTATTATTATTATTGTTGTTGTTGTTGTTTTTGCAATTTACATTTAGAGTTCTCATTAAAAAAATATGAACTCATACATTTTTTTTAAAGAAAAAGTATGAAAAAGAAAAGTATTTTTTTAAATGCGTATTTATTAAATACACCACAGAGGAAAAAATATGTTGTATATATAATTAAAATATAAGGCATTCAGAGTTTAGCAGGGCCTATATTTAATAAGCGCCTCAGAGTAGAAAATCGCTCCTACTGTAAGTGGCCAAAAAATCTCAGACTGACATAATTTTGGTCCTACTTTCAGGAGTAGGAATAAGAGCTATTTATCAAGATTCGTAAAATAGGAAATCACTCCAGCAAAATGTAGGAGTGCTCCGGAGGTGTCCTAACTGGTTAGGAGTGGTGAGGAAATAGTGTTCAGGCAGAGACACACATTTAAACTGATTTGTGAAAAATGTTTGAGAGAAATGGTAATATTGTGTATCTGGAATGAATTTTGGATCTTTATGTCCATCTCATGAAAAATCGGAGCAGAAACAAAGGTGTTGCGTTTACATCTTTGTTGAGTGTATATTGCAAAATGTATGATCTGAAAGTTAAGGGCATATCTACACAATACATTTGGGTTCCTGCTTATACTGGAGTGGAGGGAATTGAGAAGGTGGATATTCTGGCTAAACAATCTCTAAGAATAAAGGAAATAGATCTATTTATTCCGTTAAGTAAAGCCAAAGCGAAAGTATACATCAGGAAATATACACTATCCGTTTGGCAGACGTATTGGGATGACCATGAAACAGGCAGACGCCGGGAGAATAGGGAGTGGGAATCGAAGGAAAGAAAATATTATTACACGCCTTAGAATTGGACAAACTAGACTTAACAGTACATTATATAGAATTGGCAAGCACCCGACTGGGGAATGTAGACACTGTAATCAACAAGAAACAGTTGAACATTCTACTTCAATGTACCAAATATAACAATGAGAGATATTGTCTCTTTCAGTCAATGAAAAAGGCAAATCAGCAGGACTTTTCTTTACCTGGTTTATTGGGGAAAACAGCTAATAAGATATATGATGATTTTATTAAGTTTATACAAGAATGTGAATTAAGTAAAATAATATAGAATATACAAAATGCATTTCTATACCCATCATATTAATAAATGCACACATCCTGATCCACACTCCAGTCCAGTCGGTGGCGGTAATGCACCATAAAGCTGGTTTGCCAACCGCCATAAAACACCAGAAGAAGAAGAAGACGACCGCGTGCCCTCTTATCTGCCCCGAAAGCTCCTGCTTCATTTCAGTCGCTTTTAGTTGTTAGTCTTACGGGTCCTTACAAAAGTTAGTTTTCTTGTTTTTATAAAAGTGTATTTTACACTCTAGACATGATATCCCGGTTTGAATATTTTAGATCATGTATAATTCAGGAGTAACGTGTAGAAGACGCTAGTGAGAACAGGTTGTGATGATCAGATAAGGAGAGTTTGAATGAAAAGTGCCGCTGCTGCTCTACACTGGATTAATACCACCGCAGTGTTACCGCACCGGACTGATGAAGAGCAGATACTTAATAGTCTTTACAACATGTTTACTCTGCGTCTCTGCAGGTAAGGCGGAGTGTGAGTGTGTGTGTGTGTGTATGGATTTATTTTTTATTTAAGAGCGCTGTTTCAATGTGACATTCAGTATAGCAGTTTAACTTTAAAAAGAAAAACATAATCCGATTATTTCTGTCAGTTACAGTTTAAACCCTGCTTTGATTCTGTTAAGACTAGACCGATATTTGCGAATAAGCAACAGGAGCATTAGCCGTGTGCTAATGTTAGATACAATCATCAACTATTGTTTAATGTAGCAACCAGAATTCGAGTGGAACACCTTCCAGCTCGGTAAGCAGACTGAGATTTAGCGGGTCATAAGGTGAAAGATTTCCAAAAACATTCTGTTTTGCTAAAACAGGCAATTTCTCAGGACACCTAAGTGTGGTTCATCGTGGAGTCTGTGGTGACCAATCAGAGAACTTATGGGCGGGACCGCGGTGTAAACATTACACACGTGGATCTGGAGCTCGGTACTACAGCTTCATTAGTACAGATTTCCCCCTCGCCTTCTGTGAATGTGTTTGTCCTGAAACCTGTCTGATTAGATCAACAAAAAAGAAAAAATGGTGTGCTGCTTGCACATACACTCCAATACAACTGTCCCTGTTAATAACATCTTCACACATAACAGTTGGAGAACTGGAACTCATAGGCCCAAACAGCCCAGCATCACTCCCTAATGCTCCACTGGCTGACTGAACACAAATGGCCACAGACACACTCCAAATACTGTAACTTTGCTTTTATGCTGTAATATCAAAACTGAAAGTTAGATCACTGCTGCTTTGCGCCATCTCGCGTTATCAGACTCAGACAGCCTCTGGCATTCATATTAAGGCTCAGTTGGTATTAAAGGGTTAATAGAAGATTCCTGTAATTTATTAATGAACAACAGAGTACAGTTGCTGCTTTGCTTCTCCATGGTCACAGGTTCGATCCTGAGCTCGGGTGACTAACTACTTTTTTTTAAACGCTTCTTTTTTTTTGTTTGTTTGTTTGTTTTCACAGTCATACACAATCTACAGTTCATCTACACCGCAATTCCTGCAGGAATCCATTTCCCAGAGTTCATGGCTATTGGCCTGGTAGACGGAGAGCAGTTCATGATCTATAAGAGCACTGACAGCGGGTCTCTCGAACCAGCCGAATGGATGAAGGAGTTTGAGTCTGAAAATTACTGGAAGAGTCTGCGAGAGGACATGCGGACCAACCAGGATAACTTTAACAGCATGTTTACAGCTATCAATCATGATAAAGGTAACGTAAGCCATGTAAGCATAAATGATCTAATAATTATAGAAAATGACTGTGAGATCAGTTAATTGTGGTTACAGCACATAGTAAAGTTCAGGCAGCAGCATGGGATGAGTGGATTTTAGTTACCGTACTCCGTGTGTGTTGTTGTAGGAAATCATACGCTACAGAGGATGTACGGCTGTGAAATTCATAACGATGGCAACAGAGAAGAACTGACCGGATATGATTTGTACGGTTATGATGGAGAAGATTTCCTTCATTTTGAACTTAATGGCACATGGACTGCAGCCAACAATCAAGCTGAGAAAATTCTACAAAGATGGCGTACTAATGGTTATAAGGGATACTGGAAGACATTTCTGAAGGTTGACTGTATCGAACAGTTAAGGAAAATTGTGTCTTACATCAGGCAGACTTTGGGAAGGAAAGGTAAGAGTGTGTGATCTGATCTGTTACTTTACCTCCAGCAGTCTACACACACAGACACATACAGTATACCTGTTAATATGTGATGCACACCTGCACTACTGGTAGTGTTCTTCACTGCAGTATTGTACATCACACAGATTGAGTGTGTACACTAATACACAACTTTACTTTAACACACTTTTACCTTCTTGTTTATAACTTGGAACATAATTTCTAAATCAGACATTTTTTTTGTATTGATAAATAAAATTTCTTGCACTTCTAACAAAAAATGTAATTTCACATGAAGCACTTTTCCTTTATAAATGAATGCATTTCAGAGAGTTTTTTTCTTTTGTGCGTCTCTCCAGTTGTTCCCAAAGTGTTAGTGTTCCATAGACACTCGTCTCCTTCTCCAGAGGTGGTGTGTCACGCTACAGGTTTCTTCCCCAAACCACTAAACATCACCTGGCAGAAGGACGGAGAGGACGTGCATGAGGACGTGGAGCTCAGAGAGACGTTACCCAACCAGGATGGAAGTTTCCAGAAGAGAAGCATTCTGAAAGTCCCAGCTGAGGAGCTGCAGAAACACAACTACACCTGCGTGGTTCAGCACAGCAGCTTGGAGAAGGAGTTAGTGCGAGAAGTAGAAAAAGGTCCTAATAAACTAGAGCTGTAGAAAGTGAAAGCTGATTTCTTGCTGCAGCAGATAATAAAGACTCTGTGCTGATTTAACAGGTGGAAGATCAGACAGAGGATCAGCTGGACGATCCGATGGTGAAGGGTCAGATAAAGGATCGGGTGGAGGATCAGGTGGATCACCGAATTCTATCATCGCTGCTGCAGTCGTGTCTCTTGTCATTCTTGCCGCTGTTGTTGCTGTGATTGTGGTCCGGAAGAAGAAGAACTCTGGTGGAAGAAGGAAGGAGCCAGATGTGAAGTTTTCACAGAACGGGTCACGTACCATCAGTAGTTTAAGCTTTATGCCTGTGCCACAAAAAAACCCTGACAGTAAGTAAAAATAATTATAGTGTTCAATCATAATCAGGTTCTCCAACACAACACTGTTCAATACAACAGATATTTGTCAAGTGATGCACTAATTAGCCAAATTATGAGTCGTAATGGCCAGCAAGCAATAGACATAGTTCAAATATAAATGCACTTAATGGGTATTTACTTTAATCCCAACTACTTTGAGTTTAGTGTTAAATCATACATACATACAGGGACGCATCATATTTCTTGGGAGGCATTAAAATTGTACAACACGTGTGTTGGCGATTAATTCTGTACTGTAATATACTTATATATTCAAAGACTGTTAAAGTAACATTATATACACAACTAAAGTTAACATATAATCACACAACCATGAAAAAAAAGCATTTTATACTCACCACAAGATTCTACATTAACCAGAAGATCCCACTAGTAGCAGCGTGGATTTATGGGCATTCCGCAAAAGTAGAGAAAAATACAGAAACTTTTGTTTGCGCATTCACAGTGAGCGTATGTAGGACAGATTTACACGTAGGATGAATTTATAGAACATTGGCTGAAGGTTTTTTCCTCACTATGCCACCTGACTTGATTGGTCAAACGGAGTCGTGTGATTATTGTTGCTGCGTCTGATTGGTGAAACAGTCATGTGGTAGAATAAATAAGTAGAAAAGTAACGAGTCGAGTGTAGCGGAATAAGAGTAGCGTTTCTTATTCACAAATCTGCTCAAGTTAAAAGTAGGGTGCAGTAAAACTTCTCATAGAAGTACATTTTTTCCGAAAAAGTTACTCAAGTAAATGTTACAGAGTAAATGTAACTCGTTACTACCCACCTCTGTATATAAATATCAAAACAGTTCAGTTAAAGGGATGTAAGGTGAAAGAACCGTAATAGCCTGTTTAAGCATAAAATGTTAGGGTCTTAGTTTAAGCACAAAACTGGTTTATATCCAAATATCATTTTAATTATATTTTCATTATATTTTTTAAAATAGTCAAAAAAACATTTTTATAAGGTAGATTGGTGGATTTGTCATTATGGACATCCCAGTTGAGTCTGGACAGCTCTGATGAGGTTCTTAGGGTGAAGATCACTCCCACATCGGCCCTGCTTCATCTTTTTCCTGAAGCAGGGATCTGATCATAGCTTTGTCATGCAAAATAAGCTGAAATCATGCCAATACTAATGACGAAACACTGTTCAGTTCTTCATGTGATTCTAATAACCTGTCCTAATATAAACCCCCCAACAAATTTTCTAAATTAAACACATACTGTATGTACAGTACACCGCCTTAAACATACACTGTGTAAAACATTTAAAATAAGTATGTCTACTATTAGTTGGTGAGATGTTTTTTCTGTAATTCGTATGTAATGCCTAATCCAAATTCATACTATTAATGATTTGTCTGTTTTACAGCCTCTGAAGGAGATTCTTCCTTCAACAACTCTAACACTGTGACTGCGTAACATCCTGCTGAACTGAGAGAGTAAGACATGATGTAGTTTACAGTGTGATATGGAATAAACATCTGTGTGTGGAGAGAAAATCCAGCAGAAAAGCCTGAACATTCAGTCTGAGCCTTAGCAAACCTAGCTGACTAGTTACATTACTTCTGATGTCTGACACTGAAAGAGCTAGACCCGGCTCAGATCTGTGCTCATTTTGCCTTGTGCAGTGAAAGTGTATTAGAGAGATGGACGAGAGCCATCTCTCATACCTGTGTGCATAAAGTGCCTAAATTTATAATCCTAAAATGAGATACAATGAGTCTGAGCAAGACACTGTACTTATGTAAAACAATAACAAATGGCTAGCGTTAAACAGCTAAAGTGGTCATCAATGTGAAACGCAAATGCAGCTTCCACCGGTCTGACTGGATTTTTACAAAGCTATACTGTGAGATTTCCTAAAATGGGATTTAAAAAAAAAAAAAAAAGGTAAATAGCACCTTACATACAATTTCACAGTATTGATATTGATTATATCTCCATATTCTTGTCAATACACAGCATGTAATTTACATGTACTGTAACTCTCCCCACCATCACACATACACACTTTTTTTTTTTTTTTTTTTTTTTTTTAACTGGCCTTTCCCTGAAACCCAGTGTCACAGGAAAATTGACTCACCTCAAAATGACTTTCATATTGGTTTTCATTAACTAAGCAGATTCATGTTATGAGGAGTGTTCAAGTCAAACCGGGACATTTGATTTGCATAGTTATGAGAGTGATATCTCCCATTATTTCTCCATATAATCTCCTGCTACACTGATGCACTTATCCCAGAGTGCTTTGATACCATCAAGATAGAAGGTTTTCTCAGGACCCCGGAGCAATGATTATACCGTCTCCTTCACGTCTGAAACACTGGCATCCTAGGAACTCCTCCAAACACGTGGCAATGACTTGTACGTGGATGTGCCAATAACTCCTCGCCGAGTTCCTGTAATGTGCAAGTTTTGATGAATGATGCCCCCAAGTTGGCGACAAGTTATCCAACAATTTTCAAGGATCAGGTGTGTGAATGTTCACGAGGAACGACAGCAGTGGGGTCGGCCAGGATTGTAATTCATGGACATGAGGTCCTTTTTAAAACATTTGCACTGTTTTATGTAAATCGTTTGTGCTGTACAGGTCGCAACATTCTTAGCTTAAAAAAATTTGTCTGCATGTCTGTCCAGCCAGATTTTCCACCTCATCACGCAAACCTACACTGTAAAAAAAAAAAAAAAAAGCCTCAACATGAAAAAGGTCTGCAAGTTTATGCATTTTTTTAAAAATGTGTTATTTTTCTGTCAAACTGTTTATAAGCTTCCTGGGTCTCTGTAAGACTGGTGCTACTGGACACTGAAAATATTGTCTTTATACATAGTTTTATATGTTGTTTGTCTTATTGTTCTTTCCTTTGTTTCTTTGTTTTACAAATATGACCCAGTATATACTTTTTTACATATTTGTATTGTGTTATATTTTTATACTAGTAAGTAGTTTTAAAAATTTATCTCCACTTTATTGAGCCAGTGTATTATGATAATAATAATACATTTTATTTATAATGCACTTTATATTTGAAGCAAATCTCAAAGTGCTACAAATTAATTCGACCCGAAAGCTCTGATAAAAAGATAAGTTTTAAGACCAGATTTAAAAGCTGTTACAGTATGATTTGACTATGTCAAAACTCCTTTTTATGGCTTTCATCTGGGGAGATTTATAAGCATAGAATAAAAATCTCCATAAACATTGGTAATTAAATAATTTAATTGTACTGTAGTTGTCTGATTCACATTGTTGGGTGTAACGCGTTAGAGTATTTGGATTACTTTATTGATGTAACGTGTAATCTAACGCGTTAGGTCGCCACTTAAGTCCTCAGTTATTTACTTGCAGTATATTTTCAAAAATGGAATCCGTGAGCCAGACAGCAGTCATTCCCAATCCAATCCATTACATATTTATTATATCTCCATATTCTTGTCAATATGATTCCCAATCATATCCATTCCCAATCCATTACAGTGTGTGTGAGAAAGTCGTCCTAAAAGCCCCGCCCCGTTCATTTAGTTCATTTCATTCTTTTGATCAGAAATAAAATAAAATGTTGCGTTTTCAATAAGAATACCCCCAATATGTCTACATACACTCATTTTTGGCTATAGTTCCAGTTATGAAAATATTACAATGCAGCTAAGGACATATTATAATAAACAGAATGAGTAACTCACCATCATATCTTCTAGTCCGAGTCGTTCGTTCTTTTAAATCTATTGCACCACATAGCGTCTACGGAAGTCACGTGACAAAAGAACGAACGACTCGGAGTAGAAGAGTCATTGAGAAGGAATCGCTTAATTCTGTTTCCTGTACATAACCTACGGGGGTTTTTCACAGCTGGCTCCGCCCTATCGCTCTTGATTGACAGAACGACTGATTCTGCTGGAAAGTCGCATTATGAAATAAATAGGCCATCGTAAAAAGTGACATTTTGAAAAAACAACAGCTGGAATTAAATAAAATGCCTCTGCAATAATCTCTGTTATTGGGAAAAATTATGACCATAAAATATTATTTCATAATAATAAGTAAATTTATATAGCAGAGTGTAATATATTTCACAAAAATAAACTTTTTTTTCAAAATATGTTCCAATATTTCGCAATATCATTCTCATATTACATGTATGTGTCTTATATATTCATAGGGTTATTTATTTCATCATGTTCTATTTATTTATTTAATTTTGAACACTTTGGAGTTCCATACATCATGGCTGAATTAAAACAGTTCTGCTAAGAAGAGTGGGACAAAATGTCTCGACAGAGATGTGAAAGATTTATTGCTAGTTATCCCAAATGCTTGATTGCAGTTTTTGCCGCCAAGGGTGGTTCAGTTATTAGGTTTAAGGGGAATTATTTTTTTCACATAGGGCCAGGCAAGATTGGACATATATTATTTTTTAGCTTAATGAATAAAATCATCACTTAAAAACTTTACATTTTGCGTTCATGAGGGTTATCTTTGTGTAATATTAAAATTAGTTTAATGATCTGAACCGTTTAAGTGTGACCAATATGCAAAAAAAAAAAAGAAAATCAGGAAGGGGAAAATACTGTATATCTATGCATAAAGTTTAATAATGGTTAGAGAATTATTAAATTTCTAAATGAAAATGTTAAATAGTTTGATGCAGCATGGTGGTTGTAGTGGTTAGCACTGTTGCCTCGCACTTCCATGGTTTCCTCCAGGTACTTCAGTTTTCTCCCACAATCCAAAGACATGCAGATTAAGCTAACTGACATTCTCAAATTGCCAGTAATGTGTAAATGAGTGTGTGTGTGTATGCACGTGTGCCCTGTGGTGGATTGGCACACCGTCCAAAGTATACCCTGCCTCGTGTTCTGGATCTCCTGAGATAGGCTCAGTCCCTGTGACCCTTTTTAAAGTACATTTATCTGTCTTGTTGCAGAGTGGATTAAAGACCAACCTTCTCTCAAGCCACATCAATTTCACTTGAACTGAAATGACCACTAACATTCACATCCTGTGTTACATCTGCATCTGACCATCACCTGCTTTTACACTTGTTTTTACGCTTTAATTTTAAAGAGAAACCTTTTTTGCATTTAGGCATTTGGCAGACGCTCTTATCCAGAGCGACTTACATTTTTATCTCATTACACATCTGAGCAGTTGAGGGTTAAGGGCCTTGCTCAAGGGCCCAACAGTGGCAACTTGGTGGTTGTGGGGTTTGAACCTGGGATTTTCCGAACTGTAGTCCAATGCCTTAACCACTGAGCTACCCCTGGTCCCCTTTTTGGCTTCCATGGCAACCCGCACAGCAACCTATTGACAACAGAATTTTTACCAAACCTGCTGAAAAACAAAACTGCAACGTTGTCAATAATCATACAACTTTCTTGCAGCTCGTAGTTCAGTCTTTAGCAGCACAATGGCCAAGGTTCAGTGCAATCCCTCAGCACTCAAACACTGCTTGCAAAAATCAAAATTGGTAGGAAGGCATTTCTCAGATGACTACAGACAGACATATCCTGGGCAAGGAAAAATCAGAAGAAAAGAAAAAACATGAACAGGATCATAAAACTAGCAGTCAATTAATACAATAGGGGCAGTGGTGGCTCTGGGGGCTGAGGCTCTGGGTTGTTGATGAGGATTAGAGGTGTGAGCCTCACCATCATCAGGCTGCCACAGTCGGTCCCTTAGGCAAGGCCCTTAAGCCTATGCCCATAAAATACCCTGCCACTGGAGATGCAGAGCAAATGGGAGGGTTGCAGCAGGAAGGATATCTAGTGTAAAATCTGTGCCAATAACTTGGTTTGAATGATCAAATGTGGCAACCCTGTGGAAGGGGAAAAGCAAAGTAAAAAAAAAATACAAAGACTTAATAACAACTAGTATAAACAAGACTAAATGTTTTCAATATCCTTAGATTCTATTTAGTGGGTGTGTCTAGTAGAGTTCATGTGTGTAGGGAGTAGGGAGTAGGGAGTGTTTGTGAGCATGGGAGTTGGGGTTATGTGGGACAGGTACAAAAAAAAATCCTCACAACAATACATTTGGCATTTGAAAATCAGCTCAGGTTCAAACCACAAGCGCCGCTTTAAACACAGGCAGCAGGTGTCTATTTCTGAGAAACTGCATCACGTTTTCCTATCACAAAAATGCACCTTCTGTTATTGTATCACAACCTCTACCGCTGAATCAAAATTACAAAATGATTTGCCCGGAAATATAGTTTTAGATATGAGGATAAAAACGTTCATACCTATATAAATTTCATGTTTATATAAGTTCATAAGTTGTATTAGAATCATGAATCTAAGAAATGTTTTACAGTTACAGCTTATACTTAATAGCGTGCATAATAGTGCAACAATCATTACACCAGCTTTTTTATTCCTATTTAAACCTTTGCTACACTGAAACCACATACCATGTTTTTAGTCTTCATTTAACTTGGCATGAACAGGTCTCCATAGAGCACTAAATTGTGATTGTACTGTACTTTATCCATAGAGTATGGCACATTTTAATGATCAGTACCACACACTGTTTTGTGTGTTTAAACCCTGCTAACACTCAGACCATTTGTCTGTTGACACCGCAACCTTGCTTTGTTTAGCCAATTTAAGGTTTGGTTGTTACAGAGTAGTTTAACCTGCTGTTTGCAAAAATATATCCCCTGTAACAGTTAATATAATGAGGGGTGACATGTTTTAAATTCAGCTTTTATTTTATAGTAAGGTAAGGTATTTTATAGTAAGTTTTCTGATGCTGTAGAAAAATACACAAGCCAGGAAGGCTTTAAGTTCCGTACAGTAATAAACCACTAGAGCCTGCACACCTCCTGCACAGTGGAAAAAAACATTGTTTTGTTCACCATTTCCTCTGTATTTCCCACTTGACAAAAAGCAGAAGAGGAAAGCTTCACCATCATGCTTTTATTTCTCTTTGTGATGGGTAAGTTCATTTTTTTTTTATTTCACAAGATAAAGAAACCGTTGTATAGAATTCTGTGACACTACATGACTGAAATTACAAAACTTCACATTAAATTACTTATTCAATTTCTGAGCATTAACAATCTCTGGAAGCTAAAACGTACTGCATTAAAGTCACAGAAAGGTTATTCTATTTTGTGCTGTGATAGATTGTGAGATTTAAATACAGATTTAATTAAATTTCTCATTGTATATTGAAAAAACAGGACAAAATGACAACAGCTGAGGTGTGTGTGTGCGTGTGATTGTTATGCATTGCAGGTTTGCTCTGGGAGAACCTGTGTGCTTTAGAAGCAGATCCTGGAGATAATGTCACGCTTTGGTGCCAGCATGAGCTGGATCTTGCAGGTTACATCTACTGGTTCTACCAGGACCTCAGTACTGCTGCTTTAAGTACCACTTCAGTACCGGCTCTTATTGGCTGCAGACATTTTAAGATGTCAAGCCCAGCAAATGAGTGTTACTTCTACAGTGGCACAGAGCGCATGGTGATGTCTGTTCAAGGCAAGAACACGTCTCTCACCATCACTGCAGTAAATGTCTCTGATACAGGACTCTACTACTGCGGATTTATGCAGCTCAACCAAATCTCATTCAGCAGTTCTAGCTACGTGACGGTGAAAGGTAAATGTATACGTTGTAATATAAATTGCATGTAATATGAGTTTTGCTTAAAAAATGTATAGATAACTGTATGTGTTTCAGGTGAAAAAGAAACACCTCACAAGAATTCAAACACAGCACAAAATTGATCATTAATTCATTCTTTAGTGCAGCAGCACCACTGTATGTATACATGTAGCTTCATTTTACTATTAAAATTCAGTCTGTGGCACGACGGTGGCGTAGTATTTAGCACTGTGGCCTCACACCACCAGGGTTGGGGTTTGATTCCCAGCTCAATGTGCATGAAGTTTGCATGTTCTCCTCGTGCTTGGTGGGTTTCCTTCGGGTACTTCATTCCAAAAGTCAGTTAATTAGCGTTCCCAAATTGCCCATTTTGTATGTCTGTGTCCTAATGATTGGCACTCTGTCCAGGATGTACCCCTTCTTGTGTCCAATCCTGGGATAGGTTCCAGGCCTCTGAGACCTTGTATTCAGGATAAATCTGTGATTGACTGACACTGTTTAACTGACATTGTGTTTTTTTTTTACTTTTGCTGTTTAAGGTTCAGAGTCTTTGTTCTTCATACTGAATCTGACAATTGGTTTAGCAGCTGTAATTCTTTTTTGTGTCCTGATCTTCATCATAGTGAAACACAGAAAATCTCATAAAGGTAAATTATTACTCCAATAATAATAATAATAATAATAATAATAAAAGTAATAATAATACTGATAATTAGCTCTTGCTTAAAACAATGCCAAAATTAATTTTAAGCATAAAGCTGATTTAAATAAATATTTTGTTGTTGTTGTTGTGTTTTAGCTGCCAATCCTGAAGCCACAAATAAGTAAAAGTAAGTAGATACAGTAATTTCCCGTATAATGAGCAGACAGATTTCATTTAATTAAAATTAGATTTCATTGCATGAGCGATTACAGAATTTATCCTCCCATTTAGAGTCACGCCAAAAATGATCTGCACTCCGCACTGCCTTATTAGTGCCTTCCGTTCAAGTCTCACGTCCCCCAGTCACTGCTGTGTAAATGTGTTACATCAGCTCATTTGCAGTGTTGGAGAACATTACTTTTTAAAGTAACTACAGTGGAACCTTGGATTATAAACATAATTCGTTCCAGAAGTGGCTCGTATTCCAAAACACTTGTAAACCGATCGAATGTTCCCACAAGAAATAATGGAAACTCAATTTATTTGTTCCACAGCCCAAAAACATAAATACATTAAAAATAATTAACACAAAATATTAAGTAAAAATAAAACAAATTAATCTGCACTTTATCTTTAAAAAAAAGTAAAAATAAATCCCGACAGATAAGTGTTTCCATCTGTGCGTGTGTGTGCGTAAAGTAAGCTCCCCTCTCCCCCTTCTCATTTACATTACATTTAGGCATTTGGCAGACGCTCTTATCCAGAGCGACTTACATTTTTTTTTTTTTTTTATCTCATTACACATCTGAGCAGTTGAGGGTTAAGGGCCGCGCTCAAGGGCCCAACAGTGGCAACTTGGTGGTTGTGGGGTTTGAACCTGGGATCTTCCGAACCGTAGTCCAATGCCTTAACCACTGAGCTATCCTTCTCGTCTTACACAGTTACCCTTCACTCATTTCACACACACAATGGAAACACTTTTTTTTTTTGAAAAAAGATAAACAAGAAATCTCTCTAATGACACTTGATTGAGCAACACATGGAATCTGTAAAGTAAAAATAAAACGAATTAACCTGCACTTTACCTTCGAAAAGAATCATGGCAGAGCAGTGTTTCTGTGTAGAACAGAGAGAAAGAATGTGTGTGTGTGTGTGTGTGTGTTTGTGACGACGAAAGTAAGAGGGGTGTGTGTGTGTGTCAGGGTGTCCAATGACGCGCGCACACAGACACAAAGAGCAGGCTGAGACTTGAGCAGAGAGGGAAAATGGATCTTTAACCTCTCTAATGAGACTTGCTTTTGCTTTATTCATCACGCGCTGTACTGTACACACACGCATACAGACAAAATAAATAATAACAAAATAAAATGTGTTTTATGCACACACGTGGTCACATCGTTATAGTACACAGGCGCACGGATGTTGATTATACCAGTTACCAAGACCAAGACCCAGCAGGGGAGACGATTACCCATAATTCCGCAGCACGAGAGAGAGAAAAAAGGTTGGCTCAGTTGTGATCACGTGATGCTCGGCGTCAAAACAAGAAGCCCATGCGTGATACTTGATACTCGGTACTCGTAAATCAAGACTAGTTTTTTTTCAAAGTCAAAATTTATTTAAAATCTTTGCTCGTCTTGCGGAACACTCGCAAACCGTGTTACTCGTAATCCGAGGTTCCACTGTAATTACATTACAAAATTACTGTCATTAAAAAGTAATCAATACATTACAGCGTTACTTTCTGATAAAAGTAACTAGTTATGGTACTTTTCCATACTTTTCACCTACATGATTTTGTGGGTTATTGGGGACAGGGCTGCGGGTTATTGGGGACAGGGCTGCGGGTTATTGGGGACAGGGCTTGTAGGACGACTTTTACACACACACAAAAACAGAATCGCTGCTGTCTAGATCAGGGATTACATTTTTGCAAAAAGTACCTAATTAACTGAGTACTTAAATGGCGGACCTAACGCGTTAGATTACTCGTTACATCAAAAAAGTAATCCAAGTACTTGCTTACTTACAGAGCAAACACGTTACACCCAACACTGCTTATTTGTAACTATAAAGAACTATAAACTATATTCTTAAAGAGAATAATTTCTGGTGATGAGCCCCGAATTCACCAATATGAGCCTGAGAGTAAACGACAGAGTATGGAACAGAAACATCCTTAATGGTTTGGTTCCCTAAAAGCAGCACTATAAGGAAAAAGATTCACTTCTGATGAAGAAATAAAGACAGCGGGTGCATTCTAGTGTCCTATATAGGGTGGACTGTACAATCCCTTATTCCACACACCAAGTACTCCTTTTGATTACAGAGGGATTTGGGATTCCGCCATGTGTTAGAAGATAGTTAGCTTTGTAGACATAAATAAAAGAGTATGGATGGTTTAAACATGACAGCATGGCGTTTAAGATGATATGTTATCAGATGTGTGTTTTCTTGCTGAAAATGCTTTTGTGACAGGCTGTGAATTTGTTATTGGCAGGCAGCTGCTCTCTCCTCAGTAGCGCAGCGTAAGTAACGACTGTAGAACACCTGGGACATGGAGTGATCTTTTTCAGATCAGCAGAAAAGGGAGACAGACATAATTTTGCTTTTCATTTATATTTCTGTCCATGCTCATTAAATACTATTAATGAAATTCTTTTGCAATGTTTCTCATAGCATTAACCTTTCTTTGTTAATGCAAATAATGTTTGGTGTGTTGTTGGTTGTTTCTTTAAATATTTACAATTGCATTTTGATTTCTTCATTTTAAAGCAAGTGTGGTGGTGTACATAGGAGACTTACCTTTGACTCTGGCTGTATGTCTGAGATCTGCTTCATCTGTTTGATCCTTTTCATAAGTAAAAGCATACAAAATTAGACGTGTCTCACATGTCACTTAAAAAAAGGAAATAAACAGTTATCCAGCTATATAAAGATCACGGTGAAATGGAATAGAAATAATCAAACATAACATTACACTTTAAATGTTTATTTTATTAAGTCAAATAAAAAAAATAAACATCAGTTGTCTAAAATTGACATGGATTATTGTTGATTCATGCCAATAGAGCCTTTTCTCTATTCTTTTAGCAGGCTTCACTTTTTCAGACAGGTTCTATTTAAGCGATTTCTTGATTCAACAGGTCTTGCAGTAATCAGGCCTGGGTGTGGCAAGTGAAATTCAACTCATTTATGCTAATCTAAACCATTTAAGTATAACAAATATAAAAATAGGAAACAAGAGAAGGTCAAAGCCATTATGGTCACAGTTTAGAAAAAATAAATAAAGAAAAGGAGAAATAGGGAAATATAAAGATATGTAGCTGTTAATATTATGTAAGCAGTGAAATAGGCGAGTATGCCACTTATGTTAACTTACCTTGCTGTGCCGTTAGCTTACATACAGTAACACTGGGTATAATTTCATACTTTAATTATAGATTATTAAAATTAAAGGAAAACGTTAAAGCTGTACAACCAGGAAAATCAGTCTGCAATAACTGATACACTGGATGGATAAAAGTATTTGGCTAAACATGTTAATTATTGAAATCAGGTTTTTCAGTCAGACCCCTTATCTCCAGTGAAGGGCAATCTTAATGTTTCAGCATACCAAGACATCTTAGACCGGCCCGAACACGGAGCCCTGACCTTGACCCCATCTAGCACCTTTGTGATGAACTGGAACGGAGATTTTGAGCCAGGCCTTCTCGCCCAACATCAATGCCTGACCTCAAAAATACTCTACAGGATGAATGGGCACGAATTCCCACAGAAACACTCCACAATCTTGTGAACAGCCCTCCAAGAAGAGTGGGAGCTCTTATAGCTACAAAAGGGGGACCAACTCCATATTGTCCATATGATTCATATGAATACAACATAATCTGCCAAATGTCTAAATGTACATACCATGTAATTATTTTTACCATAAAAATTAATGTAATTACTAATTATGTCATTAATGTATAATTAATGTATGTATTTGCTAAATAGAAAATTATATTTACAATTTTATTTATAACCATATATACATGCTATATACAGCTTTCACAAATTTCTTACAAGCCCAAATTATAGTATGTACATAGATATAGTATAGAATGAGAAAATAATACAAAAATCTTGTGATAATTGCTATCCATTATTACATTACAACATAAATGTGTGTATTTATTATGATCAGATATTACATTCCTATTATAATAATCATCCCTAGTCATGTGACAACCTTAGTGACCATTAAACTAAAAAGAATGGCATATAGACTGTGTTACTTGATGCATTGCTTCTAATCTGATCTCTTTGAACTAATATTATGACTAAATATGTATTTATTTGTATACAGTTTGAGTTTTTGCAATAGTTTTCAATTGCAATTGTATGTACATTATGTACACAATTCAAAAATAAAATGTGCCTAGAAGGTAAGGTTATATGCCATTTTTTCTATTAGTGTGCGCGATGGCTGTCACTTAACTAAGGCTCATTATAATAGGGTGGCCCTTTGCAAAAAATAATCACGAAAGTCTGTAATAATCACGAAAGTACAGTACAGGCCAAGGGTTTGGACACACCTTCTCATCTATCTGTCAATGTGTTTTCTTTATTTTCATGACCATTTACATTGGTTGATTCTCACTTAGGGCATCAAAACTATGAATGAACACATGTGGAGTTATGTACTTAACAAAAAAAGGTCTCCACAGTCTCCGGACCTGAACCCAATCGAGATGGTTTGGGGTGAGCTGGACCGCAGAGTGAAGGCAAAGGGGCTAACAAGTGCTAAACACCTCTGGGAACTCCTTCAAGACTGTTGGAAAACCATTTCAGGTGACGATCTCTTGAAGCTCATCGAGAGAATGCCAAGAGTGTGCAAAGCAGTAATCAGGGCAAAGGGTGGCTATTTTGAAGAAACTAGAATATAAAACATGTTTTTAGTTATTTAACCTTTTTTGTTAAGTACATAACTCCACATGTGTTCATTCGTAGTTTTGATGCCTTCAGTGAGAATCTCCCAATGTAAATGGTCATGAAAATAAAGAAAACACATTGAATGAGTGAAGGTGTGCCCAAACTTTTGGCCTGTATTGTATGTATTTGCATGTTTATTTCACACAGTAGATATTATGTTTGGTGTCTTGGGGTTTATGTCTTTTATTTTAAACATAATTTTTATAACATCTCGTGAAAGATGCTGCTGACGTCATGTTGGGGGGGATGATCCGCTGGCGAAAAAGGCAGTGTTGCCAATTTAGCGACTTTGTCGCTATATTTAGTGAGTATTCAATCTCTCTAGCGACACATTAAAAAAAAAAAAAAACGCCTAATAACAAATCTAGCGACTTTTTCTGGTGTTACTGGACACTTTTGGAGACTTTGACGTGGATGTATCGTACCGCTCTTAGACTTCTCAACTTGCCGCAGCGGCTCACTGCATTTTACTCAAACATTTCATTTTATTAAATAATAATAATAATAATAATAATAATAATAATAATAATAATCATAATTAAAACCTTGTTACATGCACTGAGACTTGTTATAGCACTTGCATATCATTGCTCTTTTTTGAGTGCTTTAATTTGAAAAAAAAAAAAATATATATATATATATATATATATATATATATATATATACAGAAAAAGTTCATTTGTATAGTTCTAAACTTATTTAGGGTGTTTTTACCTACTCACTTTTTGTCATGACATTACGTAAATTACGTAATGTCTAAATGACGTCATTTAGCGACCTTTTACTGAGGGGTCGGCAAAAAAAAAAAAGTCTAGAAAAACGAAAGGAAGAAAGAAAGTTTAAGGAAGTTGTTTTTCTTCTGTGAAAGTTAGACTAATCTTCCCCATGCTCCTGTACATTGGACCTCTGTGCACTGGATCAGTACCTGAATATTAACCGGACCGATGAAGATCATTTTTATATTTACGTTTTATCTTCAAGCATTTGCAGGTAAGACTGAGTGTGTGTGTGAGTGTGTGTATTTTCATTACTGCACTTCATGCGCCGAAGCGAGCGGCAGCAGTATTTCCCTCCGTGTGTTCTGTCTCTTTAATTATTTCTTAAGTTTTACTTTTACTGTTTTGATCTTCAAGTTTTTTTCTGTGTGATTTATCCTACGTATATTGCATCTACATTCACGCACTCTTGCTATAGTCATTTCCGTTATTCTAGAAAATAACTTTTGGCTCTGAAATAAAGTAGACACGTGGTGGCTCAGTGGTAGCGTCGCCTATCATGGGAAAGCCCCGGGTTTCGATTCAATGCCCCAAAACCCCAGCCACTGGATGCAGTGCCTGTCCCAAGCCGGGAGAGTCGGTCCGCCGTGACTAACACAGGAGCCAGGTCTAAAATCTTGTTCCTGACTTGCTTTGACAGCTCTTTGATCTTGCCGATGATGGTGAGGTTTGAATGGAAGATATAGATTTTGTGGACAGGTGGCTTTTATACACAAACCACATAGTTGTTAGGAGCACCTTCTTAAATTGATATGTGTACCACAGGAGCACATAACCAGTCTGTGAGAGGCAGAATTACTGTTGGTTGGTAGGAGATCAAATACATCTTCCAGTTTCTGTGCCAAATGTGGGGCTATATTACCCAAAAGTTCAACCACCTTTTTAAGTGTGTTTTCATTTTCATGCTCTTTCAATCCTTTAATGCACAGGTTCCATCTTCGCTTGTAACACTCCAGTTCTGATGTTTTCAACTGTAACTCCTCACTGGATCTCACCAGAGATGCTGTTTGTTTTTCCAAATCAGCATATTTGTCCTTACACTCCTTAATATCTGCAGCATTGAACTCCACCGATTTGGAGATGGTTGCAATCATGATGCTATTTTGTTTAATTTTACCTGCAATATCTTCCAACTTTCTGTCTTTAGAATTAAATCTTGTTGTTAATGAGTTAATTGCCTGCAGCATTAATGTGTTTTTGAGGGTTCTTGGTTGGGGTGATATGAGAAGCATCTCGTCATTTTTCTCGACCATAACTGTGATCCATGGGTGCACTTTGGCCTCTGTTTGCTGAATGCGCCATGCTCCCGTAAGTTATACTTGTTAAATAAGCTAATTTTAAGTTTGTCAAACAGATAAAAGTGATACAGATGCATTTAATTAGTAAGTGGAGTTTTTTTTCCCCCTGCAATAAACTTGTAAGAGTACAAAGATACAAATTGAAGTAACAGTCCTGCCAGAGCTCAAAAAAACATGTGCGCCTAGGGCGCCATCTTGCCGCCCTCTTGGGAAGTTCCCTTCGCCATCATTCACTGCAAATGGACAGGGAGTAGGAAGCACCCTGTGAAGTACACTTCGGAATAGAACACAGCCTAAATTTTCACCCAGTTTAGAATTAAGACGCAGATGTCGGGGCTAAACTCAAGGCTAAAGCGATAGAGTTAAAAGCCCTATAAGTTTTCACCCGGGTTGATGTGAACACTCCTCGTATACTATTTTGTATTAACTCTTATATAATTTTTGCAATGGTATGTGTATGAGTTCTTTGGGCTTCTGAGGTATTAATGAAAGCTGTATATAGCATTTATTGTAAATAAAAATGTAAGTATTATTTTTTACTCACTTGGATCAATTAAAGTATTGGAATAAATATAATCACCCTGTATGTATTAGTTCCGGTTTACCCCTCAGTCAGTGTCTCCCGTGTGTATGGTTAATGCCCCTTCAGAGTTACACCAAAAATATAAACACATTTGCCTGGATATGCACTGGATATGAAATATATATGACATTATATCTTATGTTATGTAAGTAAACATCACAGCAATGCATTTAAACACACATACTGTAAGTGTTACTGGTTTATTTATTACATGCATAAAATTAAACTCATAAAGAGATAACAGCATGGGTCTTTCATGTCTTTATTGAACACACTCATTTAACATTCAAAATGGTGGTGGAAGAAATAAGTGGACCCACCCAACATCAACCAGGTGCTTCCCTGTGGCAGTAGAGAAATGTAAACTTGCTTGCCAACAAGACAGATGAGCTAGCGTCCTTGGTCAGTGATCAGAAGGGTTACTGGGAGTGCTGTCCAATGTGTTTCTGTATGTCTGACACTATTATTTCACGACACTATTACTTTTAAATCAAAAGTGAATTAATGCCGATATTAGTGGAAACACAACAGTTAATTTCAAGGTTATGATCCTCAGTGGTGTAATTTCCTCTACTGCTAACTGTCAGTCACAAAGATGGAATTGCTGGCTGGCTGGATTTTAAATCTTGTTTCTTGTCTTTGCAGACACATCCACCCTGAATTATCTCTACACTGCATTCGGACAAGAGAACTATGTGCAAACTAAGTTTACTGCAGTTGTTTTGCTAAATTCAGAGCAGTGCATGTCCTACAACAGTATTAAGGAGATGCTGATCGTAGTGGACTGGATAAATGGGACTCAAGGTGTAGATTATTGGAAGAATGAGGCACAGCAGATGCAGGGCAATCAGGATGACTTTAACACCAAATTTAGATCTGCCAGGACGTACTTCAGTGACACTAAAGGTAAGAATAAATATTTTTTATATATTTTTTTAATTGTTAAATGACATTGGCTGTTATATGGCTTTGATTAAAAGGTTTATGGTAAATACACTACGAAATGCACCAGAAATAAATACATGATGACTACCTGTTAGTTGATGTCTGTAGATGACCGTTTGCAATTTCTGTAGGTATAAGGACATGACAGCATGAACCTAATTTTATTTTATTAATAATCATGAGTTTCCTTTTCTCTTTCCAGACTTGGTATATACAGTATGTCCAATCATAATCATATGTACAGTGGAAACTTGTATTGCGAGCATAATTAATTCTGGAAGTGTGCTTGTATATCAAAACACTCATATATCAAAGTGAATTTCTCCCATAAGAAATAATGGAAACTTACATGATTCGTCCCACAACTCAAAAATATTCATATCTTCTTTGTCTTTCGGCTGTTCCCTTTTAGGGGTCGCCACAGCGAATCATTTGCCTCCATCTAACCCTATCCTCTGCATCCTCTTCTCTCACACCAACTAACTTCATGTCCTCTCTCACTGCATCCATAAATCTCCTCTTTGGTCTTCCTCTAGACCTCCTGCCTGGCAGTTCCAACCTCAGCATCCTTTTACCGATATATTCACAATCTCTCCTCTGAACATGTCCAAACCACCTCAATCTGGCCTCTCTAACGTGGGTTGTCCCTCTGATAAACTCATTCTTAATCCTATCCATCCTTGTCACTCCCAAAGAGAACCTCAACATCTTCAGCTCTGCTACCTCCAACTCTGCCTCCTGTCTTTTCTTCAGCGCCACTGTCTCTAAGCCGTAGACCATCGCTGGTCTCACCACTGTCCTGTACACCTTTCATTATCGCTGATACTCTTTTATCGCACAACACACCTGACACTTTTCTCCACCCATTCCAACCTGCCTGTACCCACCTCTTCACCTCCTTTCCACACTCTCCGTTGCTCTGGACCGTTGACCCTAAGTACTTAAAATCCTGCACCTTCTTTACCTCTGCTCCCTGTAGCCTCACCGATCCTCCTGGGTCCCTCTCATTTACACACATGTATTCCGTCTTGCTGCGGCTAACCTTCATTCCTCTGCTTTCCAGAGCATACCTCCACCTCTCCAAATTTTCCTCCACCTGTTTCCTGCTCTCGCTACAGAGCACAATGTCATTTGCAAACATCATAGTCAACTCAAAAATATTTATATAAGAATGAATAATACAAAATATGAAGTAAAACTAAGGTGAATTAACCTGCACCTTTAAAAAGAATTGTGGCTGAAAAAGGAGGATGGTGGGGCTCTTTCTCTCACACACACACACACAC